>NW_012135606.1:4059-4986 GCF_000956105.1 Propithecus coquereli | reverse complement strand
AGAGAAAGTGCTGGTAGTTCTATGATACTATAGTTTTTTCCTTACTCAGGCACTTCCTTAGTTGTTCCCCAGAAATCTTTCAAGGTTTCCCTTAAGAATGTATTTCTATGCTTTTCAGAATAAAGTTTCCGAGGTCCATTCAAGAACCATGTAAGAGCCCAGACTCAGGATATTTAAAACTACCACGGGATCTAACACCTGAGCCAGTTGATAGATTCCTTTCTTCCCTTCTTCCTTATTGCAGTGGAACCAAAGCAAAGTTGTAATTCTTGGAGAGTTTCAGAATGGAAATGTAGTTCAAACCCGGGTGTTAGCTACTGTCTGAATGTTAAAAGGTAATTGAATAGGAGCAAATACCAGTACAATTGGATATGTAGGCTAGAGGCACTAAGTTGCAGTCTCGAAGAGGTCACACTGAAATGAATTTTTTAAAAGGACTATAAAATTGCATCTAAGATAGATGGGGAACAAAAGCAATATTTAAATGAAATTGTTATGGATATAAGTCACTTTCCAGGCATTATAACTATTTCTAACATAAAATATGTTTTCACTTCATATATAAAACATTGTTATTATTCACATCTTATGACATGTTAACATATTAAAACTTAAATGTTTAATGCATATATTAAAATTGTGTGTCATCATTAACCCAGCTGATGAATTCTTTTTGGAAAAAAATAATGGAAAAGATATATCAAGAGAGATAATTTTTACAATTAGAATAAAAATATGTAACTTAAAGCGTGGTGAGATAAAAATGTCTCATTCAAAGTTCCAAATCCCCTTTTTTCTTTTCTTCTGTTTTTCTCGTGGGGTTCCTACTGCCATTTGTTTTCCTATTAAATGACATTTCAAATACTTTATTATAAACATAAATCACATCTCCTTTCAAGAAGGCAAATGACAAACTAAATTTGAGAT
>NW_012135606.1:0-694 GCF_000956105.1 Propithecus coquereli | reverse complement strand
TATATATAGGTGTTCCTGCTATGATTCCATATGTGTGTTACTGAAAAACCTCGTGTTCTACAATATGGTGCACTAAACTTAATAGGGCCTATGGGGAAAATAGGTCTGTGGCAGATCGCCCAAATCCTATGGCATTTTTTAATCAGAATATTAACAACGAAAACAATGAAACAAGAGTTTTAATAAAAATGTAGCATAGCTAATCTCTACTGGTATTTGCACATGGCACCCTGATTATTTTACAACGTGAAATCACGGAGCTCTTATTTTGTAGTAAGACACGTTACAAAGGATGTTTAATTTTAACAGTTAGCATTTTCATTAAAAAGAACCTTTGATCTAAGGTGTAGCCTTCTTCATTTATCTGTTTTTTTAATATAGGAGAAGTTATCTTTGCAGGGTTTTTATTTATGCTTTCAGATTTTTCCCATATCTAAACATAGTGGTTCTAGAAACCACTTATCCATCTACTACTTATACAATTATTTTTCTGGCTTTTCATCTTGTTTTCTTAAGATTGTATATTTCTAGCATCTTACATTTAAGTGTGAGAAAAGTTGCCTCAACTGCTTCAAAATACTAACGTGCTGGGAAAGGACTGAACCAAAAGGACTCCCATATTACATTGGCATAATTCCCCTATTTTTAATCAAATATGAGGTAATCTATATTAAAGAAACATACATTGTAGTAG
>NW_012135605.1:10091-10407 GCF_000956105.1 Propithecus coquereli | reverse complement strand
TAGGCAGTACAGGAAGGTCTCCAGCCAAAATTAAAGCATTTGATCTTACTGTAGAGGTTTGCTAACTGCAACACTGAAAGAATACAAATAGGGCAAACAGTACCGTCATCATAGGTAACCACGGTGAAGAGAAAGCAATTAGAACAAGGCTGATTTATAACTTGTCAAAAATGGTGTCCTTGAGGGAGGGGCGAGTCACCTATTTATAAATGTGTATAATAAATTACAGATAGGTGAGACAAAAAAACCCAAAATGTATCAATTCCAGGTGATTGAGACAATATGAAAAACTTTTCAAGAATAAGGACTTAAATAT
>NW_012135605.1:0-1591 GCF_000956105.1 Propithecus coquereli | reverse complement strand
TGCCCAGGCTGGTCTCGAACTCCTGAGCTCAAACGATCCGCCCGCCTCAGCCTCCCAGAGAGCTAGGATTACAGGCGTGAGCCACCGCGCCCGGCCTTGAAGAGATATTTGTACGAGAGCATTATACACAGTAGCAAAAAGGGTTCAGAAGCAACCCAAGCGTCCCTCTACCAGTGAAGGGATAATTAAGACGTAGTGTGTACCGTATGAGGGGACTTCAAAAAGTTCGTGGAAAAAATAAAAACATAAGCTTTATTTCTCAACATAAGCTCCATCAAATTCAAGACACTTTTGTAAGCAATGGCACCTGCCATTTAAGTCCATCCCTATAGAACTGAGTGTCCTGGGAGTTTAACCACGTCGATGTGGTCTTTCCTTACGTTAACTCACGAAAAATCGGTGCACTTTAAAGACTTTTTAAGATTAGGAAACAAAAAAGTCAGAAGGCTCAAAGCAGGACTGTAAGTGAGACGCCCAGTGACCTCCCATCGAAACGCCTGCACAGCTGCCCCTGGCTGAGGCGAGGAAGGAGCAGGAGCACAGCTGTGGTGGGAAGGACTCCGGGGAAGCGTTCCTGGGCGCTTTTCTGCTACGGCTTCGGCTTTTTCAAAGTACTCTCATAACAAACAGACATCATCATTCTTTGACCCTAAGAAAGTCAACAAGCAAAATGCCTTGAGCATCCCCACAACTGTCGCCAGGACCTTTGTGGTGACTAAACCACGTCCACCTCCCGGCAGCCACTGCTCTGACCGTGCCGTCTCCAAGATCACAGCGGTGAGGCCGTGTTCCATCTCCCGTTGCAGTTCCTCAAAGAAATGCTTCAGGATCTTGATCTCACCTGTTTAAAATTTCCATTGCAATCTCTGCGTTTGTCTGCAGCTGTCTGGTGCCTCCTGAGGGAAAGTTTGCTCAACTTTAGTTTTTTAGTCAGAATCGTGAAAGCTAAACCAGTTCAGATGCCCATGGTGCTGGGCATTGTTTCTGCTGTTAACGGTCAGTCCTGTTCAATAAGGACTGACAAGTTTAATTTTTTTCTTGCAAATTGATGTGGATGGTGCTGCTGCAGGCTTCATCTTCAACATCGTTTCATCCCTTCTTAGAATGAGATATCCGTTTGTAAATTACTGATTTCTCTGGGGCACTGTCCCATCAACTTTTTGTACAGCATCAGCGATTTCACCATTCTTCCACTGAAGCCTCGCGATAAATTTCATGTTTGTTCTTGCTTTGATTTTAGCAGAATTCATGTTGCTTTTTTCAAACTGATGTCTTATCCTTCTTAGTGCCTCAGACTAGATCCTCTTCAGACATAACAAGTTGACAGAAGTTTATTTTTTAAGTATGGTTTAGGAGATGTGTTTTTTTTTTAAAGTTTATTTTGGTGAATAAAAACATGAAATCAATGCATTTTTTTCATAGTATGCATCTTCCTCGAACTTTTTGAAGACCCTTCATACATATAATGGAATATTATCCAGTCTTAAGAAGGAAATTCTGACACATGCTACAACATAAATGACTCTTAACAACATTATGCTAAGTGAAGTAAGCCAGACACAAAAGGACAAATATTGTATGATTTTCCTTA
>NW_012135604.1:3444-3724 GCF_000956105.1 Propithecus coquereli | reverse complement strand
GGACAAGAAACAATTACAAGCAATGTAATATATTGCTAGGGAAAGGAACTGGATAATGCACTCAAAAACCTTATTTGCTTCCATTAAACCCATGTACCCTCTAGTCATTATTGCTGTACTTAGATTCCCAAGAGACACAATAAGAAAAACACTCTTGGTTGAATGCATTCTTCATTTCTAAATGGGGTTTAGATTTGGGTATCCTGAATCTTTTTTTTTTTTTTTTCACTTTTTCCCCAGGCGAATTATACATGGATCTCTCTTTTGGCGTCATCCTAGC
>NW_012135604.1:0-1293 GCF_000956105.1 Propithecus coquereli | reverse complement strand
GGAGAATCAATATGTATTCTCACCTATTATGTATATGTGTACCAGTTTCTTCACTCACTTGCCAACACTGGGTACTATAGATCTATCTAATTTTGCCACTATAATATGATAAAATGAAATCTCATTTTAATTTGCAGTTTCATTATTAATAATGAGCTTGAGTCTACTTCCTTATACTAGTAACATAGGTTGAGTATCCCTAATCCAAAAATCTGAAATCTGAAGTGTTCCAAACTTGGAAACTTTTTGAGCATCACCGTTACACAAGTGGAAGATTCCACACCTCACCTCATGAGACGAGTTGCAGTCAAAACATTGGCACACAACACAACACGCAATTTATTCAGCACCTCTGAGGGAAAAAAGATCCTCCCATCTGCCTTCAGCTGCAATATATCTTTTCTGCACATGCCCCATTCCCACACCAGTACACCCACAAGGGGTAATAAAATGGCCTGCTCACAGGCCAGATGCACCAATGGCAGATTCCCCTTAATGCCTCACATGGGGCCAAGACCTATTTGCATTACTCACTGAATTTTTGCTTATTTTCTGCTCTGTGATGTAAAGATACTATAGAAAATATCAAAAAGGTCTGCATAATACCCATAGGGTAATGTGAATATTCCAAAATCTGGAAAAATCTAAAATCCAAAACACTTCTGGTCCCAAACATTTCAGATAAGGCATGCTCAACCTGTAGTAGCCAACACTTGTTGCATGCATACACCATGACAATTATTCACTATGTCCTTTTTGCGGATTATCTCTTTTCCTCTGAACAGTATCCCTATGAGGTAGGCTATCTAATCATCCTCATTTTACAGATGATACTAAGGCAGAGAAAGATTAGTGACTTGTCCAAAGTCACATAGCTGGGAAGTGACACCCTAGATTTGAATCTAGATAGTCTGAGTCTCGAGCTCCATGCTCTTAGGAATTATGAGTTATGATACCTTTTTCCATATGTTTATTGTCCATTTGGATTTCTTCTGTGAATGATCTATTCATAATCTTTGTTCTTTGTTTTATTTACATAGCAACTTGATGAAATCTTACTATCTAAATCAGAATAATACTTCTTAATTGTGTGTCCAGTGCCTTGGACTTGTAGCCAATCAAAAGACCAACTGGGAGTGGATCGCCATGAAATAGCTTTAATAATTTTTGGAAATTCTCAGGCTTATAAAATTATTATGTAGTAAATTATTAGGAACTACTTCATATGTTTTATGTTTGGGTAATGGAGAACCTTCTGGGTCTTCATTTTGAATGTCCCTAAATAGTAATTTA
>NW_012135603.1:29374-29790 GCF_000956105.1 Propithecus coquereli | reverse complement strand
TATTTCCTAAAAATTGTTTTGGATTGCTTATACATCTCTTAATACATAAGTGCACTTAAAAATGTTTTAATTCATATGATGGATGAGGTTTACTGAGTTTTACCAACAGATTTCTTAGATGGCTCCTTTGATTGAGAACATTCTGATTCTGGAAAGATAAAAGTGCCAAGAGCTGTCACATCAGACTTCCAGATGTCAAATCAGGACCTAATTTTTACTCTTTTGGCCATCATTCTGTGAATATGCTATTTTGCACATTAGCTATACTTCAGTCTGGCACATTGCATACCAGGTGTAGTATGTTTTTACTGTCAGCCCACATGATCAGATAGATTTCTTATGACATTAATCTGAACTTAAGGAGTTACTTATACTGGTTGTTAGCAAGTCTAATTGCACAGCGTGCATCCTAAAAA
>NW_012135603.1:26314-27169 GCF_000956105.1 Propithecus coquereli | reverse complement strand
ATAGTAATGTGGTATCTCTCCCGCTCTTTCTCACAATGTCTTTATTGTTCTGTACTCACCTATTTTCACACTCCAGTTGACTGTGGGTAACTGAATCTGCCAGTAACCGAAATCACGAAAAGTAAAATTGCAGATAAGGGGGTAATATTATAAATGCTCTTAAGTCTTTGCTCTCTAGTCAGTGGGCTTGATTAAAATTCTTTTGATATTTTTAAAAAACCCAACTATTTAGAATCTATAAGGAAAGATGTAGTATTTTAAATGTTTGAGCTAGCCATGGGTGAGGGGCAGATCAAATCATGTAAATAGGCCTTAAATGAGCTACAGGTTTCATAGGTACAGGCATACCTCAGAGATAATGCAGGTTTGGTTCCAGACTACTGCAGTGAAGCAAATATCAAAATAAAGTGAGTCACACAAATTTTTTGGTTTCCTAGTGCATATGAAAGTTACATTTACATTATATTGTAGTCTATTAAGTGTGCAATAGCATTATGTCTCAAAAAGGTACATACCTTAATTAAAAATACTTTATTGCTAAACATGCTAATAAAGTGAGCACATGCTATTGGAAAAATGGCACTGATAGACTTGCTGGATGCAGGGTTGCCACAGACCTTCAATTTGTAAAAAAAACATGGTGTCTGCAAAGCACAGTAAAACAAGGTATGTTGTATATGGAGTGGGAGGGAATAGCAACTGTCTACCTTTCTGTTTAGATAACTCCAGCATTCTGGGACTTGAAGTCCTTCCCATCAACCTTGTTGTGTAATTAACGCCACCAGGCTTATGTCATTAAAACCAGCATTATCTTACAACTCATCAAAAATGACATATTTTTGAAGCACGATAACT
>NW_012135603.1:23977-24764 GCF_000956105.1 Propithecus coquereli | reverse complement strand
TATCTGACCCCTATCTACCTATCTGACTGCTTTGATTAATACTTTTCCTGTTGCTCCTCATATTCCAGCCACGCTAACCTCCTTTCTATTAGGCAAGTTGGTTTCTGTCTTGGATTCTTTTCTACCTTCTCTATTTTCCCCTCAATGTGCTGGTTCCTTTGTTGAAAATGCTCCTTTCCTCAAGTCTTCACTTAACTACTTCTCTTGATATTTAGGTCTTAACTCAAAAATCAGTACCTCAAATAAGCTCTTCCTGACCCTCATGTGAATGTAGGATCCAGCTACCAGTTATCCTTTATATCTCCCTCTGTCACTGTCTGCAGTCATTTCATTCACTTATTTTTCTGCTTATTGCCTGATTCCCACCCCTGGCTTCCAGTATTGGCGTCTTTAGAAGTGGGATTTTTCTCTTCTTTGTTCATTGTTATGGTTCACCACTCAATAAATATTTGTTAAATGAATGATCATTGAGAAGATGGGGGCTTCATAGGCTAGCACTGTTTTATCATAATGGTGTAACATGGTAAAATTAGGCTAGCACTGTTTTATCATATTGGTGTAACATGGTAAAATTAAAACAGCATCCCAGCAGTATAAAACGTACAAGAAGTGATATATATCAGGCAGGCAAGCTGGAATTGACAATAAGAAGATTTGAAAAGGGACCTTAGATAAGTTATCTAATCTGGTGATTTGTTTGTTTGTTAAATCCGTGGTGCTCTGTAGATCCCTGAATCTGTAAGTTCTACTTTCAGCTACTGTTAAATAAACTAGCAAACTTACTCTT
>NW_012135603.1:22730-23927 GCF_000956105.1 Propithecus coquereli | reverse complement strand
CTATCTTTCTTTATCTTCTTACAACTAAGGTCAAACCATTCACCTGTCTCTTCTTATAGTGATACATCCAAACTCTTGATTTTTAAATATCTCTCTAACTCTGTTATTCTATAAATGATTGAATTTCACTGAGACTTCCCATCAGTGGCCTCTACCATTTTTTTAATGCATTATCCCTTCATTTCTTCATCTCCTTATTGTTCAGCTTAGATTTCATTGCCTACCATTGTCTTCCCTCCCTGACAAACTCTGTTAGCCAGTGACTGCCTCTCCCGTCAGTGTACTCATTTGGCAACACTACAGTATTTATTAAACCCAACCATAATATTGCAAAATATATATTTGATCTTTGACTAGTTTCCTGGCATACTACTCCTAAAAATTTTTAGACTCTCCAAAGTGATGTCCTTTTGTATGCTAATAATGAGTTGACTGGTGCCTGGCAACCCCTGGATAGCTTCAGGGTTGGGGCTGGTCAATCCCCATGATTGGGGATTGACCAAGGCATAACTAGAGGGTTGGGACTTTCAGCTCAACTTTTGGGGAGGGGAAAGAGGCTGATGGTTAAGTTGACCGCCAATGGCCAATGGTTTAATGAGTCATGCCTATGTAACGAAACCTCCATAAAAATCCAAAAGGACGGTTCAGAGAGCTTCTGGATAGCTGAACACATGGAGGTTCTTGGAGGGTGGTGTGCCAGGGAAGCCATGGAAGTTCCTCTGCTCCTTCCCATACCTTGCCCTATTCATCTCTTCATCTGTATCATTTGTAATATTCTTTATACCAAACCAGTAAATATATTTCCCAGAGTTCTGTGAGCCACTGTAGCAAATAAATTAAACCCAAGACGGGAGTCGTGGGAACTCTGGTTTGTAGCTGGGCTATCAGAACACAGACAAAATAACCTGGGACTTGTAATTGGCGTCAGAAGTGGAGGGCAGTCTTGTGGGACTGAGCCCTCAACCTGTGGAATCTGACGCTGTCTCCAGGTAGGCAGTGGAAGAATTGAGTTAGAGGACACCCAACTGGTATCCACAGCAGCATTGGTTGCTGGCTTGGTGAATGAGGGAAAAAAAAACAAACCCTGCATTTGGTCACAAAGGTCTTCTGTGTGGATTGTGGTGGGGTCATGACAAAGGAAAAACTGTTTATGTTTTCTGCACACTAACCATTTGCCTATTGTATTGCCGTACTCAA
>NW_012135603.1:12413-12704 GCF_000956105.1 Propithecus coquereli | reverse complement strand
ACCATTTGAGAGTTACTTGCAGACATTGTGGTGCTTCATGCCCAAATACTTTAGCATGTATCTTCTAAGAACAAGGAAATTCACCTATATAACCAAACATAATTTATCACACTTAAGAAATTGAGTATTAATACAATATTACTATCTAATGGACAACTCATCTTTCTACTGTTTTATAAAAATGTTTCTTAGCCTGTGACCTTTCCTATCAATACCAGATGACTCCATTTCTCAATAGCTTTGAGCCCCTTGAATCCTTCCATGAACGCTTAGAAATTGGTCTATCATTTC
>NW_012135603.1:11534-11961 GCF_000956105.1 Propithecus coquereli | reverse complement strand
ATTTTACAATTTATTCAGAAATTCTTTACTATACCTAATGTAAATCCTTCCTTTTACCGTGTTGTTTTTCCCCTTGATGAAGCAGTATATGCATTTTCATGAACTTTTATACAAGACCATTATTAATTTGCTTATTTTTGAACAAAATAAGTTTTAATTCTGTTGATTTTCATGAGGCTGTTATTTTAAACTAGATGTTCTTGGGTAAGATTAGAAGCCTCATAACTGTAAATGTGTTGATCTCAAATATTTCATTTAACAGTTAACTGTTCATACAGCAGTTTTCGTAACAGTGTTAACATCCCAAATTTTTACATAGCAAGAATCTTCTTGTGCTTCTTAAGGGTGTCAAAAGGGATGTTTCATGAAAGACTTTCCCTCACCCCTATCCATGATATTGTCTCAGTAGTGAGCCATTTTTAGGGTG
>NW_012135603.1:10320-10665 GCF_000956105.1 Propithecus coquereli | reverse complement strand
TAATTAGACAGGAAATCAATCCTAAATAAGGAATGCTTTACAAATACAGACTGTCTTTTGATTTGTAGATTATCAGAACTCGGTCCTCTCCTGTTCGTATCATATTGCTTTTCTTTCTAAAGGCAAATAACATTCTGTGTACCAGTTTTTGTTTATGTTCTTTCCCTCGGATTTTTTCTTTGTGGGGAAAAATGTATTGTTCTTTATAATTTTAGTTATATGTATTTGGCTCCAGTGTTTGAAAATGGGCCCCAGGTGAGTGAAAAAGAATCTTTTTTTCTCTATCGATGTTCTAATCTTTCCATATGTTGTTTTTCTATTATTCTATTACCCTCCAATGCACTG
>NW_012135603.1:9836-10270 GCF_000956105.1 Propithecus coquereli | reverse complement strand
AGGAGACTAAAGAGACACGACAACTAAATGCAAAAAACATGATCCTGAGCTGGAGGAGAAATATGCTATAAAGGATATAATTGCAACAATTGACAAAATTAGAATATGTACTCTATATTAGATAAAAATATTGTACCAGTGTTACCTGAATTAAATTACAGTACTGTGGTTACGTAAGAGAAATCCTGGGTTTTAGAAAATAGGCACTGAAGTATTAAAAGCAAAGAGAAATATTTCACAACCTTCTCAAATGCTTTAGAAAAATTGATTGTTACATATACATATGCGTAGACAGGGATAGATAGAAGAGAGATGATATAAAGTACATAGCAAAATATTAAAACTTGATGAATCTGGACAAAGTTTATGCAGGAGGCTTCTGTACTAATTTTGCAAATTTTTTCTGAAGTTTTTCTCTGTGTTTTTACTTAATT
>NW_012135603.1:9178-9786 GCF_000956105.1 Propithecus coquereli | reverse complement strand
AATCTTTCCATATGTTGTTTTTCTATTATTCTATTACCCTCCAATGCACTGAGAGTGAATGATATATTGCTTATGACAGGACATAAAAATGACTCTTGTTTTTAAGAAGTTACTAGAATGCCAGTGGCAATAACAGACCGACATGTGAGAGTATCCTTTTTGCCAGAAGAGCAACACATTTTCTGAACTTGTTTGCAAAATAAGTTTTCATTTTAAAAATCTAATAATGGAAAATAAAATAACCACTTGCCCATACTCTCAAAAACATACCAAGTAGAAATATTAATGATGATTTATAGAAGAGAAATCTAGTCAGGAATAGAGAAGGGAAAGAAACTCAATTAAAAATGAAGCAATATTTAAATCACTTTATACTTAGTACCTTCATACTGAAAGTTCGCAATTTGATTTGTTACTTTCTCTTAAGGTTATATTTTTATACATACCCTTCTCAATATTTGAATTCTTAATTAGGCAATATTCAACAGCTTAAAAGACTAGGGTTTCATGGAGGTGTCTTGAATCCTTTTATATTTCCCTGTGTTTACTTAATTATGGCTCCCATGTCAATGTTACTTACTCTCTTAGTTATTTAAAGTACACCTTGG
>NW_012135603.1:8784-9128 GCF_000956105.1 Propithecus coquereli | reverse complement strand
TAATTAGACAGGAAATCAATCCTAAATAAGGAATGCTTTACAAATACAGACTGTCTTTTGATTTGTAGATTATCAGAACTCGGTCCTCTCCTGTTTGTATCATACTGCTTTTCTTTCTAAAGGCAAATAACATTCTGTGTACCAGTTTTTGTTTATGTTCTCTCCCTCGGATTTTTTCTTTGTGGGGAAAAATGTATTGTTCTTTATAATTTTAGTTATATGTATTTGGCTCCAGTGTTTGAAAATGGGCCCAGGTGAGTGAAAAAGAATCTTTTTTTCTCTATCGATGTTCTAATCTTTCCATATGTTGTTTTTCTATTATTCTATTACCCTCCAATGCACTG
>NW_012135603.1:8386-8734 GCF_000956105.1 Propithecus coquereli | reverse complement strand
TTATATTTCCCTGTGTTTACTTAATTATGGCTCCCATGTCAATGTTACTTACTCTCTTAGTTATTTAAAGTACACCTTGGGCCAAATGCTATGCCTAAATGTGAACAATACTTTGAATTGTAGCAAATTTTGGGCCTAAAGATCTTCTAATTTCCTGGAGAAGAAAACAGCCATGATCCGGCAGCCACATACACATATATTTTACATAATTTTCTTTTCCTGAACAAAGGAGATATTGAGTTTATATATTTTGTTTGTGAAAGAAAAAAGAATTCAAAAGATTATTCTAAATATTTTTCACTTTAGATCTTTATGTGATACTTTCCAGAGAAAAATGACGAGGAATAA
>NW_012135603.1:6383-6711 GCF_000956105.1 Propithecus coquereli | reverse complement strand
AATCTTTCCATATGTTGTTTTTCTATTATTCTATTACCCTCCAATGCACTGAGAGTGAATGATATATTGCTTATGACAGGACATAAAAATGACTCCTGTTTTTAAGAAGTTATTAGAATGCCAGTGGCAATAACAGACCGACATGTGAGAGTATCCTTTTTTCCAGAAGAGCAACACATTTTCTGAACTTGTTTGCAAAATAAGTTTTCTTTTCATTTTAAAAATCTAATAAGGGAAAAATAAAATAACCACTTGCCCATACTCTCAAAAACATACCAAGTAGAAATATTAATGATGATTTATAGAAGAGAAATCTAGTCAGGAATAG
>NW_012135603.1:2745-3083 GCF_000956105.1 Propithecus coquereli | reverse complement strand
TTGTTTTATTTGTTTTATATCTTGTTCTGAAGAAAACTCTTGGGCATTAAATTTGTTGCGGTTGTTTTGAAGCAGACGATATCTGTACCTTTTTGTTTTTTCTTTTCCACAAGACCACACAATGGATTCAATGTTCCTAATTGGATAAGAATACATTCAGTTCATTCTTTGAGGGTATATTGCCTTAGTTGGACACTAGGTGGATACTTACTAGTTCCCAGGAAGCTTTTTAACCAAATTAGTTTTCTTAGCTTTGTGCATATGACTGTCATACGTGGGTGAACAGTACTTTATTTTCTCAAGGAAAGGATCAAGCCTACTTAAAATGTCAGTAATTT
>NW_012135603.1:0-1468 GCF_000956105.1 Propithecus coquereli | reverse complement strand
AAGATTAATAGTTTACCTAATTTTTATATAAATTTTTGAGTCAGTGAAAGGAAAACACAGATCAAATAAACGCCAAAATTCTACTTTATTAAACATAATTTAATGAGAAATTATTCAGATAGGATTGGTTCTCTCCAAGATAGCATTTGAAAAGACTCTATTATCAATATAGTTGAGTTATATTCAGTTGATACTTGCATGTTGCTATTTGCTTGAACCCACGTTTTCATTACTTGTTCGGTCAAATATCTGAAAGAAATTTTAAAGTTTATCACTATAACTCTTTCTTATGAAGTTCTGATATTTCTTGGAGTTTTTACTAAATGTATTTGGCTCCTATGTTGTTTGAGATCTGTATTAGTTTCCAGTAACTGGCATAATTTCAACAAACTCGGTGAAATGTCTTTTGGGGGACCACCATTCAACCCACAACAGTATCTAAAGGAGCTAATTTTCTTTGTGCATTTTTTTTTAACAAATATGAAATTATATACATGCAGTCCTCAACTTACAATAGTTCAACTTAGGATTTTTTGACTTTACGATGGTGCAAAAGTGATATGCGTTCAGTAGAAACTGTTCTTTGGGTACCCATACAACCATTCTATTTTTCATTTTCAGCATAGTATTCAGTAAGTTACACAAGATATTCAACAACTTTGTTATAATATAGACTTTGTGTTAGATGATTTTGCCCAACTGAAGGCTAATATAAGTCTTCATTTGAGGTAAACTAGGCTAAGCTGTTTGGTAGGTTAGGTGTATTAAATGTATTTTCGACTTACAATGGGGTTATTGGGACATAACCCCACTGTAAGTCCAGGAGCATCTGTGTTTGATCTTATTCCTGTCATCTGATGTTAACTTTATTCTTTACTATTCTTTGTAGTATTTTTTTAAAATTACTTTGATGGTTTAAACAAGTTTCTTTCTAGTTTTTCCCCTTCCTGAAAGTTCTATTTTTGAAAATTCAACTTTATTTGACTCGTAGTTATCTTTTCTTTAACAGCCATATTTAAGTTCACATTTTTACGTTGATTTAACAAAATGAGATAACCATGTTCCCAAGACATTTACTTGCTATTCCTTCCCTACCTCTACCCTCAATCCCACCCTCAGGTCTGCAATTTTCTCATAGTTTAGGATTTTAGTTCTAGACTAGTAGTATGTTATATCTCTTGATTTTAGAAATTCCTATTTAACACATAATTTCCTGCTGCATTATCATTACCATTTAGGCTTATTTATATATTTCAAAATTCATTGCTCATTTACTTGTGTTCTTGGTCTTCTCTTGCCTTGAGACTATTTATTTATTTATTGCTTGCTTGCTTATAGTATTTCTTAAGGTTTTTTTTGTTTTTGGTTTTTGGTTTTTTTTCCAGATAGAATATATGAATGTTATCTTCTTCTGAGTTCTTACATGTTTCTCTTTGGCCTGTATATGAGTGACATCTTAACTGCAATA
>NW_012135602.1:2569-3747 GCF_000956105.1 Propithecus coquereli | reverse complement strand
TAAATTAACATCACAAAAAAGTATGGCCAACCATTGATATAAAAGTCTATGCCTTTAAATTTTATTCTTATTTACTAAAGAGTACCAAAAAATGTGCTGAATTATAGAATTCATTTGAGTAACGTGCAGTCATGAAAAATTATTTTGAGAAAATGCAAGAAGAATGGAGAATCAGAAAAACCGCTCTATAGCGCAGGCATTAGGAAGGCTTCTGCTTTGACTGAGAAATGGAAGGATGGTAAAGCATTGAAGAGTTGGGAGTGACAGTCGAAGATGGACATAGGAGGAAGACAAGTCTATGTGAGACACGGATAGGAAACAGGAACATCAAAGCTGAAGAACTCAAATCAGACATACCTGTAAGACATATTGTAATGTCACTTGAGAAAATACTGAAATATTTTAGGGTTCTGAGGAGAGGAGACATATGAGATGATATCTCAGGAAAAAGATGTTCTTGGAAGAACTGGAAGAAACCATAACCTTGGAGCCCCATTAAATCACAACGCACACCATGCTTAATACTTTGTGCAATGCACATCTAACAGAGCATTCTATCCCTAACAGCGGTGCCAAGAAAAGACATGGCTGTCTTCCTCAAGTCAATCTCAGAAACATACCCCTCAAACAGTGGTTCTCAACCTTGACTGCACTTCGGAATCCTGCCAAAGAGGCTTAAAAGATACTGATACGTGGGATAACTCCTAGAAATTGATTTAATTGGCCTATGCAATCCAAAGCATCTGGGATTTTCAGTGTTCCTACACGTGGCTTTAATGTGTGGCGAAAGTTGAAAGCCACCACTTTAGAACATTCTGATTTTCACATTCATAGAGTCATTCAGACCTTCATAGTGTAAGCCTGTGCCATTTCTCAAGATACCAAATTCTTCAGGTTTGATCAGAAATATAAATATTTCAATCAAAGACTTCTGTCTTTCCAAACATGCGGTAGACTCTTTCATTGGTGGATCTCAACAAAACACGCCCTGGGGATCCATGCAGTCATGTATGTCTTATACTGACTTTGGGCTTGGGCACGTGATTTGCTTTAGCCAAGGGACAAGGTACTTATGGCTTTGGAGCTTGTCTGGTGGAACACCTCCATCTTGGTGTCCGGCTGCCATGCTTCAAAAGTAAGTCCAACTAGAGAGAGACTAACCACCTGGAGAAGCCCTG
>NW_012135602.1:0-692 GCF_000956105.1 Propithecus coquereli | reverse complement strand
ACATATTTCATGTATTCAAAACTGTGGTTCAGTTTCTACACCTCAGTTCTTTTGCCTCACTGGGAAGAAAATGTTAGAACACAAAATAGTGACTGCTCGTACACATTGATGGTGACTAACACGTGATGTGTCACTTAACAAAAAGTCTTATAACAATGGGGTTTTGCCAATAATTAATCTGCTTCCCCTCTACACACATTTGTCATTCAAGTTTGGGTTGGTTGACAAGTTTCTCAGTAATAGTGTGACTATGTCACACAAAGTATTGAAATTCTCAATGATGCCTCTAGGGCTTTAATCTCTGCCTTTAGAGAAAAAGGAATCATCAATTTCACATTGAAGCGACTTATTGTGATAGTTTCATAGCAGGTAAGCAGAGGTCAATGGATCTCCAGTCCAGTAAAATCTGAATGTTATTAATGGTATTCACTGCCAGACTTGCTATTCACATGTTTTGTTATTGAGAAGCTTCTGCTGAATTATGGCACTAGCGGAGTTCCTTCTACCAACTTATATCAGTTTAAATTCAATGCCTGAACTGGAGTTCTATTGCTAATATTTTAATTCTATTTTTGCCGTTTAATTATTCACTTTTGAGACATCAATCCATTTTTGTGTGTAAGGGAATTAAAATAATACAATAGTAATGACAGAAATTGAATATTTAAACATGTGAATCATATGCAAATAAT
>NW_012135601.1:1132-1865 GCF_000956105.1 Propithecus coquereli | reverse complement strand
CTTTTAATTGCTGAATCGTATTCCTTTGTATGGATACACCAGATTTTGTTTGTGCATTCACTAGTTGATGAACATTTGAATTGTTTCCACCTTTTGGCTATTATTAACAGTGTTGCCATGAACATTAATGTAGAGGTCTTTATGTGGACATATGTTTTCATTTCTCTTGGGTAAATACCTAGGAGTGAAATTGCTGGATTGTATGAACTATGTTTAACATTTTAGAAACTGCCAAACTGTTATCCAAAGTAGCTGCACCATTTTACATTTCTACCTGTAATTCATGAGGGTTCCTAGATAGATTTTAAGCTCCTAGTGAGAAATGATTTTGGAAAAGATACTTTTTTGAATACCCTGTCAAAATTCTACTCATCAAAAATCACTCCAAGAATACATGCATCATTTTTCACTTTGCATAGGGCAAAGAAATGATAAGGCAAAGTCCCCACTGCGATTTGTCCCAATAGGCCTAGGAAAACACCAAAAGGCAAGTAAGAAATAAAATATTGAAATAGAAACTCCACAAAGTAAATAACGACACAAGAATAACAAATAGTTTCTTTTGAATGTGACTTTAAAGTTGTCAGTGGGGTGTCAGTCTACACATGAAAATTAGTTTTATAACTTTATAGTCATACCACATATAATAAAATATCACAGGGTTTTACTCTTTCTAGAGAAGAAGTCAGTCTGAGTTAGTGAAAGATAGGAATTGTGAAAAATCTGAAAAGAA
>NW_012135601.1:0-1082 GCF_000956105.1 Propithecus coquereli | reverse complement strand
TCGGGTACTCACTCCTTTTAATTGCTGAATCGTATTCCTTTGTATGGATACACCAGATTTTGTTTGTGCATTCACTAGTTGATGAACATTTGAATTGTTTCCACCTTTTCGCTATTATTAACAGTGTTGCCATGAACATTAATGTAGAGGTCTTTATGTGGACATATGTTTTCATTTCTCTTGGGTAAATACCGAGGAGTGAAATTGCTAGATTGTATGAACTATATTTAACATTTTAGAAACTGCCAAACTGTTATCCAAAGTAGCTGCACCATTTTACATTTCTACCTGTAATTCATGAGGGTTCCTAGATAAATTTTAAGCTCCTAGTGAGAAATGATTTTGGAAAAGATACTTTTTTGAATACCCTGTCAAAATTCTACTCATCAAAAATCACTCCAAGAATACATGCATCATTTTTCACTTTGCATAGGGCAAAGATGAGGCAAAGAAATGATAAGGCAAAGTCCTCACTGTGATTTGTCCCAATAGGCCTAGGAAAACACCAAAAGGCAAGTAAGAAATAAAATATTGAAATAGAAACTCCACAAAGTAAATAACGACACAAGGATAACAAATAGTTTCTTCTGAATGTGACTTTAAAGTTGTCAGTGGGGTGTCAGTCTACACATGAAAATTAGTTTTATAGCTTTATAGTCATACCGCATATAATAAAATATCACAGGGTTTTACTCTTTCTAGAGAAGAGGTCAGTCTGAGTTAATGAAAGATAGGAATTGTGAAAAATCTGAAAAGAACTGAGAATAATTAGTTTTAAATGCATGCAGCTTCACCAACTGTGAAATACATGCAAACTCCTTAGCATAATGTTAAATTTCATACATACTGGCCTCTTTTCAGTTTTATGACCTCCTCTACCTGTAGTGTCAATGGAATCCACCATGCTCCAGATTCTTGAATGTCCTCCCCAAAGCTCATTCATGTAGCTTTTGTGTGTTATTTCTTATTTCCCTCTTTTTAGTTATTAACATTTATCTGAGATTTCAAGTCTCCATTCAAGTGCCACTCTGCCTACATGTTTTCTAATCCCCAGCCCCTAATACCTTTTTATATATAAATTC
>NW_012135600.1:3725-5999 GCF_000956105.1 Propithecus coquereli | reverse complement strand
GTTATTGCAGACTTTTGCCTAATTTGTGGTCATATTATGTAAACAATTTTAAGGACTACTTTACTATTTAGATTCTTGTTTTATTTCCAAAGAGAAACTTAGCACAGCAACATTTAGAGACAGAATTAAAGAAAAACATATTTTGAGCTATGTGTCTTTTCAAAAAATAGCCATACTTTTCTTTTTTCTGAAATCTAGATGACTGATATATTTTACGTAAATAAACCCAGGTAACTAATTATATTCATCTTCAGGAAGAGGAACACATGTGCCTTAATCATTTCAGTAGCCCTGTGCTCACGCACTCCGCAGCTCCAAACTCCTAAGGGAGGAGGGATTTCTAGTCTGAGTCAAGCCACTAATTAGTCTTGGTTTACAGCGAGCATGGTCTCTGTTATATGTCTGCATTGCGCATTGCTGCTTGTCACATTCCTAGGTAGTACCCGATTCCCCAGAGAAGGAAGCCCATTTAGTTGTGATGCAGTTTCCATTTGTTGTCAAAGGAAGTCAGTTTCCATGTTTTGGAAGCTAGGGCATCTTTCTCCCTCTTTCCTCAGGGGAATTTCTCTCTTTTCTATTTCTATAATTTAACGTTGAGGAGGAAGGAGAATATAAGTGTATAAATTATCTATTCTGAGCCCTGCTCTATGCTTCAGGAGGTTGATCCTACAAATTACATCACCTGGGCTTCTGGTTGGATTCAGTTAATGGGGATCAGTGGTAGGGGGTTGGAGGATGGAGCAAAGAGAGTTTAGAATAATTTTCCATCCTTTCCAAGCTTGGCCATAGTTGGGGCATTGGCTATTTTTCCTCCAACTGTAGTTAGTCTCTTTTACAAAGTTCTAGTTCTCCTTAGATTCTAGTAATACCTGTTGTTTCCCTTGGATCATCAGGCCAAGGGGTGGCAGAAGCTTCCTGCTGTTGCTGGTCCCTGGGTGCTTTGCTTTCCCTTGTTTCCTTAACCTAGTCTGTACCTCTCTGTAGATAGCCCCTTCATTCAGCTCAGTTCAATTCTTTGTGTACATACGAATTTCCTGCCAGCACCATGACTGATGAAGTAATAAAGGCAGCTTTTCTAATAGTAAATCTCTGAAGCAGTTGTACTGCCATTAATAACATACTATTTAGATTTCCCAGTAAAGGATGGGAGATTTACAGGGATGAATTCAGGCATTCCTGGATCCCTGGAAAAAGTAATATCCAAGTACTGAGAAAATATCACCCTTGGCTTTCTACTTCTGTTGTCTCTGAATTTTGCACATTTCCTGGCATATACCAGACATTCTGTAAATAAGTTTAAATAAGTGAATGTCTGAATGAATGCACACAATCTTACATTTGTCACGCTCATATTACATGTGTAATTTTGTATTTTTTATGTTAAGCACAATAATTTCTTATGCTATTAAAGAAAATTTGACAAATATTTAACGGACATATAACAGTTCAAAATACCAATTTTAGATGACATAATAGATCAGCCCTCTTAATTCTCTTTGCTAAGGTGAGAAATGGTTTAGTTATATATGTGGGTCTCAGAGTTGAAGTAGACAATAAACAAATGGTGCTCTTTCAACTCTAGCCATTTTCTGCCGTTGGCATGCCAGCCTTGACCACTAAATATCCATTTTACCAGCTGCGTCACTTTCAAACATAAATAGTAATAGGGTCGTTGTTAGATTCCATGTCTTTAAAATGTGTTTGCACAAGTGACTTTCTGCCTTTGCATGGAGTGGCTAGAAAAAGGGATGCCTAGTTGAAGAGACCAGTTGCGGGAGGAATATTTCTGCGCATCACTGCCCTAGCTATATAAAGCCTGGATTAGCCAGACCTTTGCAGACCTAGGGGGACACCAGCAGGTAAACCTGGTGTATAGAAGAAACACTGGTATAACACCCAGCTACTCCAAAATTTCCTACTCTGCTCTTAATGCCTGGAATTCAATTTTGATAGCAGTGATTCTCAAAGTGTGGTGCCCAGACTGGTGGCATCTGCACCACCTGGAAACTTATTAGAAATGCAAAATTTGGGGCCCCTCTCCTGAAACAGAAACTCTGTGGGTGGGATCCAGCAGTCTGTGTTTTAACAAGCCATCTAGGTAACTTGACGCTAAAGTTTGAGAACCACTGGTTTAGGGCACTGATACTTAGCAGGCATGTATTTATTAATGTAAATGGGCAAGTTCAGAGTATGTTAGGTGGGGGATGGAGGAAAGTAATAGGAGGGATCTTATCCTGAAGTGGGAAGAGTCCTGGTGAGGTAGGAAAGAATAAG
>NW_012135600.1:0-2230 GCF_000956105.1 Propithecus coquereli | reverse complement strand
TGCTGACAGTTACCAGCTATTGAAAATTAGAGGTGAAGAAAGTCTAAAAATTCAGTGGCTAACACTGGTCTTGCATCCTGATCAAATATTATACATTTGCCTTTTAGTATCTGTGACAATCAATCTTTCTGAGTTTTACTTAAGATCCCATTTCTGATGCAAACAGATGAGGCTGGAGTTATACAAACAGGGTAAGTAATTTCCATTTTACTGTTTCATACTTTACTCATGATTATAATATTCATGCTTGCCAAACAAGTTAGTAAATATTGTCATTTGAAAGAGAGAGGCATTGCATTAATTTCACATATTTTTATGGTATTTACTGGATTGAAATTCAGAGTAGGAGGCTTCCAGAGTTGTGCAAAGAATGTACCATTCTACTCTTCTGGGAAGAGTAAATAGCTTAGTAGAGGAGAAGCAATTAGAGGACTAATCACCTAGTTATGAAAGCTAAAGACACCCAGATCTTAGTTCTAAATATTAATACCTCTCTCCAACAAAACCAGGACTTCTTTGACAAATGGCTGATTTCAGGGGTGGAGTAGGGAATGCAAAAATTAGTCTGGAACATGTTGTAGTGCCAGAAAATAGGAAAATGCTCAAAAAAAAAAAAATGATGGGGACCTGTTAAAGAATATAGGAACGAACTTGAAGTAGATCCTAATGACTAAATCAGTAACAAAATAAATAGTGATAATAATGGATTACAGTCAATGGCATAAAATGTAAATCCATGAGTCCATAGTGACATAAATAATTTAAAAGAATCAATGAGAGAGAAGAGAAAGCTTTTCCTTATAGTAGCATCTCAAAGAACAAATATAAAAGAATGGTAAAAACTTAACATTTTCATTTGGCAAACATCATACTAATAATTACTTCAGGCAAGAAACATCAGTGGATACTAGAATTAGTGACTGAAAGTATGACAGAAAATTGGGTATTGAGACCATGTAGTCTCAATTTATCTCCCCATAAGCTATATATTAATTACAAAGCCAAAAAGAGTAATCTTATGATAGAAAAACCAGACAGATACCACCTGGTATGGGTTGAATTGTGTTCTCCCTCCCCAAATTCATATGTTAAAATCGTAACTCCCAGTATCTTAGAATGTGACCTTATTTCAAAACAGGGTCACTGTAGATGTAGTTAATTAAGATGAGGTCATACTGGAGTAGGGTGGGCCCCTAACCCAATATGATTGGTGCTCTTATAAAACAAGGAAATCTGGACACATATATGTACATGCACTCAGGGAGAACACATGTGAAAATGAAGGCAGAGATTGGGGTGATGCTTCTACAGGCCAAGGAATATCAAAGATTGCAAGCAAACCAATAGGACCCAGGGGAGAGGCATGGAACAGATTCTCCCTCCTAGTCCTCAGAAGAAACCAACCCTCTTGACACCTTAATCTCAGACTTCTAGCTTCCAGATCTCTGAGAATAAATTTCTATTGTTTAAACCACTCAGTTTGTGGTACTTCATTACATCAGCTCTAGAAAACTTATGTAGTCTTAAATGAGTGATTAAAGTTAACGTCACCAGTAATGGAACAAATGGACATCATGTTCCCCTGATAGAATGCACCAAGAAAGGCACAACATCACTTTTGTGATATTTTGCCAAAAATGCATAACCTGAATTTTATAATGCTGAAATGGCAGATAAATGCATACTGAGGAATATTGTATAAAATAACTAGCGAGTACCTTTCATAAGCATGAAGGTCATGAAAGACAAGGAAAAAACTGAGACTTGTTTCTGGTTGGAGAGACAAGAGCCATGACACAGATGAGATGGGTGGTTCTAGACTGGCTTCTAGAACAGAAGGGGACATTAATGGGACAACTGGAAATCTTTGAATGACGTCTTTGAATTAGATTAGCTGTTATTATCGCATCATTATTAAATTCCTTATTTTGATAATTATACTATGGTTATCTAAGATGTTAATATTTGAGGAATCTTTGGTATGTAGGGATTCTTTGTACTATTTCTACAACTTATTTGTGAGTCTGAAGTTTTTTGAAGTGAAAACTTAAGAACATTAAAAAACCCTCAAACAAAGTCATACTCTAGAGACAAGCCAGTAGAGAAAGTTTGATTTTGGGCTTGTAATCTTCCTTATCAAACTGTCAGTGAAATATTTCCAATTCTGTGGAGTGGACTAGAAGCAATTCTGAGCAATTACATGATACCTCCATGGGCTTAGGCAATATTA
>NW_012135599.1:3308-6045 GCF_000956105.1 Propithecus coquereli | reverse complement strand
GGTGACCCTTCCTAAAATTGTACGTAAAAATTGGATATGTGTATATATGTATTAACACATTTAAATGAGAAGAGGATCCATGGCTTTTAAAAAATTCTCAGAAAGATCTATCACTCAAAAAATTTTAAACTATAAGTTCGAATTTGCATTGGCTATTTCTCAGGCAATTCTAAGAAATGTCTGAGTATAGTGAGGCAGGACTGGCCATGTGGCACTGGGGGCTAGAACTCCCATGTAATGTGATTTGAAGGATACAGTACGAGTCCCACTCTGTAAGAAGTCCCCAGTCTCCTCCCAAACTTTTGCCTGAAATCTCCTTGTTGCTTAATGGATTTTCACCATTCAAATACAGATTCCCCTAGAGGAACAACATAAGTCATCATCACACACGATAAAGTTGAAGTAATCAAATTGCTTCCAAAGTGCTGTGGAGGATCTGCAAGCAGATGGGAAGGACAGGAAAGAAGCAGAGAGAGGGACCACAGTTACCCTATGCATGGAGGCATGGGGACCACTCCACAGAGGAAGTGGCACAAAAACAGGAGGTAGGTGACCCTCAAAAATGCAAATCACCTCCTTTCCTTTTGATGACAGTCCTGAAAGATAAAAATCTGAACCCACTGCAATAGATCAGAAGCCTCATGAGCCGATCATCTGTCTGAGACCACTCTAAGCCCTGTGGCATCCACCGTCAAGCAAATAAATAGACAAGTAAATAAATAAATAAATAAATCTCATGGCAGCCAGAGACACACTGTGTTGCCCTAAAGGATTCCATTTGCAGACTGGAGGAGGAGTTGAACAACTAGCATCTGGCAAAGCTAGTAGAAGCTGCCACATCTTCTAGAAATGAGATTTCACTGACATCTGTCCCCTCATTGGCAGCCCAAGCTCTGAGGCTTCTTTCAGCCTCTTTAGACCCCCAGATTGGTGGCTCCGTGCCTTCTGCTGGCTGCTGTGAGACCAAGAGAACCAGTGGAAGCAACCACATTTGCAGCTCCCCCAGCCCTTCTGGACCTCAGCCACACTGACATTTAGGGGCAGCTGACCACCTTTAAGGGAGAGACCTAAAGAAGGATGTGGCAGATATGTGGGTTTCTGATTTCCCATTGATACTTTGAGTACATGCTGAGCAGTCAGGGTGTCAGGGAAGGGCCCATCCCATTCCTTAATGGGTAAAGAAGCTGGCCATTCTCCGTAGAGAATTTTATTTTGTATATTTTCATAGATCCTGCTAACTAGTGACCCTTCTGGTGACTGTTCACACAGCTCAGGAGCTCCTCCTGCTGAACTCTCATCAAGAAAGTGGCAGCTACATAATGTTTCTAATTCCTACCCAGGAACAAACCTCTAAAAATTTAATTATTTCTTGAAAGGAACGAACAGAGAAATTACCAATTGTTTAGTTCCTAAAATTGTGTTCAGTAAAAATGGAGAGAAGACTAGACTTGAGCAATATCTTTGTTCCCAAATGTATAATATATTAGTCAGAGTTTTCTAAAGAAACAGAACCAATAGGAGAGATATATAAAGAGATCTTGATAAGGAATTGGTTCACATGATTATGGAGGCTGAGAAGTCCCGTAACCTGTCGCCTGGTGGAATGGTTGCAGTCCACGTCCGCAGGCCTGAGGAACAGGAGAGCTGTGGCATATGCCCCAGTCTGTCCCATTCAGGCCCTCAGCTAATGGGCTGGTGGCCAGCCACATTAGGAAGGGCAATCCGATTTACTCAGTCTACAGATTCAAATGCTGATCTCATTGGAGACACCCCCACAGACACACCCGGAAATAATATTTAAACAAATATCTGCACACCCTGTGGTTCTGTAAAGTTGACATATAAAACCAACCATCACATACAATTTGTTGCATTTTTTTTTGGTTACATAGAGTGTTAATGCTGGATGAGACCTTTGAGTTAATGTTCTCATTTAAAAATGGGGAAACTGAGGTCCCCAGAGAAGTTAAGACACTTGACTCAGACTCTCTCAGACAGTGGGTTAGAGCCTAGAAGTAAAACCTAAATGGACTATGTCATTTTTTTTCCTACTGACCACTGGATGATATTGTTCTTATTACCCATATAATTCATAACCCATTTCTAGTATGTTTAACATCTTTAATTATTATAATTGGTTAAAACTGGGAAGAGTTACACTTCCAGAAGATAAATTTTTCATCTTTTTTTCATCTTCTTCTTCCCATTGCCCCCGCAGTGAAATCAAGGCTGAGCTCTTAAGGCGTGGTAGACATGCTGTAAGAAAAGTGCTGAGTCCATTTCTACTGAACAGATAGATTTTGTACCAAGGTCTTGTGACCAGCGGTATTGCCCCTCTTAGAAGTTGACAGCAGTGGGTTGAGGCATCCAACATTCAGATCTTCTTCTAGGCTTTTCTTTCTCTCCAGAGAAGGAGCCTTTGCTAGACATTTGTCAGGTGTTTTTGATTAGCCTTACATGTCCTTCCCTAGAAGCAAAATGTTTAAGGCCCAAAAGTGAATAAAATACCCTGGTCTAGATATAAGTGACCAATTATGTCACTATCCTAATTCCCTTTTGTAAAATGTCACTTGAATTATGCAGCAGGGCAAGGCTTAAAAACTATGTTATGAAACTCCACTGTCCCTCTGCCTGTCACACCCCACCAGAGGGAATTAAAGGGTGGTATCTGGTTTAATAACAGCTTCTAATGAATATAGATACCAAGAAAATTGCCAGGTTTATATGTGAATCCACT
>NW_012135599.1:0-538 GCF_000956105.1 Propithecus coquereli | reverse complement strand
GATTCTGCTGTCCTCAGAAGAAAACATCTTGCTATTAATATTTCCTTGAGTTGATTTCTCATCAGCATGACTAGCTTCATGTGCACACTGATGTTGCAAAAAGCAAATATACTTCTAAAATTCCTTTATTCAGTACATTTTAATGTATGCATATTGCATTGCCCGATATAGACTAGGCGCTAAATTTTTTTGTGTGTGTGTTTCCCTCTTTTTTTTTTATTTTTTGTTTCAGCATATTATGTGGGTACAGATGTTTAGGTTACGCATATTGCCCTTGCCTCCCCCTCCCCCCAAGTCCGAGTTTCAAGCGTGTCCGTCCCTTGGATGGTGTGCATTGCACTTTTTGTGTATGCAAATACTCGTCCCCTCCTCCCCTCTCCCCCCGCCCGACATCCAATAGATGTTATTCTCATATGTACACTTGTGTGTTGATCAGTTAATACCAACTTGATGGTGAGTACATGTGGTGCTTGTTTTTCCATTCTTGGGATACTTCACTTAGTAGAATGCATTCTAGCTCTATCCAGGAGTATACAAG
>NW_012135598.1:2923-3232 GCF_000956105.1 Propithecus coquereli | reverse complement strand
TAAAGAACATAAATAGATAAGAGAGAGATAACATCTGGTATTATATTCATGCATGTTTCTTTTGTTTTCCATTGTGAGGGTGAGTGTGATGCTTTATTAATGAGCTTGGAGTAGAAATATTTTTTGAGGTACAAAACATTAATTGGAAAATGGATTTGTTAAAATTCTTTGGATTCCTTAGTATTCAGCTGATTTGCAATCCACCAGACGTTAAAAGCAATTCAAATGAAATGGGAGTAATATACAAATGACTAGAAAAGCTGACTTGAGTTTGGGTCTTTGTCATTATTAGATTACTAATATTTGTCA
>NW_012135598.1:0-813 GCF_000956105.1 Propithecus coquereli | reverse complement strand
TTATTACATGACATGTCCAAATCTCTCCTTCACCCAGTTTTAATTATGATGTTATTATAAATAGGACCTTTTGCAAGCCCTTCTTATAGTAAAATTATGCAATACAGTCATACAGCATTTAATAATGGGGATACATTCTGAGAAATGCATCTTTAGGCAATTTTGCCATTGTGTGAACATCATAAATTGTACTTAAATCTCGATGGTATAGCTTACTGCACACCTAGGCTATATGGTCTAGCCTATTGCTCTTAGGTTACAAACCTGTATGGCATGATACTATACTGAATACTGTAGGCAATTGTGACACAATGATAAGTATTTGTATATTTAAACATATCTAAACATAAAAAACATGCAGTTAAAATACTATATTATAATCTTATGGGACCACCGTTGTATATGCAATCTGTTATTGACCAAAATGTTATGCGGCACATGATTGTATATTATTCCAGGAGGGAAAAAAGAGATACTTGGCAGAAGCACGGCTCTGACTTCCACTAACTCCATTTTAGGAGTCTCATTTGCCTAGTTAGGAGGGAGATGGCTCATGGAGACTAACAAAGACTAAATGAATAAATAGGGCGCTTCCTCAGGCGTTTCAGCTATACCATATGATAAAGTCTATACAAGAAGTACAAGAGACAAGGGATGATTGATATGACATAATATACGTAGAAAGTATCATCTTTTCCATTTCAGCATCAGAATATATAATCAACCATAAATTGCATTTTCATGAAAATTAAAATATTATTATTTTACTTTGGTTATCCAAAATTCTAAACTGAATATGATAAAAGGCAAAAA
>NW_012135597.1:1370-2831 GCF_000956105.1 Propithecus coquereli | reverse complement strand
GGGTCTTGTGGGCTTCTCTTTTTTTTCTTTAGGGAGGGGAGGGGTGCCCGCCACCAGCCTTACAGATGTCAGAAGTGGGTTCGGAAAATAGAGCTCCCAGAGACCCCCAGGAGCACTGAGTGATCAAGCAAGGTGCCCGCCAGGCCCGTACCGTTGCTCTCTTGAAGCAACTGGGGATTGTGGGTAAGTTCTCTCTTGGACCCTGAGGCGCCACACATTTGTGTTTTGAGCCCTACAAGTTTGTTTGAGCAAATTTTTTATTCTAACTGGGTTTGGAAGTCACAGCCGAAACTGGACTGGGTCCGCAGATCAGATTGGATCCTGTAATTAACTGGCTTGGATCCAGTTAGAGGCCTCAGATGTCTGACTGGGTCAGGCAGAAACTGGCAGTAAATGACAATACTACAGGTGTAACAGAGGGACTGGCCTGAAAAAAAAAAAGGGCAAAAAGATTTTCAGTCTTTTTAAAACTTCCCGGCTCTTTTGGGAACTGCATTCTGGCCTGCATCCCTGAGGCTGATTAAGTCTTTTGTTAAAACTCCCAGGTAGCACCCCCCCACCCCCACCCCCAGGTGGGCAGTTGGCAGCGTTCACAGGCTTTGCTTTTGGTGAGATGGGACCATTAGAATAGTTACCACAGTGACTGCCCGAAGCTGAGAACCCTCTCTTTAAAAGCTCTGTATTTCCGCCTATGTTGAGGAAATTTGAGATTTTGAGAAGAGAAAGCCTACCATATTTCCTCCTTTTCTTTCCTTCCTCCTTTTCTTTCCTTCCTCCTCAAACAGCTTGTCCTCGTTATTTGGTCTTATGGACAAGTGGCCAAGCTTTTGGTAATACAGGGAGTGCAAGCTCCAGCTTTCAGGAATTAGCAGAGATTTCTGTCTTCTATCTCTTTGCTGCCTTTTTGTGTGTGTGTGTGTGTACTTGGTTAAGTAAAACAAAAATCATTACATAAGTTAATCATGGAGATGTGAGAGCCAAAGCCAAGATTCAGGGTAAAAATGAGCTCTTTAATTTCTGAAGAACCAAGTACTCCACCTTCTGGCTATGTCTACCTGTACATGTATAAGTATTAGGCCCCAGAAGTAACAAATGGTAAAATCTGACTAAAGGAAATTTAAAATTACAGTGCAATGTTCCAAATGGACAACTTTAAGAAGTGCACTTAAAAATGAAGGTCCCAAATTAGTCTCATCCAGGGATGCCTAGTGATGTGCAGAAGCTTGTAAAAAGATTTAAAAATCTCTTTACAAAAGGCATGTAAGAAGCTTAAGTGATGAATTAATAAGAAAAATTAAATTTGCTGACCTTTTGGCTTAGTATCCTGCTCTGAAGGCAAAAAGAAAGCTATCCTGGATAAAGCGTTTACTAAAGGTAGGCCCTCGGGTAAAATAGATTTGCTGCTTTTTCAGATGTGTCCATGCTGATTCCAGGCATAGAAATGCCTTTTTGTTTTTTTTT
>NW_012135597.1:0-330 GCF_000956105.1 Propithecus coquereli | reverse complement strand
ACAAATAAAACTAACGGGATATAAAAGTTGGAAAAATGATAAAAATTATAAAAGGTTTATAAAAATCTTACCTTATGGCCAAATTGATTAAAATTATATGGATTTGCTTATAAGGTGTTATTAAAATTAGCTTTATCAGTAATAATACACTAGTACAAAAGTAAAATTTTGTTTTCTCTTTTGAACAAGATTCCTATAGTGTTAATAGAAATTATAAAATATTTTTGTTCACCTTTGGAGTAAACTGCAAGGAAAAAAAGAGAAGAGAGAGAAAGAGAGACAGATTCAAGTTATCTCTTTATTAGTTTGTCTTTCAGTTTGTCCTATTAG
>NW_012135596.1:11808-12771 GCF_000956105.1 Propithecus coquereli | reverse complement strand
TAAATGTGGTTATGTTATACATCATTTTAATATTCTCACTTTTTTTTGCTAGTGACTTATTACTTGCTGTTTATTTTATATATATTTTAGACTATGGAAATGATGTTAGACAAAAACCACATTCAAGTGATTTTCTTATTCGAGTTTAAAATGTGTCATAAAGCAAATAGAGACAACTTGCAAAATCAAGAATGCATTTGGCCCAGGAACTGCTAACAAACACATAGTGCAGTGGTGGTTCAAGTTTTGCAAAGGAGACAAGAGCCTTAGAGATAAGAAGCACAGTGGCTGGCCATCAGAAGTTGACAACGACCCCATTGAGAGCAATCATCAAAGCTGATCCACTTCCAACTAGATGAGAAGTTGCCAAAGGACTCAACGTAGACCATTCTGTGGTTCTGCATTTGAAGCAAATTGGAAAGGTGAAAAAGTTCGGTAAGTGGTCTCCTGAGCTGACCAAAAATCAAAAAAATTGTCGTTTTGAAGTGTCACCTTCTCATATTCTACGCAAAAACAACAAACCATTTCTCAATCGGATTGTGACATGCGACAAAAAAGGGGATTTTATAAGGCCACCAGCTCAGTGGTTGGACCAAGAAGCAGTTCCAAAGCACTTCCCAAAGCCAAATTTGTACCAGAAAAAGGTCATGGTCACTGTTTTGTGGTCTGCTGCTGGTCTCATCCACTACAGCTTTATGAATTCTGGCGAAACCATTACATCTGAGAAGTATGCTCAGCAAATCAGCGAGATGCACCAAAAACTGCCAATGTCTGCAGCCAGCATCGGTCAACAGAAAGGGCCCAATTCTTCACCACAACACCCGACCGGTCGCACAACCAACACTTCACAAGTTTAACAAATTGGGCCACCAGGTTTCACCTCCTCCACCATGTTCACCTGTCCTTCACCAACCGACTGCCACTTCTTTAAGCATCTCGACAATTTTTTGCAAGGAAAAAACG
>NW_012135596.1:0-308 GCF_000956105.1 Propithecus coquereli | reverse complement strand
AAAAAAAAAAAAAGTTATGGCAACAAAACAGAGGGAAAAGTAAGTTGAAGCTTTATGCAAGCAAGGAAAAAATCTTGTTTGTCAAACCACTGTAATTTGGGGCTTATCTATTACCGTAGCTCAGCTGATCGTATCCTGACTGATACAGTGGCTAACTCTCTTTGAAGACAGTGACAAATCAAGACTACACACCGTATTTGAGAAAATATTCACTTGGTATATTTCCCAGGGGATTGGACTATAAGCCCCCTCTCATTGCATAACAAAATATCATAAGAGATATAAAAAGTCCTGCAGAGTATCTAAGA
>NW_012135595.1:952-1998 GCF_000956105.1 Propithecus coquereli | reverse complement strand
TGGCGTCAGCCTAGCTCACAGCAACCTCAAACTCCTGGGCTCAAGCGATCCTCCTGCCTCAGCCTCCCAGGTAGCTGGGACTACAGGCACACGCCACCATGACTGGCTAATTTTTTCTATTTTTAGTTGTTTGGCCAATTTCTTTCCATTTTTAGTAGAGACGGGATCTCGCTCTTGCTCAGGCTGGTCTTGAATTCCTGAGCTCAAACGATCCTCCTGCTTCGGCCTCCCAGAGTGCTAGGATTACAGGTGTGAGCCACCGCACCCGGCCAAAACACCATGACTTTAAAGCATGCAGCTAGAGAGGTCAGGGTTGCTCCCCTTATTTCTGTAGAAGTGTTAAAATGTACATCAGTCAAGAGACAAAGTTAGCAAGGTGGCCTTGGAGAATAGAAGAGACATTGGTGAGGAAAGAGGACTGACAGGAGGCCCCCAGAAAACCACTGTAGTCATGTGTTACAAATATATGGCAGGGTGTGGAGGCCGGGCGCAGTGGCTCACGCCTGTAATCCTAGCACTCTGGGAGGCTGAGGCAGGAGGATCGCTTGAGCCCAGGAGTCTGAGGTTGAAGTGAGCTATGATAACGCCACTGCACTCTAGGCGGGGTGACAGAATGGGGCTCTGTCTCTAGAAATAAATACACACATACATAGAATAAACATATGGCAGGATATGGGAAGCACAGGCTTTTCTCCCAGTTGAAACCGCAGAGTTTATGCTCTCACATGGCTCCCCATTCACTGCTTGTTTTTTTCCTCTTAAAGGTCGTAGGGGCTTGGCCCTCTTGCCTCTTTCACTGCCACCGCCCACTCTTCTACCTTGGGTGCCACCCCCCAAGCCTGCTGCCAAACCGGCTCTATTAATTTGAATTGAGATAGACATTTCTCCACTTCTTTCTCTCCCTGCCCATCTCTGAAAAAACACACAATTCCCACCTAGAGTTTTTACAGGATGTTTGCTGTAAGACACAGTCTTGCTCTGTTGCCTGGGCTAGAGTGCCGTGGCGTCAGCCTAGCTCACAGCAACCTCAAACTCCTGGGCTCAAG
>NW_012135595.1:0-902 GCF_000956105.1 Propithecus coquereli | reverse complement strand
TGAGGTTGCTGTGAGCTAGGCTGACACCACGGCACTCACTCTAGCCCGGGCAACAAAGTGAGGCTCTGTCTCAGAAAAAAAACAAACAAACAAAAAAAACTTCCCCTGATCTTCCCCATTGCCTATGTAATATAGTTCAGACTCCCTAGCAAAGCGTACCAGGCTCTTCAGATTCAGGCCAGTTCACACATTTCCTGCCTCATCTTTCACTAGGCACATTGAGTTCCAACGAGAGTTTTGCACTATTTCCTGGAAATACGAAGCCTTTTTCTACCTTTCTCTCTGAATCCTGGGATGTCGTCCCTCTCATCATGGTCCCCTCTCCAAGTCTCTTACTTTGAGAAACTGCTATTCAGCTTTCCCTGTCTCCCTCAGGTGCAGTTAGTTCTCCCTTTTCTGCATTCCCAAGCACTTTGCTCAGTCTTATATTATATAGCGCAAACTATATTGTATTGTAATTATTTGTTTATTTATCTGTCTATCCAAATCAGCTCCAACTGTGAGCTCCTTAAAGGCAGAGACAAGTTTCATGTATCTTTGTGACCCCAGCTTGGGGTCATATGTAGAATGACCCCATTGGTTGAATAAATGAATGGGATCAGAAATCAAATGAGGCTGGGCACAGTGGCTCATGCCTGTAATTCTAGCACTGTGGGAGGCTGAGGCAGGAGGATCCCTTGAGCTCAGGAGTTCGAGACCTGCCTGACCAAGAGTGAGACCCTGTCTCTACTAAAAATAGAAAAATTAGCCGGCCATGGTGATGCACATCTGTAGTCCCAGCTACTTGGGAGGCTGAGGCAGGAGGATTGCTTGAGCCCAAGAGTTTGAGGTTGCTGTGAGTTAGGCTGACCCCACAGCACACACCAGGCAACAAACAGAGTGAGACTCTGTCTCAAAAAAAA
>NW_012135594.1:2019-3172 GCF_000956105.1 Propithecus coquereli | reverse complement strand
CCCACCTCGGCCTCCCAGAGAGCTAGGATTACAGGCGTGAGCCACCGCGCCCAGCCAGCTTTTTTTTTTTTAACTTAAATGCTTCTCCAGATTACTTAAAAAACCTCTGCATAATTTTTCATTTTATTTACTTAGTTTCTATTTGTTGTACCTTTAAGTTTGTGTGTGTTGTATATGTGTTTTACTATTATCAAGAATGCTGTGATGGACGTCGTTGTTTACATATCTATTTAGGATACATTTTGAAAAGTGGAGTTACCTAGCTCAAAGCATGAACACTAACAAAAAGGTTGTTTTTAATTATAAAATTATATGCATATTATAAAACAGGAAGTCCAATAAAACTATATAAATATATAGGTAAACTGTGAAATACCGCTTTTTCTCCCTAATCCAACATAGTGTCACTCCCCAGAAGGAAACACTGTTAACAATTTGATGGATATGTTGGTATAAATATCTTAAGCAGTTCTTCCTTTCTTGAGGAGTCCTTGCAAAGAGCTGCCTGCCTAGAGGACTCTGTTTTTTGTTTTGCTATGTTGCCCTGGTTGGACCTGACCATCTGGGCCCAAATGATCGTCCTGCCTCAGCCTTCCAAGTAGCTGGGACTACAGGTGCAAGCAACCGCACCTGGCTGTTTAATGGTTCTTATGCCAATGCTCCAGCCCACATTTCCAAGGAAAACTCCACATCATTCTTTGTGTGATGTACCATATTTTCCCAGCCACTCAATGAGGCAGGCAGGCAGGCAGGCAGGCAGGCAAGCAGGTCATATTATAGCTGCGAAGACAGGGTTGCAGAGACTAAGTGACATGGCCAACAATCTTGCTAGTGGTGGAGTCGGGAGCATGAGTCTCCTAACACAAACTTTAATAAGTTCACGTGCTACTTGGTCTGTAAGTGGGTCTACTTTTCATTTAGTCGTGCTCTGTAGTGATCTTAATTAACAGTGTTGGATGTGTTACGGTGCTTGGCTGCTTTTATGACAAATTTTCAAAATTTTAAAAATGACACATGTATGCTCTAGAAAATACAGATAAGCAAAAAGAAGTGGGAAATCATTTATAGTTCCACCATACAGCTAACCTTTTTTTGTATTTCCTTCCACTCCATCTCTCCAAAATATACATGTATAAATCTAAAAATGTTAAAA
>NW_012135594.1:0-584 GCF_000956105.1 Propithecus coquereli | reverse complement strand
CCCATGTACTCAATATTTACCAACATATTGCCATTGACTGTATTTTTTTCTTGCTCTCAATTTTTCTTATAATTTTTCTTTGGCATTTTCTTTGGAGTTACAGTTAAAGAGATTTTTGAATTGGGAGGAGCATAGAATTGATCATCTTGGATCATCTTGGATTATGATTCTGTGATTTGTGAAGAAGCCTGGAAAGGAATGTACCAGAATGTTAGCTGTGGGCAGGTGATTTTTTTAAAACTTTTTCCTATTTTTCTTTATTAATTGTTTTGTTTCAGGGGCTGCTCACGTCCCCATATTTTAGAATGTTTATAAGGAGACTCTAGATTGCTTTATAAAAGTCACATTGAAATGTAGCTGGGCTTCACTGTCCAAAATGCTCATCAGTGATTTGTCCTCCATCTAATTTTCAAAGTGTTAATTGCTAGGTAGTATAAATTGGCTTAAAAAGAAGAGAAAAAGAAACTGAGGTATCTGTGAAGAGCTAGTCTGTGTTGGTTTACCTTACAGTTTATGCATCTTTTTGTTCCTGTGTTCAAGGTGACTGCTGAGGTTGGAAAGCTCTTGGGCAATGAGAAGGTGGA
>NW_012135593.1:1979-2890 GCF_000956105.1 Propithecus coquereli | reverse complement strand
GAGGAGGAGGGGATGGGTATATTCACACCTAATGGGTGCAGTGTGCACCATCTGGGGGATGGACACGCTTGAAGCTCTGACGCAGGTGGGGCAAAGGCAATATATGTAACCTAAACAATTGTACCCCCATAATATGCTGAAATAAAAAATAAATTAAAAAAAAAAACATGAAATGGAGGGACCGATACCGTGGAGGGAAGGAGCCCGTGGCCGTGGGGAGAACGGGCTGAACTGAAGATCTGAAAGAGTCTTGCGTGTCAGGCAGAAAAGGGATTCGCTTTTATAAAAAGGAGTAAACAAGAACTGGGGATGGCGGTGTGATCAGACAGTTGAGGAGAGACTGCTTTTCTTCGTGGTCAGCCTATTTTCAGGTAGGATCATCAGGGAGGGGCTGTTTCTTTCAGGCTGGCCTGGGTCAAAGGCCAACAGCGTCTACAGAGGGGGAAACCTAAGTCAAGTTTGGCCGAGACAAGCTAGTGGGTATTTTTCCAGGTGTGTCAGTAGGAACAAATAGCTCAGCCAATCAAGTTGGGAACGGGCTCTGTGTCTGGCCTGGTCTCAGGTACCAGAGGGAGGCATCCAGGAACATTACATCAGTTGCCAGTCACAGTGGGAAGGGTGGCTCTTGTCAGCAAGCCGCTTCCCAGAAAATGAAAGGAAGGGAGATTTCTTGACCGTTGCTGTTTTCCAGAACAGGGCTCAGGAAGTGTTCACTGTCAAGGACAATCACAGACCTCAAAGAGCTTTAATTTTTTTTTTTTTTTTTTTGATTTGTGAGAATTGAGGAATTAAACTGCTCTGTTGTCCGGGCTAGAGATGCTAAATAAAGATTCAATAACTGCCTTCAGGTGTTTTCAGAGAGACATCGACTCCTGGGCCCTGTGGAGGCCACGTCAAGCCCACGGTTACTC
>NW_012135593.1:0-319 GCF_000956105.1 Propithecus coquereli | reverse complement strand
CACAGAAACGGAGGGTAGAATGGTGGTTGCCAGGGGCCGTGGTGGAGGGTGAGAGGGTGGATGGGGGAGACGTCGGTCAGAGGACACAAAATGTCAGTTAGAGAAGAGGAATAAGTTCAAGAAATCCCTTGTACAACATGGTGACTATGGGTAATAACAATGTCTTGTATTCTTGGAAATTGCTAAGAGAGTGGATTTTAAGTGTTCTCAGCACAAAATATAAATATGTGAAGGAAGGCATATGTTAATTAGCTTAATTTAGCCATTTCCAAATGTATACATATTTCAAAACTTCATGTGTACACCATAAATGTATACA
>NW_012135592.1:52037-52371 GCF_000956105.1 Propithecus coquereli | reverse complement strand
GAAAAACAACAAAAAGAGACTCTTGAAATGCCAGTTCCTGATAATAAAAGTGACAATGCCTAATAGACATATCAATTATCCTGTCCACCTACCCACCCATCCGTTCATCCACCCATCCACTCATCCACCCATCCATCTACCCATCCATCCATCTACCCACCCATTCGCTCATTCATCCATCCATCCATGCATGTATGCACCCACCATCCATCCACCTACCCCATTCATCCACCCACCCATCCATCCATCAAAACTTGTTGAGCACCTTTCAATACCAGGCACTGGCCTAAGCACTTGGAATATGCCAATGATCAAAACGGACAAAAAGTACAGT
>NW_012135592.1:46501-50372 GCF_000956105.1 Propithecus coquereli | reverse complement strand
AGATGGGGTCTCGCTCTTGCTCAGGCTGGTTTCAAACTCCTGAGCTCAAACAATCCGCCCGCCTCGGCCTCCCAGAGTGCTAGAATTACAGGCGTGAGCCACCGCGCCCAGCCTTGGTTTGGGAGGAATTTTTAAAGACACAAAATACCTAGACGATTTGGGGAGGACGGCAGAGCAAGAAGAACTGGAATCCACCTCCCACCTGGCAGAGTGTGTCTGATGGAACTACTTTGAAACTCTGGAGTCCACTGAAGCCTTGCAACTTCAGTGGGGAAGGCTTGGGCAGTAAATTCCAGTTAATTCCAGGTCTTGGAACAGTAGTGTTGCCCATGCTCCACGCCCCAGTCACACCCCAACCCCAGCCTGCGCTAGGCAGCTGAGCACTGTTCCTGGAGCAGCCTGCATACAGCTTGGCCAACCCCGGTGGGCCAAAAGGACCCGTGCTGCAAACATCAGGGGTCTGTGGTCTGACCGCACCTTCTGGCCACCAGGTGCAGGCAAAGAGGTGGGTGACCAGTGTATTGCACCTCTGCTCTGTTGGAAGCCCCTCCCTTCCAGCTGAATTTATTTCGGGGGATTTAAAGGGCTGGGGCCCCTTTCTCCCCTTTGTATTTCTGTTTTTCCCCTTTTGGGAGCAAGACTAGGACACTCAAAACAACTGCATACACAGGGCAAATTAGAAATTGACTGTACCTGCTCAGGGACAGGCTCAGAAAAGACCTGAGAAGACACTAAGTTTGCACCTCAGGCTGATCCTTGGGAAAGAGACAGACTATAACAGCCAAAAAGGCAAAAACAATAAACAGAAACAACAAAAACCAGCAAACCATGGAGAAGGGGGGGAGAATGTGTTTTCCAGCGTTTCCACATTATGGGATTCAAATGTCCAGTTTTCAACAAAAAAATCACAAGGCATACAAAGAAACGGGAATATGTGGCTGGTTCAAAGGGAAAAAAATTTAAGAGACATTATCCCCCAAAAAGAACCTGATGACAGATGTATTTAGTGAAGATTTAAAAGAGCGTACCTATTTTTCAGAAGAAATGTCTTCATTTAGCCAAAATAAATAAATAAATAAAAGAGTGTTCCTCTAGATGCTCAAAGAACTACAGGAAGGTAAGGAGAAAGTTAGGAGAACGATATATGAACAAAATAGAACCATCAATAAAAAGGATAGTAAACCTAAGAAGGAGCCAAAACCAATTCTGGAGCTGAAAAGTATAACTGAAATGAAAACTTCATTAGAGGAACTGAAAGGCAGATTTGAGCAGGCAGAAGAATCAGTCCGCTTGAAAATGGACAACGGAAACCGTGGAGTCTGAGGAAGAGAAACAAAAAAGATTGGAGAAAAGTGAACAGACCCTGATGGACCCACGAGACCCCACCAAGAGGACCAACTTATGCACTGTGGGATCCAGAAGGAGAGGAGGGAAATGCAAATGGAAACCACAGTGAGGTCCCGATCACTCCCACCGGGGTGGCTGCCACCCAACCAGCAGGAAAGGTTAGGGGCGCTGTGCAGAGATCGGAACCTCCGTGCACTGCGGGGCTGATGCAAATGGCGCAGCCAGTGTGGAAACCAGCGTGGCCTCGGAAGACTGAACAGAGATACCACGTGGTACGGCAATTGCACTTCCCGGCGGACGCTCCAAAGAACTGAAAGGGTCCCAAAGAGGGATCTGCACCCCCACGCTGATGGCAGCGTTACCCATGGAAGCAAAATCGTAGGAACAGCCGGGCGTCCACTGACGGATAAGCGAACCGTGGTTTATACACACAGTGGAGTATCGTTCAGCCTCACAAACGGGATTCCGACACCTGCTACGACAGGGATGGACCTCGAGGGTGTGCCAGGGAGTGAGGAAGGCGGACACTGAGTGATCCCACTGACGTAAGGTCCCCGAACTCGTCGTGTTTGCAGAGACGGAAAGTAGGATGGAGGGGGCCGGGGCTGGGGGCGGGATGGAGTCAGTGTTTACGGGGGACCGAGTCTCGGTTCTCCAAGATGAAGAATCCTGGACGTAGAGGGAGGTGACGTCACTGTGACTTAAATGAGGGCCTGGAGCCCAGCACACGGGTTTGAGGGGCAGGCGGGGCCGGCCCAGGCGGCTGGGACAAGGGGCAAACCCAGGATGTGCTTTCTGGGCCGTCCCCAAGGGGGGTCCCTGTGCTGGCCGGGGACACAGCCAGGGACGGCTTGTGGGGCCTTGTCTGGACACCCCGTCTCAGTGAACTACAATAAACTCCTAAGCCCCCCAGCCGAGCGTCAAGGCCCCTCTTGGCCAAAAAAACAAAACAGAAGCTAAAGCTTGCCGGCCACGAGAAGGGAAGTCGGACACGGCTGGTTACGCCCGGCCCTTTGGAGTTATTCTTTGCAATAACAAGATAAAAAATCATGGCCAAGGGCAAGGCCATGTCAGACAAAGCTTAAACCACACCTGCAGGTCCTCAGTTTCCCCAACAGATCACTTGAGTCTGGGAATGTGTCCGGTGGCTTCTCTCTGATTAACAGATGTCCTTAACACATTCCAAGCCTTTAGACAAAGCTTCGTGTCCTTAACCAATTACAAGAGTCTTTAAACCAACTGATAACCTGTAATCCGCCCGCCCACTTCGAGATGTCCCACCTTTTCAAGCCAAACCAATGTCCACCTCCCATGTATTGATTTAGGACTTTACCCGTAACCCCTGCCTCCCTGAAAAGCGTAAAACCAAACTGTGACCCAGCCACGGCCAGTCCACTTGCTCGAGGCTTCCTGGGCGTGGCTCCGGGCCATGGTCCCCAAATTTGGCTCCGAATAAACCTCTTCACACTATTTCACAGAGTTTGGCTTCTTTTTTGTGGACAGCCCCCTGCTTCTGCTGGTTCTGGGGGAGGTGGGGTTTGGGGCAACAACAGGTCAGACCCACTGGATGCTTGCTCACCCGCAGGGATGGCCGCCACGTCCTTGAGCACAGACCTGGGGCGCCGCACGCAAAGCCGTCCCAGCGCCCACAGGCCACGTGTTTCCCTGACTCGGCCTATGAGTGCGGCCAGCGCAGCCCGAGTGACACGGCTCTGCGTCCTCCCTGGTGTCGGTCCATCTCAGAAGGCGGCACGGTCTGAGGGCCACATGGCCGGAGCCCCTGCCAGACCCGCCCACAGGGGCCCACACGGGAAGGGCTGACCTGTGACCTTGGTCTGGCTCCCATCCCAGAGCTTGCTCCCCAAAGAAGCCCACGCTGCCAGGCTGTGGGGTGCACTCGGGACGGGACCCCCAGATTCCTGCCAGCGTCTGCAGCCTGCGGCCTCCCCCAGGGATTTCAGACTTGCCGGCCCCCACGATCACGCGGCCCGTTCCTGGGATGAGCCTCTCTGTTCGCGCCCTACGGCTTCAGTCTCCAGAGAGCCCGGCTGGGGAGGTTCGCGTCCCACCCGTCCTGGCCTTTCCCAGACAGCCAGGACGGCACAGACGGCCCGTGTGGGGCAAAACCCTCTTTGCGACACCACCTTCCCCACCGCACAAAATCCTTCCTGCCGCTGCCCCGCGGCCCCCCGCCCCTCACTTCCCCGAGCTCTCAACCTGTCCTCATGGTCACCTGCCCGTCCTCGTGGGCGTGTCACGGGAGAAGTGACGTGGCCCATCACAGGGGGACGCTCACCTGCCACCTCCCCCAGGACGACCCTCCCGGGACCAGGCGACCCCGCAGACTCTACCTGGGAACCTTCTCACCCCGAGACCCCGGAGCGCCCACCCAGGACCCCTCACGGGTGACCCTCGCCCCATGACCCTCAAGCACAACTGTCCCCAGGACCCTCCTGGGACCCTCCTCACACGCGGCCCTGAGGTCCCCCATCCTGGGGCCTTGGGGACACCCCCGAGCTCTGCC
>NW_012135592.1:43263-44083 GCF_000956105.1 Propithecus coquereli | reverse complement strand
AGGACTGACCCCCGGGACTGGGGCCACCTGACCCCCAGGACTGACCCCCGGGACTGTGGACTCCCAAGCGAGCCCTGACGACACCCTACAATCAGCGCTTGTTCCCATCCTCTCCCCAGTTCTCTCCTTAGCGTCCTCCACACCCGTTCGGATCAGCAGAAACACCTGTGCTGCCGTCTATGCCACCTGGTAGCCATCCAGGGACCGTTTGCCGAGTTAAGTCCAGGGGGGCTTGGGCTTCCTAGGGCAGGTTCCAGGCCCTGAACGGGCTGGGGAGCAGAGCACGCGCCCCGTATCTGCAGCCGCACGACACGTCCCCCATAACGGAGCAGAAACACTCGTCGGCAACGGTGTTAATCCTCGCTGCCCCCAACCCTGGGACCCTCAGCTTCAGCCCCTTCGAAGGGTGCCTGGCGGGCACGGGGCCTGCACACACTACGGCGGCTCACTCACCCGCACTGCCCGCGCTTGGCCTCCCGCAGCCCTCGGGGTGGCACGGACGGGCCGGCTCCAGGACCGGCTAGCAAAGACATCGTACCCGCCACACTCACGCAGCCGTGAGCTCCCGCCCTTGGGAAGCTGCGCTCCTCCAACAATCCCTGTTGGTTGGTTGGTTCTGATTCCATCTCTCACGCCGTTAACAGGGAAGATGGCGCCCGGGCGGGGCCCTCCCAGAGCTGACGAGGTCAGTCCGGATCCTCAGACCCCAGCGATTTTAAGGATACCATTCCACGTCTCCACGTAAATCCGCTTCTGCACAGCCCACTCCCATTTACTCAGATTGCCCACGTGACGGCCCCGCCCTCAAAGCCTCCCACTC
>NW_012135592.1:28089-30088 GCF_000956105.1 Propithecus coquereli | reverse complement strand
GCATGCCTGTAGTTCCAGCTACTCGGGAGGCTGAGGCAGGAGGATCGCTTGAGCCCAGGAGTCTGAGGTTGCTGTGAGCTAGGCTGACGCCACGGCACCCTAGCCTGGGCAACAGAGTGAGACTCTGTCTCAAAAGAACAAAAAGGAGTCACGCCGCAGCGGTGCGCTGTGCTGGGGACGGGAGGGGACACGGAATCGCGGGATGGAGTCGCGTGCGCCCTGCCCTCCTCCGAGGCCGGGGTTCCCTTGTGGGTCCCCTCACTGGTCTCCCCTTTTCCAGAAAGAGCTGGAAGCCGCCTGGGGCGTGGAGGTGTTCGACCGGTTCACGGTCGTGCTGCACATTTTCCGCTGCCACGCCCGCACCAAGGAGGCCAGGCTGCAGGTGGCGCTGGCCGAGATCCCTCTGCTCAGGTGCGCGGGGGACGCCCAGGCCTCAGCACTGCCCGGCGTGTCCTTTCCGTTTTCCCGTGTTTGAGGATCTGGGGAGTGCGTGCGGCAGGAAAGGGGGGAGCTCCCTGCTGACAGTGCGTGACCTGCCACACGGGGGGAGGCCCCAGCGCCCACCCCTCCCACCCAGAGACCCTGCCGCTCCCTCACCCTCGCGGCGGAGGCCGTCTCTCTGCCTGGCGCTCGCTGGGCAGGCGCGAGCGTCGTGCAGATGGTGAGTCCCTCCTCTCTCCACACCAGGTCGAACCTGAGAGATAGCGTCGCTCACCTGGACCGACAGGGAGGGGGCTCCCGCTACATCATGGGCTCAGGTGACGTGGGGGCTTGAAACCACAGAAATGTGTCCCCTCCCAGTCCCGGAGCCCAGGAGTCTGAGACGCGGGTGTCTCGGGGCCGCGCTCCCTCCGCAGGCTCCAGGGGAGGCTCCTTCCTGCCCCTTCCAGCTCCTGGGGGCTCCAGGTGTCCCCGGGCTTGTGGCCGCGTCACTCCAGTCTCTGCCTCCGTCTCCATGTGGCTTCTCTTCTGCATCTGTGTCTCCTCTGCTGTCTCTTAGGAGGACACCTGTCACTGGGTTTGGGGACCTCCCTAATCCAGGATGGTCTCATCTGGAGATCCTTCAGTTAATTACATCTGCAAAGATCTCTTTTTACAAATAAGTTGAAGGAGGGGGAGAAAAAAACCCAAAACAAAACCTTTTTCATACTCTCTTAGGTTCAATGACTGGGGTCTGCTAATTAAATTGACCAACGACAGATTAACGGGAGAAATGGTTTATTTCTTATGCTCAGAGGGGCCCTCTCTAATTTAGGGACCTCCCTAATCCAGGATGACCTCACCTCGAGATCCTTCACTATTTACCTCCACCAAGATCCTGTTCCCACATAAGGCTCCTCCCCAGGCTCTGGGGTCAAGATGTGGGCGGATCCTCTGACTCCACCCTGCAGCTCCATAGAGGCACCATCCTGCTGCACTCCTCCTCCTCCTCTCCTTTCTCCTCTTCCTCCTCCTCCTCCTCCTTTTCCTCCTCCTCATTCTCCTCCTCCCCCACTCCTCCGAGCCCCCCCAGGCATCGAGCACGCGAGGCCCACGTTCCCGCAGGGCCCTTCCGTGGCGCTGCGCATGTGCCATCTTCGCCTCCCACTTCTGGCCACTCACGCTGCGTCATCCCTGTTCAGGGGAGTCTTTCATGCAGCTGCAGCAGCGCCTCCTGCGCGAGAAGGAGGCCAAGCTCAGGAGGGCCCTGGAGCGGCTGAGGAAGAAGCGGCTGGTCCTGCGCAGGCAGCGCGCGCGGCGGGAGTTCCCGGTGGTGTCCGTGGTGGGCTACACCAACTGCGGTGAGTTTGAAGGCGCGTCTTCACCTGGACCTCAAGGGCCGTCTGATGCGGGAGACGGAGCCCTGGTCCCTCCGCGGTCTGGGGCCCTGAGCCGTCTCAGGCAGCCTTAGACTCACGCCCGGCACAGAAGCCGCCCGAGCTTCCCTCCCCCGCCCCGTGTCCCCTCGGCACCTGCCCACGCTCGTCACGTCCGGGCCCTTCCGTGGGCTCGGGAAACG
>NW_012135592.1:23804-26619 GCF_000956105.1 Propithecus coquereli | reverse complement strand
ACCCCTAGTCATCACTGCCACCCCCTGGTCATCGCTGTCACCCTGGAGGTCCTACTGTCCCCTGGTCATCACTGTCACCCCCTGGTCATCGCTGTCACCGTGCAGGTCCTGCCGCCCTCTAGTTCACCCGTCCTGCTCCCCTGTCCCTCCTGGGCTGCCGTTCCCTTCTCCCCGTGTGTGAAAGACCCCGAGACAACCGAAAACCCAGCCCTCACTGCTGTCCAGACGGCCTGTGTCGGGGCCTCTCAGTCGTCCACCCACACGGCCACTTCTGGAATTCTGGACCCTAAACGTGTAGAGACAAGTACAGAGACACGTTCGTCACTCCTGTTAGCGTAAAAGCCACAGACTCCCAGCCGTGTGATGAGGAGCTGTCTGACTGGCACGTCCGTCCTCTCATCCTCCGCGCATTCAGCAGGCGCTCTGCCACCCACGCCGCGCGCGCACCCTTGGAGGCCGAGGGGTGCAGCAGACACCCGCCCACCTGCAGGGCAGGGACGGGAAGTGGGGAGTTAGGAAGGCGGGGGCAGGCCTCCACGGTGGGCCAGGGTCGCCTGGGGAAGAGAGGCCCTGGGGCAGGAGGGACACATGTCTGGGGCGCTGTCTTGTTCCAAAACATTCCCGTCCCCCCAAAAGGAGACCCGTCCCCATCAGCAGCCCCTCCCCAGCCCCTGGCGACCCCTGACCCACTTTGTGTGTCTGTGGTTTGCCTGTCCTGCACGTTTCGTAGAACTGAGTCACACACTACTCGTCCTTTGCTGTCTGGCCTCTGTCACGGGGCACCCTGTCTTCCAGGTCCATGCACGTGGTTGTGTGTGTCAGCTTCGTTCCTTTTCATGGCCAGGTAATTTTCCACGTGTGGGTGGACCACGCTGTTTATCCGTGCATTCCTGGACTGACACTTGGTTGTTTCTGCCTCTCGGCTGTTGTGAACACACGTGAGCAGGCTTTCTGGTGGACGCGTGCCTGCAGTTCCCGGGGAGGACACCTGGGGGTGGAATTTGTGGGGTCCAACGTGGTCTTGGGGGCAGATCCCCAGCCTGGCAGCTGTGTGGGGGAGCTGGGGAGCTCGGGGGCCGCAGAAGCCGCGCAGCACCTCACGGTTGATCCGTGCTTTGACCCGGGGAGGAGGAGGGGTGCAGGCACCTGCGGGGCTTGCTGATGGGCTGGGCGTGAGGTTTCAGGAAGACAGTGGGGCCCACCAGGAGTCAAATCCGAGCTTTGTGTCCCCCCATGGGGGAGAGGACGGGGACGCCCCAGTGACTCCAGCTTCAGCCCTTGCTGAGCTCTGTTCACCCTTCCTGCCCATCTGGGGGCTGCCTTCCCCAGCCCTTGTGGAACCTTCTGGCAGGTCATCCTATTGGGTTCTGTGCAGGCAAACAGGTACATGGACCCCATCGTGACGCCCCAGGACTCCTCACTAATGCGTCCCCAGCTCCCGCCAGACCCACCCGGATCCCTGATCCATCTGCGGCAGGATGGACCTCGCATCCCGCCGTGGCTGCGGCTTCCTTCCTCCCGCCCCCGCCTGTGTACCCATCCCCTTCATCTTCGTACCCGGGGACCTCGTGGGAGGAGCTCTGTGGTGTGGGGAACAAATGCTGGGTCCGGCGCCCTGTCAGAGAGGGTCGTGGCAGGGCAGGAGGCCGCCAACGGGGCGGCAGAGCAGGCGCGGCGGGGCCCAGGGCCAACCCCGAGGGCGGTGTCCTCACGGTTGCCTGTGTGTCCCCACAGCCGAGTGGCAGGTGGCGGAGGCCACGGCGCTGGTCCACACGCTGGCGGGCTGGTCCGTGGTGCAGACCATGGTCGTGTCCACCAAGACGCCCGGCAGCAAGCTTGTCTTCGGCAAAGGGAACCTGGAGCACCTGACAGGTGAGTCCACGCAGACCTGCGTCTCCCTCTGCTGTCTTCCGTGTCTGCGACCAAGAGAACCCAGCCCAGGGAGCCGCAAGGATGGGGCTCTGTCGGGGCTGGCGGGAGGCGGTGGCGGGCACAGGTTGCGCAGGGGAGCTCGGGCCGGGCGTCTATGCGGTGGGCGAGCAGTGAGGCTGCGCCTTCACGGGGTGGGGAAGGGCCCAGCAGGTCGGCGGGGAAGGTGGGCCTGCCGCAGCTCCGCCTGCCCTGGCGGCCGCCTCTGGGAAGCCCACCCCCCACTCTCAGTACCTTGGGGTGGGGTCCTGCGTGGGACCCCCACTCTCAGGTTCCCGGCGTCCCGCTCACAGCGCGGAGTGAGGACGGCCCCACACGCTTCCCAGGTAGGGGGTCTGCTGCTTCCCCACCTGATCCTCAGATGCACCTACTCCCCCCAGATGTGTTCACCGTGCGTGTGCGTGTCAGATGTGCACCCTTGAAGGTGACCCCGTCCCCCACTGCCCTCCCGGATCGCGTGCCTGGGAAGTCGGGGATATGGGTGAACACGGCCCACGAAGGCACGTCCGCGAATGCCTCCACGGGACCAGTCCCGGCACACGTGCGCAAGGATCAGCCTCTGACCGGACCTTCTCTTTCTGTTAGAAAAGATCCGAGGGTCCCCCGAGATCACGTCCGTGTTCCTGAACGTGGAGCGGATGTCTGCCCCCACCAAGGTGCGTGGACGTCCCTCGCTCGGTTCGCGTGTTGAAGGAGTCACAGGCCGGGCGCGGTGGCTCACGCCTGTAATCCTAGCTCTCTGGGAGGCCGAGGAGGGAGGATCGCTTGAGCTCAGGAGTTCAAGACCAGTCTGAGCAAGAGCGAGACCCCGTCTCTACTAAAAATAGAAAGAAATTAATTGGACAACTAAAAATATATAGAAAAAAAAAATTAGCCGGGCATGGTG
>NW_012135592.1:21189-23754 GCF_000956105.1 Propithecus coquereli | reverse complement strand
GCTCAGGCTGGTTTCGAACTCCTGAGCTCAAACAATCCGCCCACCTCGGCCTCCCAGAGAGCTAGGATTACAGGCGTGAGCCACCGCGCCCGGCCTAACATCAACTCTTGAAATAGCACAGAGGACACGGCTTTCTGGACACTTAAAACAGCAACGTTTCAACCTAAACCCTTTTCCTGTAAAACACAACAAAAGCTCCCAATGGAGGTGGGATGCCAGGACCCTATGCACACCTGCCCAGAGCACAGCACGGCGAGTCTGGGGAGAGGGGTCTGCTAGGTCCGGAGCCAAGAGGGAGACACCTGAAGCCTCACGTGTAGCAAAATGCTGTTTGTTTTGAACATCTGGGTGCAGATGGGCGGAGGCTGAAAAGGGAAGAGCCTTGGGTTTTACAGAGGGTTTTTCTGGGGGGCAGTAAATAAATTCTTTTCAAACAACCAAGAGCGACAAGGAAATTAAGTTCCTCTCTTGCATTCCGTCCCCTTATCTCCCTAGGGTCTGGCAAGGGCCACGTGCCTGATACACCCCTAGGAAGGGGACAGGCGGGTTTTATAGGTTACGATGGAAGTTTGGGGCGGGCAAATTCTTTAAGCCTAACCCAGTCCTTTGGGGATTTTCCGCAGGACCAGGTGAGCGCCACGTGGACTCCCACCTGCCCGTCAAGGGAGCCGGGGCTGGACTTGGGACCCCCGAGACCCAGCTCGAGTCCCCAAGGCAGACTCGGGGACCCCCTGGGGCTGGACTCGAGCCGCCAAGCTAGACTCAGGACCCGGGGTGCCGGACTCGAGCCCCCAAGGCAGACTCGGGACCCGGGGGGCCGGACTCGATCCCCGAAAGCAGACTTGGGGTCCCCCTAGAGCCGGACTCGAGCCCCCAAGGCAGACTCGGGACCCGGGGGTCCGGACTCGAGCCCCGACAGCAGACTTGGGGTCCCCCTAGAGCCAGACTCAATCCCCCAAAGCAGACTCGGGGACCTCGGGGGCCCGGACTCGAGGCCCCGCGGCAGATCGCGGACCTCCTAGGGCCGGGCTCGAGTCCCCACGGCAGACTCGGGGACCCCGGGGACCGGGCTGGGACCCCACGGCCGGCGCGGGCGAGAGGAGGCGCCGCTCGCCGCTCTGCCTGGCGCAGATCCGCCCCGGCCCGCCCCTCCATCCGGAACCTGCCCCGCCCCGAGCGAAGCGCTTTCTGATGACGCGATCCCAGCGACGCGGTCCTGGCTCAGGCTACCGGTTCAATCTCCCCGCCCCTGGCGCGCGTGCGTCTCAAACACGTGATGCAATTTGGCCAATGGGGACGTGCGGACCACAAGCACGTGATGCAAGGTGGCCAATGGGGACGTAAAGATTTCAAACACGTGATACAATGCGGCCAATGGGGAGTCCGCCCTGGCTGCGCGGTGCCGAAGGCCCGCCCCATCGCCTTCCGGGCGGATGCGACATGTGGGCCCTGCGGGCCGCCGTACGCCCGGGACTCTGGCTCCCCCGGCTGAGCCGCGGCTGCCCCGCTCCGAGGGTCACGCCGCCGCTGCCATGCCCCGCGCGCGCGCTCGCCTCCTTCGGCCGCCGGGGCCCCGGAAGCTCGGAGGGGCCGGCGAGCGGAGGGCGGGGCCCACGGGCGCACGGCCGGGTACGCCAAGCGGGAGAGGACGAGGAGGAGCCAGGAGATTCGGACGAGGAGGAGGAGGACGAGGAGGAGGAGGAGGAGGAGCTGCTGAGGAGGGACCTGCTGCTGCCCACGGGAACCCAGCGCGTGTGCTTGGTGCACCCTGAGGTCAAGTGGGGCCCGGGCAAGCCGCAGATGACTAAAGGTGACCGGTCTGGGCCGCCGGCGGCGGGGCTTTCGGGGGCGGGACTCCAAAGGGAGAAACTCATTGGGTGGTGACGGGGGCGGATATTCTGGGGGGGGAGCTCATTGGATGAAAATACGGGGCGGGGACTTTGAGGGGACACTCGGGGCGGGGCTTAATGGTGGGAGGAGCTCATTGGGTGGAGAGGCAGGGGCGTGACTCTGGAGGGAGGAGCTCATTGGATGTAGATGCGGGGGCGGGCACTCTGGGGGCGGGGCCTATGGATGGTGTTTAATGGTGGGAGGAGCCCACTGGGTGGAGACGTGGGCGGGGTCTGGGGGCGGGGCCTTGCCGAGCCCCTGGGGCTGACGATGGGTATGTCCAGGAGTCGACCCTGTGACAGCGGAGGCCCCGCCAGGGACAGTGCAGTGTCTCCGCCCAGCCTGCCCTTGGGGGCCTGCGTGCAGCCCCCACCCGCTGCAGTTTCCAGAAACTCCTCCTCACTGTCGCTGCTGGTCGGCACTGTCACCCTGGAGGTCCTGCTGCTCCCTGGTTGTCACTGTCACCCCTTGGTCATCACTGTCGCCCTGGAGGTCCTACTGTCCCCTGGTCATCACTGTCACCCTGGAGGTCCTGCTACCCCCTAATCATCACTCTCACCCCCTGGTCATCGCTGTCACCCTGGAGGTCCTTCTGTCCCTTGGTCATCACTGTCACCCTGGAGGTCCTGCTACCCCCTGATCATCACTGTCACCCCTGGTCATCACTGTCACCCC
>NW_012135592.1:10344-13571 GCF_000956105.1 Propithecus coquereli | reverse complement strand
ACAGAAGCCGCCCGAGCTTCCCTCCCCCGCCCCGTGTCCCCTCGGCACCTGCCCACGCTCGTCACGTCCGGGCCCTTCCGTGGGCTCGGGAAACGGTGTGACCAGACTGGGGCCCTGTGCTCCGCGCGCTTCGCTCTGTGCCCAAGACGGGCGGGGACCTCCCTGAAACCACACAGCTGGCGGCACCCCGAGGCCTAGAAACACGTTTTATGTGCACGTAAATCCATGCTTTGTGGGGAACGCAAAGTACCACTGCCTGGCCGAACCATGCAGAGCAGTTGTGGAAGTTTGATCACAGACGGTTGTGTGTGTCTAAGACGATGCGTTCGTTCTGCGGGGAGATCTCCAGGGCTGGGCCAGGGACGGGAGATGTGGTGTTAGGGCTCACGTGCACGCCATGTGTCAGGCTGTCTGTCCACGGGGTCCACGTACACTCCGTGTCTCAGCGTGGTCTGTCCACGGGGTCCACGTACACGCCAGGACTCGGCGTGGTCTGTCCACGGGGTCCACGTACACGCCGTGCCTCAGCGTGGTCTGTCCATGGGGTCCACGTGCACGCCGTGCATCAGCGTGGTCTGTCCACGGGGTCCATGTACACGCCGTGCATCGGTGTGGTCTGTCCATGGGGTCCACGTACACGCCGTGCCTCAGTGTGGTCTGTCCACGGGGTCCACGTACACTCCATGCATCAGCGTGGTCTGTCCACGGGGCCCACGTACACGCCGTGCATCAGCGTGGTCTGTCCACGGGGTCCACGTGCACGCTGTGCATCAGCGTGGTCTGTCCACGGAGCCCACGTCGCTCAGAAATGACCGGCGAGCGTTCCCGGACGTCTGTGCAGTATTCATGCCATGGCAGCAGAGCCATCTGGCACCGTTGCTGGTGTGGCCCCGTCAGTACACGGCTCCCGCCGCGTGTACACCATCATCCCCTGCCCCATCTGCAGCACAACCTCCCTGTCCGTGTGCACACAGACGCCCACCCTGGGCCCTGCCCCGTCCCGCTCGAGCAGAGACCTCTTACGTTTGTCCGTCTCCTGCCTGCTCTGAGAGTCCCCGAGCTCAGAGTGGCCCCGAGCCCAGCAGGAACGTGGTCTCAGGACGGGTGCCCATGTTGCACACTGCACGATGGGGGACACACGAGGGTCTCTCAGCAACGCCCGACCTGTGTCCTAGGAAAGACCACGTTGATCAAGGCGCTGACGGGAGACGCCGCCATCCAGCCCCGGGACCAGCTGTTCGCCACGCTGGACATTACGGCGCACGCGGGTTCGCTCCCCTCGCGCATGACCGTCCTCTACATGGACACCATCGGCTTCCTCTCCGAGCTGCCGCACGGCCTGATCGAGTCCTTCTCCGCCACCCTGGAGGACGTGGCCCACTCCGTGAGTGTGGGAGGGGCTGGGGGCCGGGGTCCCTGGACACACACACTACCCGGGGACAGAGCGCAGCAGGTCGGCAGGCGGGCCTGGGCAGACCTGTCCAAGAGACGCAGGAGGACCCCAGAGGGACACCGGCCAGAGGGGACGTCAGGGAAAAGCTGCTGGAATTTGGGCGAAGCCTGGGGTCGGGTGACTGGCATGTCCCGCGCCGGCCTGCGGTGACAGGCACACAGCCGTGCTGCAGGGGAACAGCCGGGAAGGGGGCTGAGGGCCGGGGCGGCTCCCCTGTCTTGGCGGTTCTCTGAGATTCTAAAACTCCTCTGAAATAGAAAGATGATGTAAAAGAATTTAGGCGCATCCAAACAAAAACCAAAAGTGCATCCAGCCCCAAACCCCGATGTCGTTACCGCACGGTGGACTAGGGCCTCTTCCTGGTGGCAGAATTATGCAGGGATTTTCTCTTGTGTGTTTTCCAAATTTTGCATAATGCACTTATCTATAAAATTGGGGGGAAAAAAGGGAACTTTAAAACAGGAAATCGTCTAAATCCTTTTTGCAAGTTCTCACAGACGGACACGGCAAGCCCGGAGCTCTGAAGGAAGCCCGGCGGGCGGGCTGGGTGGCGCATCTGAGCCCTGCCCTGGGCCCGTCCGCGGGCGCGGGGCCGGGGACGGTGGCCCTGCAGCTCTGACCACCAGCCTGTCCTGCAGGACCTGATCGTGCACGTGCGGGACGTCAGCCACCCCGAGACCGAGCGCCAGAAAGCCAGCGTCCTGTCCGCGCTGCGCGGCCTGCGCCTGCCGGGCCCGCTGCTGGACACCATGGTGGAGGTGCACAACAAGGTGGACCTGGTGCCCGGGTGAGTGGCACCTACCAGGTTTTCTTCCTGCACATGGGGAGCCGGGGCAGCCGCGGCAGCCGCCTCCTAGGTCCCCCGGGCTGCGTGCTCAACCCCGAACAAGCGGGTCTGGGACTCCGGTGAGCCGCCCCCAGGCCTGCTGCCCGCAGCTTTCTCACCCCCGCGTACGCCCGGTGGGGTTGGGATGAGCCCACGGCACCCGGCTCCCGGCCACAGCCTGTCCCAGGGGGCACCCACAGGCCCCACTCACCTGGCCGTCTTCCCGCCTTTCCGGTCGTTGCCGCCATGCTCAGCCGGACACAGTTCTCTCCCGTCACGGGTCACAGCCGGGGCACACGGAGCCCCCCAGGCCGGGCCCTGTCGGCGGGGGAGACTCGGGGACATCCGTCTGGGCGGGTGGACCCAGGCCCCACGGTGACTCCTCTGAACACGTGGTCCCCAGTCTGGGCCCCCTCAGCGGGTGACTCTCGGGAACCCTGTGTCTGCGGGACGTGCCCCCAGCCTGAGCGGGGTCTGTGCCGTCTCCACCCCACACAGGTACAGCCCCGCGGAACCCGGCGCCGTGGCCGTGTCCGCCCTCCTGGGCCGTGGGCTGCAGCAGCTCAAAGCTGAACTCGAGGAGGCGGTTCTGCGAGCGACGGGGAGACAGGTGCTCACCCTGCGCGTGCGGCTGGCGGGGGCCCAGCTCAGGTGAGCAGCCTCCCCGGGCGGGAGGGCGCGTGCCCCGGGCCTCTGGGTGCGTGGGGAGAGCCGTGCGTGCCAGGGACTTCCGGATGCACAGACCCACTGGGGTGTTTCTGGACAGGCCGAGCAAGTCTGTGTCCTGCTCCCACGTGCAGAGTCCAGGGGCCTCGCCTGCACCCGCTGACCCTGACCCTGCACCCACGAACCCTGACCCTGCATCCACTAACCCCGACCCTGCATCCACTAACCCTGACCCTGCACCCGCTAACCCTGACCCCGACCCTGCATCCACTAACCCTGACC
>NW_012135592.1:9477-10294 GCF_000956105.1 Propithecus coquereli | reverse complement strand
GAACTCGAGGAGGCGGTTCTGCGAGCGACGGGGAGACAGGTGCTCACCCTGCGCGTGCGGCTGGCGGGGGCCCAGCTCAGGTGAGCAGCCTCCCCAGGCGGGAGGGCGCGTGCCCCGGGCCTCTGGGTGCGTGGGGAGAGCCGTGCGTGCCAGGGACTTCCGGATGCACAGACCCGCCGGGGTGTTTCTGGACAGGCCGAGCAAGTCCGTGTCCTGCTCCCACGTGCAGAGTCCGGGGGCCTCGCCTGCACCCACTGACCCTGACCCTGCACCCGCTGACCCTGACCCTGACCCACTAACCCTGACCCCGACCCCGCATCCACTAACCCTGACCGTGCTCCTGCTAACCCTGACCCTGCACCCCCTAACCCTGACCTTGCACCCACTAACCCCGACCCTGCACCCTCTAACCCTGACCCTGCACCCCCTAACCCTGACCCTGCACCCACTAACGCTAACCCCGACCCTACACCCAACTAACCCTAACCCCGACCCTGCACCCCTAACCCTAACCCCGACCCTGCACCCCTAACCCTAACCTCGACCCTGCATCCCCTAACCCTAACCCCGACCCTGCACCCCCTAACCCTGACCGTGCACCCCACCAGGGAAACCAAAGCTCCGAGCAGGGGGTTGGGGACAGGGAGGGACTTGGGGACAGTCCAGGCTCCCTGTAGGGCCAGCGTTAACATGAAGCTAACCAAGTCCTTCGGGTCCCTGCTGGCGTCCCTGTCCCCAGCTGGCTGCACCGGGAGGCAACGGTACAACAGGTGGACGTCATCCCCGAGGACGGGGTGGCCGACGTGAAGGTCATCAT
>NW_012135592.1:7552-9427 GCF_000956105.1 Propithecus coquereli | reverse complement strand
ACCCCGACCCTGCATCCACTAACCCTGACCCTGCACCCGCTAACCCTGACCCCGACCCTGCATCCACTAACCCTGACCGTGCTCCTGCTAACCCTGACCCTGCACCCCCAACCCTGACCTTGTACCCACTAACCCTGACCCTGCATCCTCTAATCCTGCACCCCTTAACCCTGACCCTGCACCCAACTAACCCTAACCCCGACCCTGCACCCCCAACCCTAACCCCAACCCTGCACCCCTAACCCTAACCCCAACCCTGCACCCCCTAACCCTGACCCTGCACCCCCTAACCGTGACCCTGACCGTGCACCCCACCAGGGAAACCAAAGCTCCGAGCAGGGGGTTGGTGACAGGGAGGGGCTTGGGGACAGTCCAGGCTCCCTGTAGGGCCAGCGTTAGCGTGAAGCTAACCAAATCCTTCGGGTCCCTGCCGGCGTCCCTGTCCCCAGCTGGCTGCACCGGGAGGCAACGGTACAACAGGTGGACGTCATCCCCGAGGACGGGGTGGCCGACGTGAAGGTCATCATCAGCAATGCTGCCTACGGCAAGTTCCGGAAGCTCTTTCCAGGATGAAAGGACGCCTGGCGGCCGGGGAGATGTATTTTGCAGCGTCAGACGAGAGGCCGCCTCCATCTGTCTCAGCTCCCGTCTCGCTCCTGGGCGTCCGTGGCAGCGACCGCCAGGGCCGGGGGCACCGCTGCCGAGTGGGCAGCCACATGTCCACCCCAGACGGGTCCCGAACGTCTCAGGGGTGCTGGGGACTGCTCGCCCACTGGCCGTTTCCGTGGCGGGAAGGTGAAGCCTTGTTCTGGGTTTGCGGTTCCTCCGGAGCTTGCTGGGAGCCGTGGCCCTGGTGGGCGCAGACGGTGGCTTCCTGTCCGGCTGTGTCGTAGGTGACGTGCTTTGCAGATGGTGACGTGCTTTCCCCACGGTGCGGTTGGAGAAACGCTAGAAATCGGCCTCCTGGCAGCCCGGGACAGCCGTCCACAAGATGCAAGAGAGAAGCAGCTCTATCTTGAGGAAGTGTCAGACAGACGGCGTTGGTGGCGCAGGCCATCCGCTAAGAGATGTAGTGACAGAGTCTCACCTTCACGCAGCCGGGCAGACGCAGCCCCTCACGTGCGTGTTAGCCGTTGTCGTCAATAGGAAAAATAAAACTCCATCTTTTGGAGGAACGGGAAGTGACCTCTTGGAGCAAACCCACCCAGAGGCGGTGACGGGGCCCCGTGGCAGAGACGGGTCCTCAGCTCCGGGAGGGACGTTCCGGGCTGCACAGCGTCCAGGGTCCCCTGGGGTGTCAGAGACACTCGTGTGCATCTCACAGGGGGACAGCCGGACCGTGGCAGGGCTGCCACGGGAAATGCTGAGGAGAAGTGGAGTAGTGCTCCCTTTCCCTTTGGGTGCTGGGGACTGTTGTTTAATTAATTTCTTTTCCTTAGACTTGTGTTCACCTAGATTAGAGTCACCAGTGTCGTTTGGGTTGTCCCAGAATGTCAGCATCCAGGGACAAGTGAAAAAATCTACATCTCTACTACGTGTGCAAGTGGGGTGCGTGGAACTTCTCCCAAGGCAGGGTGGCGGGCGAGGCGTCCCTGACGTGTGAGGCTCCATTGTGCACACGGCCTGCCCCCAGCACCTGCCCCCCTACACCTGTCCCATCCCACACCTGTCCTGGGATCCGGCTGCGGTGACTCTGCCAGCTTGGGAAGGTGTGGTTGGCAGAATAATGTCCCCAGAGATGTCCACGTCCTAATCTCATGTGGTAGACAGAATAATGTCGCCAAAGATGTCCACGTCCTAATCCCATGTGGGAGACAGAATAATGTCCCCAAAGATGTCCACGTCCTAGTCCCATGTGGTAGACAGAACAATGTC
>NW_012135592.1:0-7502 GCF_000956105.1 Propithecus coquereli | reverse complement strand
GCGTGGAACTTCTCCCAAGGCAGGGTGGCGGGCGAGGCGTCCCTGACGTGTGAGGCTCCATTGTGCACACGGCCTGCCCCCAGCACCTGCCCCCCCACACCTGTCCCGTCCCACACCTGTCCTGGGATCCAGCTGCAGTGACTCTGCCAGCTTGAGGTGTGGTTGGCAGAATAATGTCCCCAGAGATGTCCACGTCCTAATCCCATGTGGTAGACAGAATGTCCCCAAAGATGTCCACGTCCTAATCCCATGTGGGAGACAGAATAATGTCCCCAAAGATGTCCACGTCCTAGTCCCATGTGGGAGACAGAATGATGTCTCCAAAGATGTCCACGTCCTAATCCCATGTGGGAGACAGAATGATGTCCCCAAAGATGTCCACGTCCTAGTCCCATGTGGTAGACAGAACAATGTCCCCAAAGATGTCCACGTCCTAATTCCCACGTAGTAGATTTCTACGACTCCTCTTAGAGATTCTCCATCCACAGCCCCCATCCCCCCGCAACACTGCCCCTGGGCTAAGAGTCCCCAGCTGTCTGCACTGCGTTCGGGATGGGTCCCGGGTCCATACTGAGCCTTTGTCCCTGTCACAGTAGTTACTGAGTAGAACCTGAACCTGTTTTACCACTTTAATGACCGTCCCTGGTTCTCCATGATGTCTCCTGGAGGTTCCCGAGGACCTGCCCTGCCACAGCTCGGTTTTACCCCAGGAGACCCCACTGGGGCTCTGGCCTCTGGAACTGTCCACCCCGTGTGGTTTTAGCCACTACTCTGTGGTCACTTTGTCACAGAACCCAGTGGACACTCCCACTCACGGAGCCCTAGGTGTGCAGGACGGCAGGACAGCTCCACGGGGCCGAGAGTGTGCTGGCTCTGACGTCCCTGTCACTGAGACAATCTAGGCTGTCACCCCAGACCCCAAGGCTGAGGGCAGAGCTGAGCTGGGCGGGGGGGGTTTCTCATAGAGCCCAGAGGACAGAGGTGGGGTCTCGGGGAGCACCAAGGACAGGGCAGGGGGTTTAGGGAGTCCAGAGGGCAGGGCGGGGGTCTTGGGGACCTCAGAGGACAGGAGGGGGCGTTCTTAGGAACCTCAGAGGATAGGGTGGGAAGTCTCGAGGAGCCCAAAGGACAGGGCCGGGGGGTGTCTCGGGAACCTCACAGGACAGGGTGGGGGTGTCAGGGAGCCCAGAGAACAGGGCGGGGGATCTCGGGGACCCCGAGAACAGGGCATCAGAAGGGCACAGCCTTTCTGTGGGACTGGAACATGGGCAGCGCCCGCCCCAGCGCCTGCCTCTCTGATTCCTGCTCCACTGCCTGGCTTGTCCCCTCCCAGCTCCTGAGCCGCCGTGCCCAGGGGAGAACACGCCCCCATTACGGGACCCAGGGGGTCTGGGGAAGGGGGTCTGCCAGGTGCCCCTCCCGCCTCCTTGCAGGACGCATCAGGGGAGGCTCCGAGAGCCCGCCAGGCTGCACGGGTGAGTCGGTGCATTCAGCAAGCACTAAGCAAGCGTTTCCAAGGCATTCCTGCGGCCGCTGCGGAGGCATGAGGGTGGGCAGGTGTGTGCGGCTTCTTGCACGACCAGGGGACGGAAAGATCTTACTGACAGAGCGCATCCTTCTGAATGCGGAAGTCTCGAAACCTATCTCCAAAATCAAATGCAGGTTCCTTAATGCCCCCACGGAGCAGCTTAAAACATGACGAAACTCAAAACCTGCCTCCAGTCCTTGCATCGTTACAGCAAAAACAAACCGAAGAGGAAAGAGGCACAGTCTGATTTTTTAAAAACTCTGCCCTTAAATAAGTGCTCGAGCGTTTTCTAAAGATCCTTCCCGTACGTTACCCAGAAAGCTCCCGGAAGCACCTCGGTGGTTTACGTGGTAACAAAGTCCATAAACACGTTTGGGTTTTGTGTCTTTTAATTCTCTGAACGATTCACGTGAATAACTCCTGACACGGACTCCATGGGATCGTGATGTGAGTGGACAGGGACACAAGGCCATGATGTCCGATATATCCTTAAACACCTTCCTTCATCTCCGGCATGTCCTTCCCTAACCCTAACCCTAACCCTAACCCTGACCCTGACCCTGACCCTGACCCTAACCAGAGCTCTCCCTGGATGGCTCGACCAGCAGTCACAGGTCTGACGTAGCCGATGGGACGCGGCCCAGGCGTTTGTCTTTCCGGATTTCAGGCACCTTGCTTTAACCGCGGCCACCAGGTACCAAACTATGAGCAGATTTTGTTTTGGAAAACAGCAGATTCGCTCCCAAGCCGAGCACATTCCAACATGGGTTAGACGGTCCCTTCCAAGGCTGTCCCAAGAACCCCAACACCTGCCGTCCTGCGGCAGCACGGGAGGTACGAACACGAGACTTCTCAGGCGCCCCCCGAGGAGGGTGGGAAGGAACAGGCACGTCCGGGACCCACGGCTTGGCTAAGAACTTGAACCAGCGGCTCAGATGTGGAGCAAAGCCTGTGCAGAAGCGGGAAGCACGTCTCCCACGAGGACGCCAGCGCTGGTGTCTTGCTTGCGTCCGCGGGATTTCAGCTCACAGGGTGACTCCGGGTTGGGGAAATGCTGGCTCGTGCGAGAGGGATGCTCACAGCCACGCGGTTGTCACTGGCTTTAGGAATCCGATAGCCCTGGGGAGGAGGCGTACAGGCTCTCCCTGGGTCTGCAGGACCCCCGATGGTGCAGCATGGAGGACACAGACATGAGGAGACAGAGTCGACATCACAGGCCCTGTGGTCACCTGCATTCAGCCCAAACCGTGGCAGAACTTGCAGGACTGACTTCAACCACCGATGCCGGACTCCAGGGGGAACAGCTCAGGAACACAGCAGCTTCCGGTTGAGTCCGATGACATCACTGACGAAGCTGCCTGCGCCGATGAAGTCACCTGCGATGATGCTGGTGCACCGCGGGCCGGGCCCCGGGCACTGCTCCCGGACCCACGCGCACAGGCGCGGCAGGTTGGGCAGCGTCATGTCCCGCAGGGACCGAGACGGATGCGCCATGATGTACCCCAGGTTCTCCGTGAGGTTGATGCCCGCCACGAATAAGCCGCCTGCAACAAGGAGGCAGGAGAGGGGTCACCTGTCCCCGCCTGCACAGGGGAGGGGCCCCGCGTCCCCGCGTCCCTCTCTGGGAATGCATCGTGGCACTGGCTTTTGGGGGAGAACGGACCCTACACCCCCCATGCAACCCGCTCTGGCAGCTGGGGTAAGGCTCACAACACGCTTCCCCCGTGCGTGGGGTCTGTGTCACGGGGCAGCACAGGCCCTGTTTGTGCAAACAGAGATCACACTGGCTCAGAGGAAATGGCGTGTGTTCACTAAGCATGTGGCCAGCAACGGCGCGGAAAGCACCAGTTGGCACTGCTGGGTGAGAGCCAGGGCTCTGGGGACGCGGCCCTGGAGACCGAGAGCGTCCCCAGCACTCCACGGGTGGGCAGGACACACCTGGGTCCGGGGACTCCGTGATCCATAAAAATCCGTCTCCTTGAACCCACGGACACGACAAAGCAGAACCACCACCGACCCTCAAGACGAGAACCGCAGGAGACGTCTGCGGCACGTACCCAGAAAAGGGGCTGGTTTCCGTAAAGAAGTCGAACACACCAGCAAGGAAAAGGAGAACCCAACAGAGAACAGGCAAACAGAAAAAGGAACGCACACGACCACACGGGTCCCAGCGGGTCCCACCCACGGCCAGCGGCAAGGGACGGCCATCAGACCAGCCGCGGGGCAGAGGAGGGCGCCGGGTGGGGCTTAGTCAAATAAACCACGTCACACGTGTGAGGTGGAGGCCACGCAGCTGTCCAGCAAGGAAGCTTGAAGCTAAATTCTGACATTGAATTTGAGAGAGAGATGGAGAGACAGAGGGAGAGAGGGAACTCGCAGGCGTGGCCGGCGTGCCAAGGTGCCTGCGTGGCTCCACCCCTCTTCTGTGAGCGGCAGTAATGACAGTCCCTTATTTTACGCATTAAAAATAAAACACAGATTTCCTGGACCTCATGAGAACGTAGCCACTACCGCATCAGCCACCCTCTGCCTTCTTCCTTCTCTTCGCTGCATTTAAAACACTCAAAGTTCCAACCTCCGCTTGGAAAAAAACAGCCCCCGCTTGTCTGCGGTTTATGTTTTCCCCAAAATCTTGGCCTAATAAAGCTCCGTCGACTGAGACTTTTGCCTCAGTCATTCATTTGGGTCGACACACGTACACGCACGTTATGTACGTGTATGCGTGCATCAACACACACAAGCATCTGTGACTTTTAAATTTCTTTCACTTAAAAGTGGAGGTGAGGCCGGGCGTGGTGGCTCACGCCTGTAATCCTAGCTCTCTGGGAGGCCGAGGCGGGAGGATCGTTTGAGCTCAGGAGTTCGAGACCAGCCTGAGCAAGAGCGAAGACCCCGTCTCTACTAAAAATAGAAAGAAATTAATTGGACAACTAAAAATACATAGAAAAAAATTAGCCAGGCATGATGGCGCATGCCTATAGTCCCAGCTACTCGGGAGGCTGAGGCAGGAGGATCGCTTGAGCCCAGGAGTTTGAGGTTGCTGTGAGCTAGGCTAACGCCACGACACTCTAGCTGGGGCAACACAGTGAGACTCTGTCTCAAAAAAAAAAGTGGAGGTGAACCCGTGGCCGGGCAGCAGATACACGCACCCGGCGCCGTGGAATCTGGCCCCGTGGGAAGCCCCTTGGTACCTGGGCGGCCGCAGCTCTTCATGGACTCCAGGTAGCAGATGAGCGCCTCTGTCTTCACCTTGTTCCCCCACCAGTAGGGGATGCCCGGCCACAGCTCACGGTGCCGGCCCACGGAGCTCTCGTCCTCGTAGGAGACCAGGACCTGCTGCTCCCGCGACCAGAGCTGACGCAGCGTCGGCACCTCCTGGGAGGGACGGGGTTGGAGGTGCGGGTGAGAGGGCGCTGGGGCATGGGGCTGTCTCTACCCCAGCATCCACATCCCGAGGAGGACGCAGGGCGTGGTCCTTAAAAGTAGCCCCAGCACACACGCACCCAGTTTGAGACGACACCCCTCGATGAGCAGTGAGTGCAGCAAAGATTAACGCGTATGTTAACAAACTTGCTTTCCTCCTGTTAATCTGCCTCCTGTCAGTCTAACTTGCAGGAGCCGGGCCAAAGAACCTAGGGGCCCCTCGCTGTGGAAGCGAGGAGACATGCCGAATCGCTTCACCCAGCACCTCAGCAGTCACACCCGGGACACCTCAGTGATCCCACCGGGATACCTCAGCGATCTCGCACGGATACCCCAGTGATCTCACCCAGGATAACTCAGCGATCTCACCTGGGACACCTCAGTGATCACACACGGATACCTCAGTGATCACACGTGGATATCTCAGTGATCTCACACAGATACCTGAGTGATCTCACACGGATACCTGAGTGATCTCACACGGATATCTCAGCGAACTCACATGGATACCTCAGTGATCACATGTGGATATCTCAGCGATCTCACACAGATACCTGAGTGATCCAACCAGGACACCTCAGTGATCTCACCCAGGATACCTCAGTGATCACACACAGATACCTCAGCGATCTCACATGGATACCTCAGTGATCACACACGGATACCTCAGTGATCACACACGGATACCTCAGTGATCTCACCTAGGATAACTCAGCGATCTCACACGGATACCTCAGTGATCACACACAGATACCTCAGCGATCTCACACGGATACCTCAGTGATCACACACAGATACCTCAGCGATCTCACACGGATACCTCAGTGATCACACACGGATACCTCAGTGATCACACACAGATAACTCAGTGATCTCACACAGATACCTCAGTGATCACACGTGGATATCTCAGCGATCTCACACAGATACCTGAGTGATCCAACCAGGATACCTCAGTGATCTCACCCAGGATACCTCAGCGATCTCACATGGATACCTCAGTGATAACACACGGATACCTCAGCGATCTCACACAGATACCTCAGTGATCTCACCTAGGATAACTCAGCGATCTCACATGGATACCTCAGTAATCTCACATGGATACCTCATCGATCACACATGGATACCTCAGGGATCTCATCCAGGATAACTCAGTGATCTCAGACGAATACCTCAGCGATCTCACACGGGTACCTCAGTGATCACACACAGATACCTCAGTAATCTCACATGGATACCTCAGCGATCTCACCCAGGATAACTCAGTGCTCCCACCAGGATACCTCAACAGTCACACCCGGAACACCTCAGCAATCTCATGTGTAATACCTCAACAATCTTACCCGGAATACCTCAGTGATCTCACCCAGAACATGTCAGCGATCACACCTGGAACATCTGAGCAATCTCACCCAGAACCTCTCAGCCATCTCACCTGGATTCCGGTGGAGGCCACGCAGCTGTCCAGCAAGGAAGCTTGAAGCTAAATTCTGACATTGAATTTGAGAGAGAGATGGAGAGAGGGAACTCGCAGGCGTGGCCGGCGTGCCAAGGTGCCTGCGTGGCTCCACCCCTCTTCTGTGAGCGGCAGTAATGACAGTCCCTTATTTTACGCATTAAAAATAAAACACAGATTTCCTGGACCTCATGAGAACGTAGCCACTACCGCGTCAGCCACCCTCTGCCTTCTTCCTTCTCTTCGCTGCATTTAAAACACTCAAAGTTCCAACCTCCGCTTGGAAAAAAACAGCCCCCGCTTGTCTGCGGTTTATGTTTTCCCCAAAATCTTGGCCTAATAAAGCTCCGTCGACTGAGACTTTTGCCTCAGTCATTCATTTGGGTCGACACACGTACACGCACATGTTATGTACGTGTATGCGTGCATCAACACACACAAGCATCTGTGACTTTTAAATTTCTTTCACTTAAAAGTGGAGGTGAGGCCGGGCGTGGTGGCTCACGCCTGTAATCCTAGCTCTCTGGGAGGCCGAGGCGGGCGGATCGTTTGAGCTCAGGAGGTCGAGACCAGCCTGAGCAAGAGCAAGACCCCGTCTCTACCAAAAATAGAAAGAAATTAATTGGACAACTAAAAATACATAGAAAAAAATTAGCCAGGCGTGGTGGCGCATGCCTGTAGTCCCAGCTACTCGGGAGGCTGAGGCAGGAGGATCGCTTGAGCCCAGGAGTTTGAGGTTGCTGTGAGCTAGGCTGACGCCACGGCACTCTAGTCCAGGCAAAAGAGTGAGAGTCTGTCTCAAAAAATAATTAAAAAATAAAATAAACGGTATTTGCAAAACGTAGAGTAGTCTAAGGAGGACGGTGAGATTTCCCTGTATCCTCTCAGTCGGGGTGAACCGCTGTTTAGCTCTGGGGACTTCACGCACGAAGCCGCCAGTCGCCTGGTTTCTAACAGGCAAGGACAGTGTGTGCCTGTCCTGCTCTTGCCGAGATGCGTGAGTTACAGGATTAAAGCGACTCCCCTCTGTTCCCGACCCCGGGTCTCTGTGAACATCGTCCCCTCTCAACCCTGTCCTGGTGACGTCACCTA
>NW_012135591.1:6257-7071 GCF_000956105.1 Propithecus coquereli | reverse complement strand
TATAAGGAAAATATACTACTTAAGCTTATTAATTCATTACTTATTCTACTTTAAAACAAAATTTTAAAGTATCCTTTGGAAATCTTTCAATAAAATGAAGATGATATTCCATTTCTATGTGGATGGATAAATGAGTGGTACACATAAACACCAGATATTAATGTTGAGCATAGCTGGCTATCAAATTAGATGGAATGGTCTGGCTGATGTTAATGTTGAAGAAAAATTCAACTAAAGACCAATAAGCTAATTACATAGCTGTTGCAAGTAGACACAAAGTGTTCCTTTTCTAGGAAGGATAATCTTCATGATTTAGATATAAAGTCAATCCTTGAATGTAAAATACTTGAGTTAAAAGAGCCCTTAGGTATAAATCGACTAAGACATTAGCAGTACGCACTCTTCCTAGTCACTGCTATTGCTGCAGGAGCCCATGCCACAGAAACCTTACCTTCCATGATATTAGAAATGCTCCTACCCACCACTGCAGGGACCAGTAGAAAGTAGGGTGTCCTAGATTTTCTGGATGGATAGATAGCATGAATGGTATAGGAAGGGATCAAGTTCCAGTCTTAAGTTTCAATTTGGAACACATTTTCCAATAGACTGGTAGTCAAATTCTACAGGAGCTATAACATATATCAATATATTGTTTTTGTTTTAACTGGCATAAGAACCTCACTGTCATAATTTGGAAGATCCTCGTACCTTTAAACACATCAAGCAGGTTTTGAGTTTGGAGGGCAGAGAGTCCCTATAGCTCATCTAGCTCATAAGCAAACACTACTAGGGGAAAAGCAACACAGCTTCTGAC
>NW_012135591.1:0-291 GCF_000956105.1 Propithecus coquereli | reverse complement strand
TTGAAAATAAGGACCTGGGTACATTAAAATCGAAAATGGAAAAACACAGTATGACAAAATGAGGAAAAGCATGAGAAGTGATATATCAGAAGGCTTTGAGGGAGGATTGTCTATGTACAGTGTGCCCGTAGGGGCTACTATAATAGAATCAATAAATAGGCTGATATAATAGGCAGATTTTGGGCCGGGCGCGGTGGCTCACGCCTGTAATCCCAGCACTCTGGGAGGAGGAGGCAGGCGGATTGTTTGAGCTCAGGAGTTCAAGACCAGCCTGAGCAAGAGCGAGACCCC
>NW_012135590.1:1287-2272 GCF_000956105.1 Propithecus coquereli | reverse complement strand
AAGTAATGAATGAAAACTACTATTATTACTCTAGCTATTAAAGAAGAGATTATTTAATGATTCCTGAAAAGGGCGAAAAAATTCATGTGATCTTTGTTATTTTTCATTCTGTTCATTGGTGTACAATATTTTTTTCTATTTGTGTGGAGCCACAAAAGACCTTGAATAACCAAAGCAATCTCAAGAAAGAACAAAGTAGTGACATCACACTACCTGATTTCAAAGTGTATTGTAAAGATTTTAGAAACCAAAACAGTATGCTACTAGAATAAATACAGACACATAGGCCAATGGAACAGAATAGAAAGCCTAGAAATATACCTCTGCATATACAATCAGCTAATTTTCAACAAAGACACCAAGAATACACAATTGGAAAAGAAGTGTCTCTGGAATAAATGATACTGGAAAAACTGGATTTGCACAAGCAAAATAATGGTATAGAACCCTTACCTGACACCACACAAAAAATATCAACTCAAAATGCATTAAAATTGTAAATGTAAGACCTCAAACCATAAAAGTCCTACAAGAAAACAGGGAAAATGGTGTTGCCAATGATTTTTTGATAAAACTCCCAGAAGCACAGGCAACAAAACAAAATTAAACAGTGAGACTACATCAAAGCAAAAAATTTCTGCACGGCAAAGGAAACTATCAACAAAATGAAAAGTCAACTTATGGAATGGGGGAAAATATTTTCAAACCATATATTTTATAGAGGGCTAATATCCAAGATACATAAGGAACATGTACAACTCAGTAGCAAAAAACCAAATAGCCCCATTTAAAAAAAATAGGCAAAGGACCTGAAGACACATTTTTTTCCAAGAAGATTTACAAATGGCCAACAGGTTTATGAAAAAATGTTCAACATCACTAATGCAAATCAAAACCACAGTGAGATATCACTTCATACCTGTTAGGATGGCTATTATCAAAAAACAAACAAACAACAACAACAAAAGAGTTAACAGGTATTGGC
>NW_012135590.1:0-357 GCF_000956105.1 Propithecus coquereli | reverse complement strand
TACAATTAAGTTTATTGATCTAGAGATGTATTTATTATACATTAAGTAAGAATGGAAAGGTACAGAGCATGGTATAAGATAGAATTTGACTTTTATAAGATTACAAATATTTGTGTGTTATATAAAATGAAGAAGATAAAATACAGTAAGTCATTTTATATGTTCCCATTTTGCTTATCTTTCAATAAGTATTTTTATTAAAATAACAGGATTGAACAGAACAGTAAGTCGATGTTATTTTATTGTACAATTAAGTTTATTGATCTAGAGATGTATTTATTATATATTAAGTAAGAATGGAAAGGTACAGAGCATGGTATAAGATAGAATTTGACTTTTATAAGATTACAAATATTT
>NW_012135589.1:11372-12232 GCF_000956105.1 Propithecus coquereli | reverse complement strand
AATAAACTTTCCTCTCAGGACTGCTTTGGCTGTGTCCCACAGATTTTGATAACTTGTGTCACCTTTGTCATTTAGTTCAAAGAACCTTTTGATTTTCATCTTTACTTCCTAATTTATGAAGGAATCGTTCAGCAGAAAGTTGATTAATTTCCATGACTTTGAGTGGAGATGAGAGTTTCTATTGGGGTTGATTTCTGTTTTTATTCCACTGTGATCTGAGAAGATCCATGGTATGATTTCTATTTTTTTAAATTTTTTGAGACATGCTTTGTGTCCTAGAATGTGGTCAATCTTAGAGAATGTCCCATGAGCTGATGAGAAGAACGTGTATTCGGTGGTTTTTGGGTAGAATGTCTTGTAAATGTCAGTCAAGCCCATTTGTTCTAGAGTTCTGTTTAAGTCCATTATTTCTTTGTTAACTTTCTGTTTGGAGGATCTGTCCTGTGCTGTCAGTGGGGTGTTGAAGTCTCTGACTATTATGGTGTTGCTGTCTATCAATTTGTTTAGATCAAATAGAGTTGGCTTTATGAATCTAGGTGCACCTAAGTTGGATGCATACATATTTAGGATTGTTATGTCTTCTTGTTAAACTGTACCCTTCACTGTTATATAGTTACCCCCTTTGTCTTTCATTACTTTTGTTGATTTAAAAACCAAGTTGTTTGAGATCATAACTGCCACAGCAGCCTTCTTTTGGCTTCCATTTGCTTGAAATATTGTTTTCCACCCCTTAATTTGAGTCTAAATGAATCATTGCAGGTTAGATGCATTTCTTGGAGACAGCAGATGCTTGGCTTCTTTTTTTTTTTTATCCATTCGGCCAGTCTATATCTCTAGAGAGGGGAGTTCAAACCATTCAC
>NW_012135589.1:0-443 GCF_000956105.1 Propithecus coquereli | reverse complement strand
GGGGTTGTGTCCTTCACAAGCTTGGGACTACTTATCCTACATAGAGAGAAACCATGATTTTGAGACTTCATCTGTTTATATTTGTTCAAACATAACCCCATCTAACTTTTCCTTTAACGCAATTTTTATACTGTCTTTATTTGCCTTTAATTTCATATGAATATGCACATTGATTACTTTTTAAACAAAAACATCATTTTTCTTCGTTTTTATTTTATTATCATATTTAATTTATTTTCTGCTCACTATTTTCCAGCTGCACACAGGTACATAGTTAAGACGTATTCTTCATTTTATTTAAGTGATTAGATTCATTAATGATTTTCACTTATTTTTTTCAATTCTCTGTTACATTGCCATTGCACAGCTTAACTTCTCTTATGTCAATATGAAAGATACCTGTATGTGTGTTCAACTTTTTTTATCTTAAAACATGAACCTTT
>NW_012135588.1:3096-4194 GCF_000956105.1 Propithecus coquereli | reverse complement strand
TTGCAGAATATAAGGTTAATATACAAAAATTAACTGCTTTCCTATATACCATCAATAAGCAAGTGGAATTTAAAACTAAATTGCTACTAAAAAAACTGCTTACATTACCGCCAAAAAAAAAAACTTTTAGATATAAATCTAACAAAATATGAACAAGATCTATATGAGGAAAACCTCCGATGAACAGAATTAAAGAGAAACTAAATAAATGGAGAGATATTCTATGTTCATGGATAGAAAGACTCAATAGTGTCAAGGTGTCAGTTCTTCACAATTTGGCTATCAAGCTATAAAAAGACATACAGGAACCTTAAATGCATATCATTATACTAAGTGAAGAAAGCCAATATGAAAAGGCTACATACTGTATGATTCCAAATACATGATGTTTTGGAAAGGCAAATCTTTGGAGATAGTAAAAAGATCAGTGGTTACCAGAAGTTAGAGGGGAAGGGAAGGATAAATAGTTGGAGCACAAAGGATTTTTAGGGTAGTGAAACTGCTCTGTTTGATACCATGGTGGTGAATACATGTCAATATACATTTGTGCAAACCCATAGAATGCACAACACCAAGAGTGAACCTTAATGTAAACTATGGACTGTAGGTGACTATGATGTGCCAATGTAGGTTCACTAACTGGAACAAGTATAGCACTCTGGTGGAAGATTTTCATAATAGGGAAGATATGCTTGTGTGGGCAGAAGGTATATTGGAAATCTCTGTACCTTCCTTCCAATTTTTCTATGAATGTACAACTGCTCTGCAAAATTATTTTTTTAAAAAGCGAAGCAATGAAGAATAACAATAAAATAAAAATTGGGTTTATTTAAATAATTAATGAAATTCAAAGATCTTTAGCCAGATTAAACAAGAAAAAAAAACAGAAGTTGTCAATGGCAATAATAAAAGAGAGATATCACTAAAAAACACCTAGATTAAAAGGGTAAAAAGATAATGATACAGATAACTTTGTACATATAAATTCCACACAATACATAAAAAGGATAAATTCCTATTTAAGTCACCAAAGAAAAAATAGTTACTTGAATAGTCCAATATATTTATTAAATATTTAATTTGTCTAGTACTGTTCTA
>NW_012135588.1:0-525 GCF_000956105.1 Propithecus coquereli | reverse complement strand
AAAGTCAAAAAAAAAAAAAATCAGTCACAGAACAAGTCTGCAAAAGCTGCTAACTCTCACACCACTTCATCAAGCACATGGGGTTAGTGTGCCAAAGGCTAGGATAGAGCCAGACAGTGAAAATAAATCTCAGGTGCATCATGCCTTCTCCAAATGCATGGCAATCTCCCACTGATGACTACAGGGAGGACCATAGAGCTGGTGCATGGGGCCCTTAATAATACAAAGCAAAACTCTCCAAAGGCTTGAGGTAAGGCAGGAAAACAGAGATTCCCCCCACCCCTTTAGGCACATAGGATCCAACCTGAGGGCAGGGCAGCAACACCCTAAAGGAAAGAGCAGAGAAAAAAGTCTGAAAGAGAGCCTATACACATTCTGAGGTGTCAGAGACTACCATGAATGCAAGATAGTGACTTGCTGAAGGCTAACTGCTGGACAGAAAAGCTGAGATACCTCCAAAGTCATGCTGCCTTCACTGAGTCAAAGGCAGCAACTCTCCAATTGCTGGAGCATGAGGTGGAGGGA
>NW_012135587.1:6247-7001 GCF_000956105.1 Propithecus coquereli | reverse complement strand
AGAAGGAACCGGCTTCTGGTGCCTTGCTTGACACCTTGATTTCAGGTTTCTAGTGTCCAGAACTGTGAGGGAATAGATGTCTCTTGTTTTAAGCCCCCCAGTTTCTCCCACCCTTTAGGTTGTCTTTTTGCTCTGATGATTGTTTTCTTTGACGCTCAGAAATTTTTAAGTTTGATGTTCCATTTGTCTATTTTTGCTTTTGTAACCTGTTTGCCAAATCCAATGTTCTGAATATTTTCACCTGTTGTCTTCTGGGAGTTTTCTAGTTTTTAGTTTTACATTTGGGTCTAATCCATTTTGAGTTAATTTGTGTGTCTAGTGTAAGGTAAGGGCTTGGCTTTATTCTTTTGCATGTGGCTATCCAGTTTTCCCAGCACCATTTTTTGAAGACACTGTTTTTCATTCATTATGCAGTCTTGTCACCCTTGTCAAAAATCATTTGGCTGTATATGCAAGGGTTTATTTTTGGCCTTTGTATTCTGTTGCGTTGGTCTATAGCTTTGAATTTATGTCACTTACCATGCTGTCTTGATTACTGTTGCTTTGTAGTATGCTTTGAAATCAGGAAGTGTAAGGCCTCTAACTTTGTTGTTCCTTTTCAAGATTGTTTGGCTATTTGGGATCCCCTGAGATTCCATATGAATTTTAGCTTTTTTTTTTTTCCCCCCTGTTTCTGCAAAAAAGGTCATTGGGAATTTGGTAGGGATTGCACTGACTCTATCACTTTGGGTAGTATGGGCATTTTAACAATATT
>NW_012135587.1:0-784 GCF_000956105.1 Propithecus coquereli | reverse complement strand
TTAATAAAGCAAAATCTCAGGAGGTAATTGTTAGATAATGATATCCTAGATGAATTTTCTCAAACTCAGGAATCAATACATGAAGAATTATATTTTAGTGTATAAATAAAAATGTGGTTATTCTTAACTAGTTGGTCATTTAACAGGTAGTAATGTTTTCTGATGAGCCTGTACCATCACATTTTGCTAAGAGTGTGTGATAGTGTTCTTTCATCTTTTATGATGTTTGCATGCTAAAATTTACTTGATACAGTTTATAGTTGACGTAATGCTAAAGACGTGTACATGGTGATTGGAAGGAAATAGATGATGTAAAAAGAAAAAAATAGTTGGATTGCTCAGTTTAATTGGTGCTTAAAAACAAAAATCTTTTGCAGTTTTGGAGCAAAGAAGATAGTATCCTGTCTTCAACAAAATTATAAACCTTCAAACATTTCAAAAATTCTTCAACTGTTAACTTTTTTGGAGACAGAGTCTCGCTTTCGTGCAGTGGTGTCATCATAGCTCAGTTCAACCTCAGACTCCTGGGCTTAAGTGATCCTCCTGCCTCAGCCTCCCGAGTCGCTGTGACTGCTACAGGTGCATGCCACCATGCCTGGCTAATTTTTTAAAATTTTTTTTTTTTTTTTTGTAGAAATGGGGTCTCTTGCTCAGGCTGTTCTTAAACTCCTGAGCTCAAGCTGTCCTCCCGCCTCGGCCTCCCAGAGTGCTAGGATTATAGGGATGAGCCACCGCACCCAGCCAACTGTTGCTTTTTGATGGTGAAAGTGCAAGAAGAGCTAGA
>NW_012135586.1:3460-4005 GCF_000956105.1 Propithecus coquereli | reverse complement strand
TGCTCAATGTCACTAATCATCAGGGAAATGCAAATTAAAACCACAATGAGATATCCCTGTTCTTACCCCTGTCAGAATGGCCTTTATCAAAAAATCCAAAAACAATAGATGCTGGTGTGGATGCAGAGAGAAAGGAACATTTACACACTGTTGGTGGGACTGCAAATTAGCACAACCTCTATGGAAAACAATATGGAGATTCCTCAGAGTACTAAAAGTCAATCTACCATTTGATCTAGCAATCCTTCTACTGGGTATTTATCCAAAGGAAAAGAAGTCATTTTATCAAAAAGACACCTGCACTTGAATGTTTATTGCAGCGCAATTCACAATGGCAAAGATGTGGAATCAACCCAAATGCCCATCATTTCATGAGTGGATCAATAAACTGTGGCATGTATATACCCTGACATACTACTCAGCAACAATCGGATGGAACTGGAGACAATTATCCTAAGTGACATAGCTAAATAATGGGAAAAAAAACACCAGATGTACTCACTACTAAATTGGAACTAACTGATGAGCACACATGTGCATAGAGG
>NW_012135586.1:0-503 GCF_000956105.1 Propithecus coquereli | reverse complement strand
AGGGAAAGGTAAAGTTTGGAACGAGCAAGAAAGAACAAGATTGCCCATAGCCGTCCTCTGTCTCCAGAGAATAGGAGGCAGCCATCCTTCCCTGCCATCCACTCTCCCTCTTCCACTACCTTCCTCCCTCTCCACCTCCATCTTTCCTGCCTGCCATGTATTTATTGTTCACCATCTATATGCCGGGCCTCTTTCCTACAGTTTTGTTGCATTTGGATGTTAATTTTCTTCTGAAACTCTACTTGATTGATCAATAAGAACCCAATTCTTGATTTTCTGTAATTAATCAATGTCCAGTGGTCGGTAGTTGTTTGCTGTCCTGGGATGTTTAAGAGTTAATTCCTTAATAATAATGAAACAAACAGTTCTCAGGTCTTTTATGCTTTAACAATTCCTTCTACTCAGGACATCAAAAAATAAAATCTCTGATGAAAATTGATCTCAGTAGATTTCTCAATGAGAAGGATAAATTGAGAATAGGAACCTCTGCAATGCCAAAATAG
>NW_012135585.1:4106-4455 GCF_000956105.1 Propithecus coquereli | reverse complement strand
GAGTAGTTGTGATATATATCTAATGGCCCACGAACATTAAACATTTAATATCTGGCCATTTATGGGAAAAATTTTCTGACCTCTGTTCTAGATAAAGTACTTGGGTAATAATCGCAGAGTAGAGGTTGGGTAAATGGTACTTGTGAGAAAACAGGAATATGAAAAAATTATACAGTGAGACAAAATTCTGAAGATTCTTAGCTCTGCTTTTTTTCACAGTTATTTTCACACATCTAGCACAATGCTTAGCACTTAGTACACATTAAAAATACTTGTTGAAACAATGCTGAATAAAAATAATGGAGTTCTGTAGAGGGTTTTGAATATAATAATGGCATAATGAGAGAAT
>NW_012135585.1:0-1146 GCF_000956105.1 Propithecus coquereli | reverse complement strand
AGAGACAATATTGGGAAGAGAGATAAATTGATCTGAGGTGCAATTGTAACTGAAGCTTCACCAGTCCTAAAGGGAGTAGAATACGGTAGCTAAGGTAAGAGGGTGGGGGCTTTAGCTTACTTAAAATGGTTATGAGTCTTGGAGGGGATACCTACACTTTCCAATTCAGCACTAACTAGGTCTAAATTATCTAAATCTAAAACATTTTGAGTAGTGAATTCCAAATATATTATTGACAACATCCCAGTTTCTAAGAATCCCTTAAAAATGAATACCAGTTTATGTTGGTAACCATTTTTGATGTAACTGAGAGAAGATATTTTAATAAATATGGGCGTTTTAATCCACTTCAAAACCTAATCTGTGGTTAACATTGCATTTGGAATAACATGCCATCAGGCAGAGGAAATAATGGCTTCGTGCAATTACTTTGGAGAACATGGACAGCTCCACCTGTATATACTTCAGATTATCGGGGGGTAGGATGGGGGAAGCATCACCTTGAACCTATGTTCACCTAGTTGTGGATTTTTAATCAAGTGGTTCCCAGCATTATCAAGAAATCCTTTAGGAATTTAATTCTGGGATTGTCAAGCCTAGTTGCAAATGAGTAAAATGGAAATGCCAATTCACATCTCTCCTGCAACATAAAATGGGTAGTTTGCAGGCTTAAGGTCTCTTTCCTGGAATCCCTTGTTTTCATGAACATTCTGCTTATTAAACCATGGCAAGTTGCTTTTTTCCCTAATTGGTGCTTGTACTCATGAAGTGTATCATCATCATTAACCAACATCAATTAAGTGCCTACATGAATATGGCCTTCCTCCTGGGCCCTGATTAATTTACACATGATCTCCTTGTGCCTCTCTCATAGGAATTCAGTGCTATTAACCGTACCACTCTTGAGAATATTCCATTTGCAAAGTTAGACTTTCAGTTGATGAGAAGAAACTTAGGGAAGCAAATAATTATTATGTAGATTAACAATGTCATTTAAAAAACACATTTGATCAAGGCAGTTTACCCTTCATGAGTGGAACAAAAATAGAGCCATTATGAATATTAATTTATTCATTAATGTTAACTTGGTAATGTGCAGGGCAGTTTTCATTTCACTTAAATAAACCCTCCTTGGTAACACCTTTG
>NW_012135584.1:11627-12141 GCF_000956105.1 Propithecus coquereli | reverse complement strand
ATGTAGGACATGCAAAGACATGCAACCATCCTTCAATTTCAGGTCCACGGTACATAATTGACATAGATTATCTATAACCAACCTATGCCACCCCCCCCCCAGCCTTCTGCAAACACTGGCTCTTATTAGCAAATCGCCTCTTGCCCAGTCATAGTGCCTAGAATCAACATTCTCATTTTGCATCTCAGGAAAGAGAGGTGGGGAGGACTTGCATTGTCAGACCAGGCAATAATCAAACATAGAAATTTGGAGAAAAGGGACTTATTTGTCTTCCTGATCCCCTGTTAAAACTCTCCAATAGCACTGCACGGTGTTATCATTGCTGGACCTTGTTTAGGCAGAGGATGAGCTGCTTGGGGATTTACATTCCTACCTGGCCCCAATAGGGAAGATACACAGTAATGGTGGTTGAGAGGCTTCCGGAGGGACCCTGGTAGAATGTGCAGTGGCCGAAGAACAGTGAAGAGTCAACAAGCTTTGCAATGACCAATGAAGGGGGTGGGGGGAAGGGGGA
>NW_012135584.1:0-857 GCF_000956105.1 Propithecus coquereli | reverse complement strand
TTCTTCAAACCTGCAGTGATTTCCAGTTCACTTATGTCTTTCATGAGATGTAGCACCTGTAAGCGAATAGAATTCTAGCTTCAGAAGAACAGATGAATCAAGATTTTATGCAAGGACAGGATTTGGGGGAGTGTGTAGGAAAAGGGGGAAGGTTTGTCCAATATCAGTCTTGATGTCTTCATTCTAGGAAGTCTTTCTTGAAAGGACGGGAGTCATACAGAAGACAATACTAATTTTATTCCTGCATTCACATCCAGTGACGACCCAGTACAATCACCAGGACTTTAGGTATTCTACATCCTTTAAAAGTTTGAAAAACAACTGACTGCTTTACACATGTCCAGGTTTTTTGTTTTTTTTTTTTTTTAATGTCTCTTTACAATGGCTGGGAGTAGTGAATAATTTGATTTTTGGGGAATGAAATTATTCTTTGGTGAAAAAGCACCATTGATTGAAGTAATTTCACACATACTATCATATTTCATCTCCAAAATAATTCTATGAGATAAGCATTATTATTCCAATTTTATAGTTGGTAGAGTTGGGGAGGGTAAACAACTTACCCAAGTTCATACAACCATCAAATTGTTGAGCCAGGATTTAAATCTAGGCCTATCTGATGCCACCGCCCTCTCCACAGGATTTCATGGCCCCTAATCATGTATCCTTCATATTTTGAAAGAAAAAAGGCAATGTTTGGAGATGCCAATCACATCTGAAAGAAATGGCTTGACTTTACAAGGATGGAGCAATCTTTGCCTGCTGGGTACGAACTCCAGCTTTGGTGATACACCAGCCAGATAACAGCTCTGCCCTCCGCATAGCTGAATGCTCTTCAGCAAGTACCTTAGCTTTTC
>NW_012135583.1:723-1143 GCF_000956105.1 Propithecus coquereli | reverse complement strand
ATGGATAAGTAGAACATAAAATTTTAATTGTAAAGGATTATTTTTACTATTTATAATTTTCCATCCTCTTTCAACATTCATTGAATTGCTAGTAGTTTCATTCACAAAGAGAATAGGTGCTGTTGAGATTCTTGACTTAATTAATTGTTTTTTTAGTGATCTCTTTTATGTTAGTTATTAATGTCTGGCTTCAAATGCTGTTGGGAGTTTATACAAAGGCCCCAGAAAGTATACGTTAAAGGCAGGTGGGGCTGGGAGGGGAACACCTCTCATCTTCTTCCAGCTGTGGGATCAGTGTGGCCTTGGTCGTATCTCTTTGGCGTATCTTAGTTTATGTATGAACAAAATGAGCATTTTGTACCAGATGACATCTAGATTCCTTTCCAGGTCTAGCATTCTCTGTGTCTGTGATGATGGTCT
>NW_012135583.1:0-673 GCF_000956105.1 Propithecus coquereli | reverse complement strand
TTACTATTTATAATTTTCCATCCCCTTCCAACATTCATTGAATTGTTAGTAGTTTCATTCACAAAGAGGATAGGTGCTGTTGAGATTCTTGACTTAATTAATTATTTTTTTAGTGATCCCTTTTATGTTAGTTATTAATGTCTGGCTTTAAATGCTGTTGGGAGTTTATACAAGTTTTTAAAAGGCCCCAGAAAGTATATGTTAAAGGCAGGTGGGACTGGGAGGGGAACACCTCTCATCTTCTTCCAGTTGTGGGATCAGTGTGGCCTTGGCCTAGTCTCTTTGGCGTATCTGGGCCTTAGTTTATGTATGAACAAAATGAGCATTTTGTACCAGATGACATCTAGATTCCTTTCCAGGTCTAGCATTCTCTGTGTCTGTGATGATGGTCTACATTTTAAAGTTTACAAATCATATTTGAATCTGCCGTTTTCCAAATCATTATAATTCCTTTTGTTCCAAAATAGTTTTTCCACACCCTGATTGGAGAATTGCTTGAGGGAAGATCTTTCAAATGAGACTCAGGTGGGAAAACAGAAGAGGAAGGAGAGACTTGAACTTCAAATAATTGCATGAACACTTCATAGATTGTAAGCAGCTATCCTCTAGTGGGCCCTGAATGCTGGGAAAGGAAAAATTATAGGACAAAGATTAAAACTAAGTATGGGCTAGA
>NW_012135582.1:344-684 GCF_000956105.1 Propithecus coquereli | reverse complement strand
AATTTTAGTTAAGTAAATCTTCTTTATGTTGCCAAAAATACACCATTTATACCTAACACTGACATAAACATACTACAAAAACAAGAAATAACCTTAATTTTGGTACATATGTTCTAGACAGGGCTGTCACAGGTTTGTATCATTCTTATACAGTATGGGGTAAAGGAAAATTTGTAGCAGAGGAGACACAAACAGAACAGATCTTTCCAAGGAAAATATTTCTCTTGAGAACTAAAAATATGCTACAACTAACAGTATGTAATTTCTCTAGTCCATGTAGTAATCACTCTAGTTTTATTGATTAGATTTTGTATTCCTTCTACAGCAGACAGGGAGGAAA
>NW_012135582.1:0-294 GCF_000956105.1 Propithecus coquereli | reverse complement strand
CAACTAACAGTATGTAATTTCTCTAGTCCATGTAGTAATCACTCTAGTTTTATTGATTAGATTTTGTATTCCTTCTACAGCAGACAGGGAGGAAAACAAAAAGTTAAAATGAGCAATTCATAGTTCTCTTTCCTATAATAAAATGGAAATCTTAACTTTTCATCTCAAATAACACATATAAATAAACTCTGAGAACAGGACTCAAACACCAAAACAAATCAGTCCACAGTCTCCTGCAGTGGGTTGGGTTGAGGGATGAAGAGGGTAAGACTGAACCACCATGTTACCTCATAA
>NW_012135581.1:66457-66843 GCF_000956105.1 Propithecus coquereli | reverse complement strand
GTACTATGAAATCCGTGTTCCCCTAGATTCCACCATCTACCAGATACACATGAAAAAATAAAATAATCATAGTATACACACATGCATTTATCTATACATATATATGTTATTCCCACATTAATTAAAGATTCTTCCATCTCTTTTTAGATTCTTTAGAACATATTACTCATTCAATTCAAAACACATTTCCCTGAAGAGATAAGTATGATTTCTTTAAGCTATAGATGTTTGCTTTCATTGATCATGATGTATATTTTGTTAATATACTCTCGGATTTCTTTATTCAAGATTTTTACATCTACATTATTTAGTGAAATATATCTATTAGTTTATTTAGTCGTATTATCATTAACTGATTATGGAATTATAAATGTACTTTTGGAAGA
>NW_012135581.1:53282-54262 GCF_000956105.1 Propithecus coquereli | reverse complement strand
GGTGTCTTTCAGAAAAGTCTCATTAAGTTTCCCAATATTAAGTAAAAGAATGGGCATTCATCTGTATCAAAAAAACAGTCTATTTTCTAATTCTGATGTTCACTTCCCTAGGATGTGAATAATGACCAGAGTGTTCTCACCATAAGTGATGTAAAGTTTTTATCAGGCACTTGTCCCAGAAAATTCCAAGAGGATAATTCTCTTAAGGGGCCTATAAGCACATACAGAGAGCCTTCTAATGAAGAAAAAAGGCTCTGACTTTAAAGCTGTTTAAATTTACTAACTTCTACTCTTCATTTGCCATTCTCTGATTTCCTTTTGTATATTCTCACGACAAAAACCAAAGACCACCAAAGTAGTCCCTTCTCATTTGTACCTTGGCCCAGCTCAGGTAGGATTTCCTTTCAAGTTGGTAATTGGGAATTTTTGGTCTCCACTATGAGCTGTTGCTACAGTAATGCATACGTTTCCTAACTTTGTCATCAGAAGAGGGGATGGGTATGTATATCTGTTAACTTCAAGAGAGGAGTGTGTTGTTCCTTGTGGTATTACTTCACATCACCTACCTATATCAAGATTTTCATTTCTAATTTGCAGTCCCACCAGCAGATTATTAAAATTTGGTATATGTATACAATGGAATATTATTCAATCATAAGAAACGACAGTGATCTAGCACCTCTTATACTTTTCTGGATTAAACTTAAGCCCATTATCCAAAGTGAGGCACCACAAGATCAGAAGAATGGGCTCCACTTGTACTCGCCATCAAATTGGTACTAACTGATCAACACTGGGGTGATCAAATTGCAGTAATACTCTCCAGGGATTAGGGGGATGGGGGGGTAAACCCTCAGCTAAAGGACACGGGGAGCATTGTAGGGAGGAAGGGCATGCCTCTAACCCTTGCTTGGGAGAGGCAAAGACATAAAGTGTAACCATAATGTTTGTACCCTCATAATACCCTGAATAAAAAACAA
>NW_012135581.1:49312-51639 GCF_000956105.1 Propithecus coquereli | reverse complement strand
ATGTGCCACACAGACCAGCCTTGCTCTGGACAATTCAATCGTATACTTGAGTCACCCTGCCTTAGCCTCCTGACTTTCTCAGCGCTACCTCAAGTCCTGGGAGGAAAGGAATCCTTCTCCTGGGAGCACACTTTTAAAATACAACCAACCAATCCAGAGACAACACTGGGGCAGACCAACTGCCCCTTTTACTGAGATCTTACACCTGAGACCACTATGGACATGCACTATGGTACCTTAGGGCCAGGTACCAACAACTCAGGACAGCCCCCATGCCCCAGAACCCACCAAAGTCACCCAACCCGGCCAGTCGTAAGCCTCTTACCCTGCCTCTTCTGTTCATTGCCTCAGAAACCTCAATAAAGGCTATTGCCCACAGTTTTCCCCTCTCCTTCTCCCTCGTGACCAGTCTTGCTTGGAGCCTCCCCATGTGCCCCCTCAAACCCATGTAGTGGCAGAGGGAACTGCAAGAAATAAACTATTTTTCAATGATAGTCTTTTCCTGATCTTTTGGCTTACTATACTTTATGTTTTCTATTGATCCTAGAAACAAAATATAAGGTCCAATCCCTGTAAATGGTGTATAAGGTGAGTTTGGGAAATACAGCATAACTCTAGTGTTCTGCGTGGCTCTCAGGAGTCCCATCTCTCCTGCCTACAGTGGATATTAGTTATGAGAGCTGAGACATAAGGATCCAGGGAACATTCTTTTGAGAGAGAAAATCTGAAGAGCAGTTTGATCTTTCCTTAAACTTTGGGGTACAAAATAACCATCTGTGGAGTTGATTAAATAGGCAAATGGTGGGGTTCTGTCCTTGAGAGATCCCTGTTCACTAGATGTGGCATGTGGCTTAGTGATCTGCTTAATTTAATTTATTTCACAGTCAGTCACATCCCACAATCTGAGGGCCATTGATGTGGGGCCTGACACCAACACTCTTGCCGGACTCTCTCCCTCAGTTTCTCACCCGTAAAAGAAGGCTGGGAATTAGATGATCTCCAACAGTCAAATAGAACATTAATCTTTTCTTGGCATGAATGCTGACCCAGTATTATTCTGATCATGGTGACTGATGGTTCTTTTATTGTATTTTCATTTTTATTTTTTATTGGTGTTTTTGTCCCATAGCTGCAAAGCAAAGGGCACAAAGAAGAAACACACTTACAGTAGCCTGGTGTTTTTCTGCTTTCTCAGATGTCTCTTTAAGTTGATTTTGCAGGGCCTCCTGAAGAGACTTCATTTCTTCTCTAGTTTAGTAGAAAATAGAGAGCAAAAGAGAAAAAAAAATAATATAATTCTATTATTTTCTATGTACATTATGAAAGGAGGCTTTGCTGTCTACCTACATTTAGGAAACAGACAACTAGATTTGTATAAAGCCACACATAAGCAGACAGGATGCATCTGAGGATTCTAGGAATAAAGGGCTTTCTCTTTCATGCAAATACTAAAAGCAAAAAAATTGCCCTACTATTATGTTTCATAATGTAAGAATCCCGCTGTGTGAATCATCTGTGAGGTACATAATGTGTTAATTCAAATCAATATAATAATTCAAGTTGAAAAGCTAATTTCACTGACAGAATGCCCGGGTGTGAACATGCTGGTTAGAAAAAGTCACCATAGACTTGCTGCTAGCATAAAATCACTGTACCCTTCTGGTTCTCCTAGTTGATTAATTCTAAAGCATTATGCTTTAGATAATTGATTAATTCTAAAGCATTATGCTTTAGACATCCTTCATAAGGCCTGGGACTTTTCATAAAAACAAAGGGAAAATAGACTTATTTCTAACTTGAGGGCTCATTTAATGGGGATAAGAAAGAAAATACATGTACATGCCTATGCATATATATGTGTCTCAAGCTCACTAATGCATTTGGCCCTGACTCCGTTACTAAAAATAGAAAGAAATTGATCAGACAACTAAAAATATATAGAAAAAATTAGCCAGGCATGGTGGTGCATGCCTGTAGTCCCAGCTACCTGGGAGGCTGAGGCAGGAGGATCGCTGGAGCCCAGGAGTTAGAGGTTGCTGTGAGCTAGCCTGACGCCACAGCACTCTAGCCCAGGCAACAGAGTGAGACTCTATCTCAAAAAAAAAAGAAAGAAAGAAAGAAAGAAAACATCAGCAAACTAAGGGAATAGACTTTCCCTTATCCCCATCATACATAAGCCTATCTCCTTATGTGTTCCTCCCATGACGAAGAGAGGCTGATGTTATTGCTTTATCATTCCATGGTCTTCACTGTTGCTATTTCTCTGTCCTTGTCACTAAGCCATTTTTTCTCACCCTGGTCTACCTTTTTCTTTCTACCCTGAACAG
>NW_012135581.1:48712-49262 GCF_000956105.1 Propithecus coquereli | reverse complement strand
TCTGGAAATTTGGACAAATGACAGAACCTCCCACACTCAGCTTCTTCATTCATAAAATGGGCACAATGATAGAACTACCTTGTAGGCTTGTGGTCTGATTTTAGATGACATAATATAAGCAAAATGCTTAGCACGATGTCTAGAAAAGAATTACTTAACAAATGTTAGATCATTGCAACAGCCACCAGCACCACTCCAGACTCGTATGTCCATTCTTTGTCCACCGTGTGCTACACAAACAGAAGCAGCTCTTCCATCAAGCAGGACTTAATGGTGCCCCCAGACTCCTTCCTCCAGAAAGTCTTATGTTCCAATCTAAATTTCAAGCATGTGAGAGAGGATCTGTATGCTTATAGGAATCAATTTGGACTTTGTTCAGCAAAGCAAAATATAGTTAGAACAAGTTATAAAACAATTACAGTCATTTTGGTTTTTAGATGATTTATACTTGCTTAGGTGATGCTTATAGCATGCTTTTGCTTAAAGTAGATTTTAGGTTACAACTTCCATTACTGCCTCAACCTGGTTTCATTTATCAGACTTGTTTCAT
>NW_012135581.1:46401-48662 GCF_000956105.1 Propithecus coquereli | reverse complement strand
AGAAGTTAAAGAGCTTGATTATGTCTGGTAAACAGCTAGTAAATTTACAGAGCTAGAAAATGGCTCACTGGGAATTTAAATTCCAAACACTCTTATTTTGAAGCACACGCTAAGTTATGAATGCCTTCAGGGAGTTTTTGGCTCAGTAGAGTATTTTGGGGAAGAATGGAAACCCTCCCTCAGGAATCAATGTTACACCATACGGAAGGCACTGCCAGCATGCTGAGAAGAGGGCCAGGATGACTCAGTCAGGCCTGACTTCTTCCTCTTTCCAACTGCACAGTCTCTGTCCATGACATTTTCCATACTTTGGTATTCTAACTTTGGCTTGTGCTCTTTCAAACGTTATAGGTCTCTTCTTTTTGGATCTTAGACACTTTGCAAAACATGCTGGAATCATCATGAGTTCATGCCCTGGCTCCTTGGCTTACTGGCTGTGCTTACAAAAGCTACAAACTTACCTTCTCTGAGTTATTCCTTTTCAGTAAAGAAACAATAAAATAATGTAGTTTTATTATGAGGACCTGAGGAAATAGCATGAGTGAGCACTTGTTTTCTACTCTAACTGACATCATTTATCCTGAAGCTGTGAAAAAAACTCAGATTAAATATGTTCAGTCAAAGCAGAATTTGGATGGCACTTAGGACCGTTCAGTAGGTGTTGAGTCAGTAGGTGTTGGGTCAGGTGTTGAGGGGAGTGTTCAACATGCTGCTGCTGAAAATATGTTTCTTCTTGTATGTAACATTTGGCATCTAGAGAGCCAGACATTGGGCCGCATTGCAGGTGAGCAGTGAGTGTTGCTGTGGCATAGAGAGCAGAACCAGCATACATATTCTTACAGGTGGACAGAACAGATAACAGTGAATCCTTAACACTTAACATGAAACCACCCTGTACCTGAAAAAGTCAACAGTCATTATCAGAAAGGCTGTCCCTTGGAATCAGGTGTTCCAGATGACAGATTTGACTGAGTTTCAGAAATAAAATTCCATATCCTAATCGAGGTTGTTGATTTTGCCCTGTAAATGAAAGGCAGGCTGTCTGTTGTTAGAGGACCTCAGATTCCAGGTGATTGACCTAGATGGAGACTAGCTTCTGTATATTTGATGCCTTCACCATGGTTTTAGTTTCCATCAACTTGATGCTTAACATCTCTGTTATATATGTGCCACACAGACCAGCCTTGCTCTGGACAATTCAATCGTATACTTGAGTCACCCTGCCTTAGCCTCCTGACTTTCTCAGCGCTACCTCAAGTCCTGGGAGGAAAGGAATCCTTCTCCTGGGAGCACACTTTTAAAATACAACCAACCAATCCAGAGACAACACTGGGGCAGACCAACTGCCCCTTTTACTGAGATCTTACACCTGAGACCATTATGGACATGCACTATGGTACCTTAGGGCCAGGTACCAACAACTCAGGACAGCCCCCATGCCCCAGAACCCACCAAAGTCACCCAACCCGGCCAGTCGTAAGCCTCTTACCCTGCCTCTTCTGTTCATTGCCTCAGAAACCTCAATAAAGGCTATTGCCCACAGTTTTCCCCTCTCCTTCTCCCTCGTGACCAGTCTTGCTTGGAGCCTCCCCATGTGCCCCCTCAAACCCATGTAGTGGCAGAGGGAACTGCAAGAAATAAACTATTTTTCAATGATAGTCTTTTCCTGATCTTTTGGCTTACTATACTTTATGTTTTCTATTGATCCTAGAAACAAAATATAAGGTCCAATCCCTGTAAATGGTGTATAAGGTGAGTTTGGGAAATACAGCATAACTCTAGTGTTCTGCGTGGCTCTCAGGAGTCCCATCTCTCCTGCCTACAGTGGATATTAGTTATGAGAGCTGAGACATAAGGATCCAGGGAACATTCTTTTGAGAGAGAAAATCTGAAGAGCAGTTTGATCTTTCCTTAAACTTTGGGGTACAAAATAACCATCTGTGGAGTTGATTAAATAGGCAAATGGTGGGGTTCTGTCCTTGAGAGATCCCTGTTCACTAGATGTGGCATGTGGCTTAGTGATCTGCTTAATTTAATTTATTTCACAGTCAGTCACATCCCACAATCTGAGGGCCATTGATGTGGGGCCTGACACCAACACTCTTGCCGGACTCTCTCCCTCAGTTTCTCACCCGTAAAAGAAGGCTGGGAATTAGATGATCTCCAACAGTCAAATAGAACATTAATCTTTTCTTGGCATGAATGCTGACCCAGTATTATTCTGATCGTGGTGACTGATGGTTCTTTTATTGTATTTTCAT
>NW_012135581.1:34290-36121 GCF_000956105.1 Propithecus coquereli | reverse complement strand
AGATACATTTTTTCCATTTTTCTCATATGGTTTTTGCAAGCAGGTAAGACAGGGTAATTCTCAAATTAAAAAAAAAAATTAAATGAACTCAGAGAAATTAAGTTACTACCCTACGGTCCTTCTTATTAAAAGAAAAAAAAAGCAGGAAGTATATGTGCATGTGTGTATGTGTGTTTGGCAAGTTGGGGGTGGGAAGTAGGATGAGGAAACAGACAATTGCCAGTGCAGCCTAAAACTGTAACTGGGGGAACATTAAAATGATTAATTGGAGCACATAGGAGAGCTGCTAATCCAGGGAAGACTTCCTAGGAAAGCAAATATATAGGATGTGCTCTGAAAGATAAATAGAAAGTAGCCATATGAAAACCATATGAAAGGATGTATAAATACTAATGAAAATAAACTCATTGAATTTTTAAAAAGTTAATAAATGTCTCAAGGTTTGGAATCCTAATTGGGAAGTAAGAAATTTGGTGCTGAAGTGAAGATGTGGTAAATATGAGCAAAAGCATGCAAGCATCTTAAGTGATGATCTGGAGTTTGGGCACTGTTTTGAGAATGAAGAGAAGTAATTGAAAGGTTTTAAGCAAGGAATGACAAGGTCAGAATTATATTTTGGAAATAAATTGCTAAAATTAGCTAAAAACTTAGAGTGAATTGGAGCAGTGAAAAACCTGGAAAAGAGGGACTGTCAAGGAAGTTACCATTGCAATAGTCCAGGTGAAAAGATCATAGTAACCTATATCAGAAGCAACAGGGACAGGGAAACTTGAATTGATTTCTGCAAAGCATACAAAATGGATCAATAGGACACTGTATCTGTGCCGGTTGGTTGGTTGTTTTTAAATTTCTTTGTCTGTGTGTATTGGGAGGAAAAGGCGGGAGAGAGCTGGCTAATAATGAGGCCATGTTTCCGGCTTAAGCAACAGTTGGAGACAGCCCTTCACTGGGCAGGAAGTCATAGGAAGAACAGCATTTTTAGTGAAAGATGGGTTGAGAAGTTCAATTTTGAACTTGTAGGAAAATGGCTCAAGTGCTCTCAGCTTCAGGTTTTTTGTAAAATGTAACCCTGACCTCACCCACATTTTTATGTGTTAAATGGAGTAACTTATGCAAAGCTTTGAACCCATAATAGGTCATAAATTAAAATATTATCTATAAGGTATCTTGCTGAGAAATATGATGAATTTACAGTCATTCAGCAGAATTATAAGGTAACTGGTCTACCAATGGCCTTTGTGTGATTAATAAATGCATCTCATCTAGAATAGGCTTTTCTATTACATTTCCTTGCTTTTTCTCCTATGCTAAATGTAGGTCTCTAGCACTCTTCACATTCTTCTTATTAAAAGGAAATTGGAATGACCCACTGCTAAGAACCACAATATTTCTTGCTGGCCTTGAGAATTTCACTGATGAATAGTAATCAGCCAGTAATTAGACAGTTATCAATGCCCCAGGTTTCCATTCAGTCTCACTGGCAAAGTCAAATAACAAATGGCAAGGCAATTTTCATTTTTTTCCAATTTTAGAAACTTTATATCCCAGTTTGTTTCTCCTGAACACATCTCCCAAATTATCTTAAGTGACCATAGCAAATCATAATGGTAGATAATATGTACTGACAACATATTATATATAAAATAGGTATATGCATATCAACTCATTTAATATTTAAAAGAACTACATGAGATAAGCACTAGTATTAACTGTATTTTACAGTTGAAGAAATTAAGTCATAAAAATAGTGAATAACTTTCAAAAACATGCTACTATTAAGGAAGTGGCAAATCAGTTAACCTCCACAGCCCAATGTCTTAACCACTACTCT
>NW_012135581.1:29530-29855 GCF_000956105.1 Propithecus coquereli | reverse complement strand
AGATGTGGGTGAGCAAGGCACACCCAGTTAGAAGAGCTAGAATGTACTTCCTTATACTTTCCTCAGCAATATCTGGGGAAGTGGAGTATAATTTTTTGAAAATAATCTTAGTTCCTTTAAGGATACCAGAGACTAATATATCTACCCATTAGCCAACATGTTTATTGATTCCCTTATATTATCATCCCATCCAGGGGCTATGGTTACAGAAACAAATAAGACTTTCAGAGCTCCTATCTTCATGAAGTTCCATTTGAAAAGAAAAATGTACAATGGGCTATATAATTATTCACTCTAAATTTGAAACCTAGAATTATGATTTTAT
>NW_012135581.1:28896-29228 GCF_000956105.1 Propithecus coquereli | reverse complement strand
TTTCTTTTGGTTTCATTTTTTTTTTCTTTCCTTTGTTTAAAGCCAATTAATGAACACAGATAATCATACCAACTAACAAATAAATTTAGAATAAACTATGATGTGTAACAAATGGTTCTTTTCAGTCCTCTTACTTGAGGACTAATTATTATTTATATTTAGAATATGCATGTAATGGGTTGTATCTCTGCCTATATAAAAGTGTAAGACTTCTTCCTGTCTTTGCAATCTAGTAGTAGATTGTCTGTGATTCATAGCCCATTTTGGTTTAAAATTTATTCAAAAATAAAATTGTCTTCTTTCTCTTCTACCTTTACAGAGATAGTTTCAGA
>NW_012135581.1:27515-27825 GCF_000956105.1 Propithecus coquereli | reverse complement strand
AGTGGTGGCAAGAGGCTGGGTTGTCATATATGTTGATAACAGTCTTAATAGATAATTCAAGTAGTACAAATTTGTTGTGATTAAAGAAATCCATTCTGCAGAAAGGATAGCTAGTCTACTTTCAGAAAGAAGTAGAAAATTTCAGAAGGGTTTGCTATGGCATTGACATAGAATGTGATACCATTAATCACAGAGACAAATAGTCCAGCCAATACATAATCAGCATGTTAGTTTTTTATTAACTTTATGTATTTATACAGAAATAAATGTCACTAGGAGTGGAGAAATCCATGGCTTTGCATTCTGTTTG
>NW_012135581.1:14761-16330 GCF_000956105.1 Propithecus coquereli | reverse complement strand
CATGTAACCATAGTAATAATAACACTACTGAGCACTTACTTTAAATTCTGTCATATGCATATGCATTCAACTCATTGACAGATATTCCTGACTCTAATGAAAGTAATATAAGTGCAAACTAATTAATTTCATAAAATAAAAACAAACAGTTAAAGCATGGTACTCCTTCATCATCCTGCTTGTTCATTTATTTAACAGTTTGTAAAAGAACATTGTCCAGATACATGTGAAAATAATAATTTGGGTTATGTTTTTAATACATGAGAGAAAAATTAGTATCTAGGGTAGAAATATTGTTAATTTAGAGAAAAGAGAAAAATTATCAGTATTGCATAGATTATTATGCTGTTTCTTAGCAAAGTATAGTTAAATGTAAGTTTAGGTCTGTGATTGTCCTACAATGACCATATCATGTTTTGTTCATATGCTCTCCCTTTCCCCTCTGAAGACTCCAAAGAAGAGCATTCCCTGCTAATCCAGTGCTCCTGAGAGAGTGTATGAGTGGGTGAGACTGTGTGTATGTTGCTTGTGTATTAGACAATTTAACTAAGATTAAGATTTATTTTTATTGTTATGAAATTTTTATATTGGTTATAAAATGTCAAATCATTCTTTTTTCAATAACTCAAATTATTTAAGCTTACCTAAAATTTATGCAGCTATTTGCAAGGGAATTCACTTTACAGTTGGAAGCATTAAAATATTTGGTGAATCATTCTTTCCTCAAGCATGATGAAGCCTGAAAACTGCCATACTGTGTCTATTTTAGTAGTTTTCGTAATCATTGTTATGAATAAAGCCTTCTAAAATCAGGGCATTCAGGCTTGAAGTTTCCCTCCCAAAATCTTTTACTTCCGTATTAAACTCCTACATCTCTGAGAACAACTTTTAGAAATGATAATCCACCAGACCATCTATAATACATGCATGGGTTTTTAAATGTACTTAGTAACTATTGATTGCTTTACCAGGATACTCCGAGGTTCATGGGATTCACTGCAATCCTGTGAACTGATTCAGAAACCAATAGGAGGAATATTCCTATGAATCTGATAGAGAAGTTGGACAATTAGATAAGGGTTTAATGGATTGGTTTATAATAATAAAGAAAAAACACTTAGCATGTATACTTGAAAATCATGTATGCTATTACTCCCACTGCTACAATTCTTTGACCTTATAAGGAGTTATCATTCTTCACCCTCACTACTTTTTCCGTGCCTCTCAGAAATCTTCTGTCTTCATTTGCTTTCTTGTCCAGCATAGATTTCATGCTTTAGTATATGTATGTATACATATGGATATAAACACACACACATACACACACACACACCCGTTATTAACATCTGTCTCAGTTTATCCCATATGACTATCAAAAGCCATTTGGTTGAAGAGTCATTACCTTCTCTTTGTACCTAAGCAGCATAAATTAATTGGTAATACTGACAGAGACTGAGTCTTCTCTCTTTAAATCTGAAATGACAAAACTCATGTAGGAAATCCACACCTCTTGGCTATCCTACCACATTTCCCTTTTAAATATTATCCCCTGGAATGACTCATAAGTTT
>NW_012135581.1:11507-12723 GCF_000956105.1 Propithecus coquereli | reverse complement strand
GAAAGATACAATTTTTGAAACCATCAGTGTTTGCCGATATGGGTGATTGTGGTGACTCCTAAACATTATGGTTGGTAAATTTCTGTTGTAATGATAGAGTGGTATATTAACATTATGTGATAAGATATAAAGAAGAAAAATAAACAAATGGGCAGATACATCTGTTTAATGGTTTTAAAGTAAAATATCATTCCTGTTTGTGTGGTGATTCAATAATTTCAGAGATACTCCTTCCTATCAGATTTGTTGGTAGATTATAACTACCTATTCTAGTTGGAATAGGTAAAAAATTATCTTCTTACTATCTTGTTCTGTCCAAAAGGGTTAATTGATTTTCTATAAACATCAGTTTTGGTAAGATACTTTCCTACTCAAATATCACCCTCCCATAGTTTTTCATTCACTGAAACTAAAGTACCAAATCCTTAGCCTCATGTACAGGGTCTTCTATAATTGGGCTACAACCTGTCTTTCCCAGATCTGAGCTCTTCATAGTCCCAAAAGAATCTTCTGCTCCTGTTGAACGCAAACATATGCCATTTCCCTAGTAACCTATACCTCTGAACATATATTCTAATGTATCCTACCTCAAGTACCCTATTCTCCCATTCTTTCTCCATCTATCTGGCTTTTTAAAAAGTTTATGCATATTTTAAGTTTCTACTCAAATGCTATCTTAGCTTAAAGAGATTTGGCTTTCCTCTAAACTTGTCAAATCACTCATTTTATTTTTATTTTAGCACTAAAAAATCACACATCATTGTACCCTTGTTGAAAATAACTCAAATGATGCATACATTCTCCTTCACTTCCCTTCCTAAAGGTAATGACTATTATTAATTTGGAGTACATCTTTAGAAAGCTTTTGTTAGGTACCATACAAAGTTTAAATGCAGATACTCCCATGTCTTCATACAATTAAGTTAACAAATACAAAATTACAGTTAGGAGGAATAAGTTTTGGTGTGCTAGAGCACAGTAGAGTGACAGTCAATGATATTATGGTGTATATATCCAAATAACTAAAAGAATTCTGAATCTTCTCACCACAAAGAAATAATGTTTGAAGTTATAGATATGCTAAATACCATTATTTTTATCATTATACAATGTACACATGTATCAAAACATCACACTGTGCCCCATGTCATTTATGTATTATTATATATTATTATACAATTATGTAACAATTAAAAACAAAATTTTAATCAATCAT
>NW_012135581.1:8679-9712 GCF_000956105.1 Propithecus coquereli | reverse complement strand
TAAGATAATGATTTAATAGTCTCCTAAATTAGGAGTTAAGGGTAAAAATTAGTTTAATTTGTGTCACCTTCGAGCTAATTACATATTAGTGTAAAAAAAATCATTTTTTCTCAATATACAGCCAAATGGCATGATATATGTTTGATAAAAATTGCTTATTTTTCAGCTAGGTACTTTTATGATGAAGTAACTGGGCTTCATGTGAAATAGTGTCATTAAATATGTAAATTTAAGATTTTCCATTGATTTCAATATTTTGGTAGCATATATAACATAACAGTGAACATAAAAGTCACACTTAGGATCCTTTTCTTGCTTTGAAAACAGTATGGAGATTTCTCAAAGAACTAAAAGTAAGCCTACTATTAGACCCAGCAATCCCACTACTGGGTATTTACCCAAAGGAAAAAAAGTCATTTTATCAAAAGGACACTTGTACTCGAATGTTTATTGCAGCACAATTCACAGTTGCAAAGATGTGGAATCAACCCAAGTGCCCATCAATTAATGAATAGATTAATAAAATGTGCTGTATGTATACCATGAAGCACTACTCAGCCATAAAGAAACTAATTTAATACCTTTTGCAACAATCTGGATGGAATTGGAGACCATTGTTCTAACTGAAGTATCACAAGAATGAAAAAGCGAACACCACATGTACTCATTATTAAATTAAAACCAATCAGCACTCATGTGCACAGGTGAAAGTAAAATGCAGCAGAAATTAAGCAGGTGGGAGGAGGAAGTAGAGCATGAGTAAAATCATACCTAACGAGAAAAATGTACACTATCTGGGTGATGGGTATACTTATAACTTTGACTCAAGCAGCACAAAAGCAATCTACTTAACCAAAACATTTGTACCCCCATAATATTATGAAACTAAAAAAAATAAGGTAGAATAGCATACCTGAATGAAAAATTACCACAAGCTCAAAATAAATAAAATAGCTAAATAAATAAATCAGGATCCCAAGACAAAAAATTAATTTATTAAGAGAGTTCCATTTGGTTACCTACAGGTTGCCAC
>NW_012135581.1:854-3854 GCF_000956105.1 Propithecus coquereli | reverse complement strand
GGCATTACAAGTGATTTCTAAAATTATACTGGAAAGTTTCAAACATAAATTTTCATGTTAAATTAATAGGCAACTCTGGGGAAAACAAAGCAAACAGTATGAGCAGGGTCAAACCTTCAGCATAAAATGTTGAAGGTCTCCAATCATAAAGTCAGGAAATTGGGGGATCAGGTAAGTTAATAAAAATTATATATCGTTCACTGAAAAGGGGCTAAATTTTGGAAGTCATTATGCTTGTAAGCACTGAACAATTTCTGCTGCAAACAGAAATGGAAGCAAGTGTGTGGAAAATCAAACTCTAGATATTCTGTGATAAATAACAGATGTGGAGCTATTTAGGTGAAATGCATAGAACAGATTCAATAATGAAGCAGATGCAGATGTATTTTGGACGTATGTACTTAGGCATTTAGAATAAGAACAGGGTAGGAGAGCAGTTTAAAAAAACACACACATTTGCTATGATGTTTAACTGTACCACTAAGGAATCAGGGTCTTCAGGGGACACATAAAAGATGCCTCTTTTTGTATCCTATAACTGAAATGGAGGTATCCCAAGGATGGCTTTGAATTGTTTATGTCATGGCACTGCCTCGTGAACAAAGTGCTCCAAACACTAACTGTCACCACAGTTAAATAGAGAATATGAGTTACAGAAGAGAACATTAGAAGCTGCAACAATAAACTGCAAGTGATAAAGTAATCAACTCAGCCAAAACTTTGTGTTGCAGAGACTACTTTTTTCCTCAAATTCTATTAAAACATGATTACGAATGTTTTATAAGGTATCCTTTCACATTACTACACACTGACAGTAGAGGCTTAAGATGGAATTCCCTAATCTCAATAACTACTAATACATTTATAGCCTTCAACAATAAAAAGCAAAATAATTTCTTAAATTTTCAATGTGTGAATACTATATGAGAATGTCAATAAAGTATGATATTTATTATTTCCACTTCAATTAAATATGGAGAAATTAATATTTGCTTTGATGTTTCTCGAAAAATATTTAAGAGTAGGTCAGGAAGGACATGAGGTGGCCAAGACTTACAGTTAAATCTCTGAAGCAACAATTAATTTATTCATTCAACAAGACTTCATTATTATCTACCATACATGACATAAATCATTCTTGTGGTAGAGCTGGTGACGCATCAGAGATCAAACCGTAATTCCTGCCCTGAAAGATCTCTTAGTTTATGATATTTCATGGGAAAAAAATGCCAATTCATTTATCATCATCAACACAATGATTGAGCCATGACCAGGGTGTTTCAGGAGTAGAGCAGGAGATACCCAAAACAGACTGTGTGGGTGGACAATTACCAGGTACTCCTGGGAAAGAATGCTCTTTGGTAGCAGTAACAGTGTGGGAGGGAGGAAATGTGTAACTTGCCACAGCTAGAAGATATGGCACATGCAAAGGCACAGTAGGAAGAATAAGTGGTATTTTCAAGGTATACGAATATTTCGGTGTGTGGGTGAGTAGGGTGAGTGCAGAGTGGAGGTAAGAGATGAGAAGAGATGATTACTAGGCATGCATAAGATTCTAAAGAGTTAAGGACTTTTACATTTGCTCCTAGAGTGATAGGTAGACCCTTGCCATGCCCCTAGTATTCACCTGAGTGTTAGGGTGTAAGGTGCAAAACACTTTTCAAAAGAAAATGAGAAAGACTTCGTTTTATCAATGGCAGCTTTGGTAAGAAAGTTGTATTTAGGGTATAGATATATAAGCTTAGGGTAAAGATAGGCCCTAGAAAATATGGACCCTATGAGAGAAGGTAGTCAATAAGGCGTTCCTTGGTTGTTTTATTTTTTATTTGTATATATTCATGAAATACGAGTGCAAGTTTGCTACATTGATATATTGCATTGTGGTGAAGTCAGGGCCTTCAGTGGAGCAATGCACATTGTACTCACCAAGCAACCTCCCATCATACAACCCCCTCCCACCCTCATCCTTGTGTCCAATTTAGCCCAGGGACTTATATAGATAGAAACCCCTAATATAGATTGTTTGTGTACTGTGTTAGGATGCCATATATCCCACTCTGATAACTCAAAAATCCTCAGTAAAATCTCAGAGACATATATTTCTTTGTTGGAATGGTATTTACAGGCAGTAAGTGAATAAAAGAAAAATAAACTACTACAGTGTATGAAGAGAAATTCTTCAAATGTAGGATTTCAAAACCAGGTATTATAACAAAAACATAAGTCTTGAGAACCCTTTTTAATAGAAATATTCATGGAGGAGAGGGTGGTGCTGAGTTGTTCACATTTGTAAGATGGTAGTTTGTGTCTATTTCAAAGATAACTAAGATAAGGATAACTCCAAATTAATTGAGGATTGGGGGCAGCAGGTGTCTGACCCTTGAGCCATACCATAATAAACTGCATCACCATAGGAAGCTTAAATGTGCTTCTGAGCCATTCAAGTAGAAAGAGGTTAAAGATTCTTGAGGCTTGTGCAGAATTCTGTGTAGGGAGAGAGGATGTTAAATAAAGAAGGGGCATGAAAAATCCAAAAGACTAGTTAAAACAGAAGCTGGGACAAGGTAATGGTCAACATTCTAAAGGTAATAAAAAAATGATCTTTCTCCATACCTCAAACAGAATTTACCTGTTTTAAAACTAAATAAATGTTTCTTCCATTTATTGAAAAGGACAAGAGGAAAATAAGTTCTGGAACATATCTCTGCAATTGGAGATTAGGGACATATGGAGGCAGCACTCAAAACTGCGCCTGCACAGGGACCCTGGTTCTGTGCACAGGAGTGTCTCTCCTTTCTGCTGGACCCTGAGAGTTACCCCAAAACAAAAACTATTATAAACGGACATTTTGATTTTGCACCTACCGAAATATTTACCCTCAGCTGTGACTCAACAATTAGACAGCTGTCTCCCATAGGAAAAAACTTGGATAAGTGGGGCGAACACACACACGACAAAGATATATATAGAAAAAACAATGAAATTCATTAAATATATCAC
>NW_012135581.1:0-804 GCF_000956105.1 Propithecus coquereli | reverse complement strand
AGAATTTATGAAGACAACCCCAAAGGCAATCATAGCAACAACAAAAATAAATAAATGGGACCTGATCAAATTAAAAAGCTTCTGCACAGCCAAAGAAACCATCCCAAGAGTAAACAGACAACCCACAGAATGGGAGAAAATATTCTCATGTTACACATCTGATAAAGGGCTGATAACTAGAATCTATTTAGAACTCAGGAAAATCACCAAGAAAAAATCAAACAACCCTATCAAAAAGTGGGCAAATGACATGAACAGAAACTTTTCAAAAGTAGATAGACGAATGACCAACAAACATATGAAAAAATGCTCAACATCTGTAATCATCAGGGTAATGCAAATCAAAACCACAATGAGATATCACTTATCTCCAGTGAGAATGGCCTTTATCAAAAAGACCCAAAACAATAAATGTTGGTGTGGATGCAGAGAGATACGAACACTCATACATTGCTGGTGGGACTGCAAACTAGTGCAACTTCTGTGGAAAGCAATATGGAGATACCTCAAAGAGATACAAGTAGATCTACCATTTGATCCAGCAATCTCATTACTGGGCATCTACCCAAAAGAACAAAAGACATTCTATAAAAAAGACATCTTCACCCAAATGTTTATAGCAGCACAATTCACAATTGCAAAGATGTGGATACATTGTTTCTCAAGAATGACTATTGCCTATGACATTGATTTCTCTACTTTTGAAATTCCAAGACTGATAAAATTCCCCCAAAACATATTTACTAACCAATGTAGGTTTGATAAATTTTTATTTTGTCAAACAAGGATTTTTAAAAATGAATT
>NW_012135580.1:2267-3514 GCF_000956105.1 Propithecus coquereli | reverse complement strand
TCGTGTTAAGAAAAGGGAAAAAAACTTCAAAGTGAAATTTTAGATAATCCCAAAGTTAGGCTATAGCACTGCAAAGTACCAGGATGAAATCCAAAAGTTTATGAAGATCTTGATTTTTCTAAGCACCCCTTGCCCAGACTTTTTGATTTAATGGATTTTGACTTCCCTTTTCATATTGCTTTCGCTATCTCTATCCTTTCTGTTTTGCTCGAATCAACCCCATAAAGGATAACATCATAATTCATTCATTTCAACAGAATACTCACCACCCAAGAGCCATTGTGTTAAGAAAAGTGAAAAAAACTTCAAAGTGAAATTTTAGATAATCCCAAAGTTAGGCTATAGCACTGCAAAGTACCAGGATGAAATCCAAATAAAAAATATTAGATGTATTATCCCAAGTATAAATTTGTTGTACTTGTTTTGATAAACATATGTATACCTGTCCCTCCTTAGAGCTCAGATTGCCTTGGTCATGTCAAATCACTTGTTCTCATCCGGAATAGTAGCCTGGTGAAGTGGACTGATTACAGTAACAACTTCTCAAACCTCTTGCAACCATGTCCTTTGTTATTGCCCTCCCACACTTACTCTAGGCTATTCCATGTGACATGCCTTGGAAAGTAACAATATGAAGCAAGCAGAGATTAAGTGTTTGCATATGGGGGCTTGCCTTTCTGCTATTTTAGTAACTGTACACATAAATAGGTGGGGATAGCCTCTCAGTCATCACAGCCTTCCTAGCTGGAGCCATCATAAACCAGTTAGTCCCATCTGACATAGCCAAAGACACATGGGCAAATTCAGGCAAGATTAATCAAACCTGGCCTAGGTCAGGAAAAAAAAAAACCATCCGTGTGAACTCAACACTAATAGCCAATCTGCAGAATGTAAACTAAAAGCATGACTGTCTTAAGCCTCTAGATTTTGGAGTGTCATATCATACATCAAAAGCTAACTGATAAACCAGCCTATGACACACAAATCTCTAAGTTTTCATTATACGTAACACTCCAAATTGCCAATAGCCTCCAGCACAAAGCAGGCTCCGGGTTGCTCTATATTTGTGTAAAACCTTATTAAAGACCTCCGTTAAACAAAAGCCATCTATTCTACTTCTTTGCCCTTTAACAGTACAAAGAATTAACAGAAACATTGACACTGTATTTTACCATTTAATATGGTAAGATTGTTAGGTGATGTTTCTCTTTCCAGCAATCTCTGTGAGTGTAAAAGAATTACTATTT
>NW_012135580.1:0-382 GCF_000956105.1 Propithecus coquereli | reverse complement strand
TAAAGATTTAGGAAGTTTTAGGCAACTTCCAGGCACCTAAATTTTGGATTATCCAGTCATTACTAGACTAGCGTTCTTTCCTAACTGTTCTCCTTCCTATAAGAACCTCTTGTTCTCCGATCCATCTACTACTATGTCCCAAGAATAACTTAACTGATTATTTTATTATTGCTTAAAATTCTTCAGTGATTTCCATTGATCTTTAGGAAGAACAAGCCTGAATCAGTTTGTCCTAATGAAAATAATCACAATGCTTTGCAAAAGTACAGTGCTAAATATATTCTAAGTATGTCCTGTCTTTATGGAAAAATTGAATGTTTCATAAACCTGAATTGATTGAAGCCTACTTGAGTAGAGAGTGGATTGATAAGATGATTCTACA
>NW_012135579.1:3271-3640 GCF_000956105.1 Propithecus coquereli | reverse complement strand
CACTTTCAAGTCATTGAAAAATTGTGGTTTGGTTTTTAAATTTTCCTACCAAACTTGATGTTATTAGCAGTTTGGGTTATATTTACTAACATTTTATATCATGTCACAGCTTTTAAAACATTTTCACATACATTATCTTTTCTGATCCTCTTGAGAATTATGTGAGGTGAAAAGGAAATAATGCTTATTGTGCACTTAATTTGTGTTCAAGATCTATCTATACTATCTCATTTAATTCGTATAATCCTATAACATATTATCATTATTTTGCATCAAAAAAATGAGGCTTAGAAAGGTTAAGAAACTTGGTAGAAATACCAAATCCTGTGCTTTAGCCATCTCCTGTGAGGTAGTCACTAGACATTATTA
>NW_012135579.1:0-2186 GCF_000956105.1 Propithecus coquereli | reverse complement strand
GGATTTCTGGTCAATCTTGTCTAGGTCTACCAGATGCAGTTTTTTCATAATTAAGAGGGAAAAAACCTGTTTATTGAACCTGAATTTGTGGGTCCTGGAATTATATGGGTTGTCAGTCTCTCTTCCCAAAACTAATCCAAGAGGTCTGAGTCAGAGCTGGAGTTGGTGAGCAGCGGATCCATTCTCTTCTGGAAGGCTTTCATTACGTGTTCTCAGTTCCGAGTGGGTGAAAGGTATGTTCTTTTCTAACTTTCTTTCTTTTTTCTTGTCGAGTCCTCTTTCCTCCTTTTTCTCTAAGTTATTAAGCCATGGGGAGTGGCTGGTATTGAAGAGTGAGAATGTGAGAGGTGGGGATCATGGCAGGGCCCACTTCCATTCTTTACTTGCTTTCCATTGCAAGCCATGATTTGGGCCATATTGTAGATAAAGGCTTATTAATCGTATTAACATTTGTATTATCAGATATGACACTGCCATATGTATCTAAGAGTCATGCTGAATAGCCACATGGGTTAGACTTAGAAAGAAACTGTGTCTCACCCTATGGAGCCTGCTCATATGGGCAAGATTTATTTGTCTGTCCTGTGATGGGTCAAGAGGCCAATGTGTCAAGAATGTGCACTGGACCCAGAATCCAAAGACCTGGTTTCAACTCCAGGCTTTGTCACATAGTAGCTGTGTATCTCTATGCAGGTTAATTAAATTGTTGGATCAATTAGTTTTGTAATCTGTGAAAGAGGACAACACTAGCCTCATATGATTGCTATGAAGATTAGATGCACTGGCCTATGCCTAGCTCCTGGTCCATACTGAGTTCAGACATAAATGTTTGCTGAGTGAATATTATACTTCCCAACACATTATTCTTTTTCTGAGTGATCCTGAGCAAGAGTTCCTTCCATTCATTGATTTGTTCATTTAATGGATTCTTATGTTTACTTAAGAAGGTTCAGAAGCTGGTTTTCAAGCCACATTTGAAGAAACATATTTTTGGATTGGAAAAGAGTGAGTTATTGAAATCATTGAAGCAGGCAACATAGTATAGTTGATAATAATAACAACTACTACCTGTTATTGTGAGCACACCAAGTGTCAAGCACTGAGAAAATGTTTTCCCCAATGATCTCATTTCTTTCTATTATAGCATCAGAGAGGATAACTAAGTTCCCACGGTGATTGAGTTAGTATGTTGAGGGACTAGGATTTTAACCTAATTGGCTGGACTCCAAAACCTGTGTTCTTAATATATCTCATATGTAGACTTTGGCATCAGATTGTTATAAGGATCAAATGACATTACATGTATAAACATGTTTTATAAACACTAATAAAGCACTGTGTAAATGTCCCTTTATTATCATTATCAGGAAGTGATTGGCCTGGTGGTATGCCACGGGTCACCTGTGCTTCTGGGAGTAGCTGAACGTCAGCTCTATGTGCATATGAAAATTCTAATTATTTAAGGCAAGTTTTTGGCCTTCATTTTATTCAAGGAACTGATTTTTTTTCTCTACACTTGATCTTTTCAAATTAGATCTGTTGACAGGGTGGATGGATGGTGAGTGGCCCTTCTGCATCCTTCTGGAGGATGCCCACTCGGTGCCCTGTTGTTTATAACTGATGGAATAATGGAGAACTGGCCTGTTCTGTTTCTGCTTGTGTTGAGCCTGGGAAAGAGCAGCTCTCTTAACCCAGATTCAGAATTCTTCCAAACCAGAACATAGCAGCTTCAGGGAAATCAGGTGATAGAACTCACCACGTTTCCATTTTAGAGAGGAGGAAAAAAATTCCAAAACGTAAATTTCATTTCTCTGTGTTCCATACAACCCCCACCCACCCCCCTGCCATGCCCTGCCAACATCTTATTGGCATTCAGCTTAATGTGCATTTTCAGTTTACATAATGGATTAATCATAACACAGATTTTTTTTTCCTAATTCATGTCCTCAGGACATAGGGAATATCTGTCATCTAAGAAAATGTTTATTTGTTTTGTTCTATTGCCCAGTATGCTTATTATAAGTTCAGACTGAGTGTGTGTGTGTGTGTGTGTGTGTGTGTGTGTGTGTGTTTATACAAACAACGTATCACATTAAAACCAAGGAAAATTGTCTTCTAAATTATTCCTTTGCATGGAACAAATCAATCCAGTCCCTTACACCTACTGGAGAAGCACAAATGGTGCT
>NW_012135578.1:2868-3424 GCF_000956105.1 Propithecus coquereli | reverse complement strand
GTTGACACCAGAAGTGAAATTAGAACATTTCCTAAATAGCTGACCATGGGAATGTGGATCCTGCCGCCACTCCAGAGACTCTAGACATGTAGCCATAAAAACTTAGTGAAAAAGAATTTAGCAACATAAATGAGGAAAGTGTTTGTGATGAAAAGGGGAAAGATGTCCCAGAGGAAGTGATGTCAGCAAAAAGTTAACACATTAAAAGAACTTTCAGGGATAATTCATGACATTGTAAGCATAAAGGATAAAATGTTGGAAGCTGATCCAAACGTTTTTAAAAAGTATGGCCATTTGCCAAGGCATAGAAAAGATGCTCACTCCACATTGTAAGCTATATGAAAAGAAGAAGGTAAGCATGGTTCAAACCACTCTTGATAAGTTTTTACAAAGAAATAAGACATTTTAATTATCAATAGTTCTGCTTTAAAAAAATAAGATACTAAATAAATAGTTGTTTTACTGCTTTTTAAAATTCCCTACATATTTATGGCTGAAAGAGAATTTTAAATGTTTGACAAAATATTTTAAAGGTTATGGAAGAATCATAATTTTC
>NW_012135578.1:0-763 GCF_000956105.1 Propithecus coquereli | reverse complement strand
GTCAACTGCTGCCTGTTGGATAAATATTACAACCTGTACTCTTTTCCTCTTCCCTCATCTTATCAGTAAAATTTCTCAAATTATCCAGAGCTACATAGGTATAGATTCTTATATCAATGAATATAGGAGAAATGAATATGAATCACCAGGGTAACAAATATGGCCAAAGTCTCTCTCTGCTTCCTATGATATTTCCATAACCAACACCCCGGTAGCATCTGTATAATCCTGAAGTATAATATAAATCTCAGGTTCCTTCATTTCCCACAAACTCCTCCCAGTGAGCACACTGCTGACAATGGTGTAATTCATGGAATTCACTCGCCATTCTTCCCCTCTGTTGGCTTGACTACGATTTTGCTTCACTCCCTCCCCTGCCCCAAGGTCCAGTGCAATAGAGAGTAGCATCTGTACCTGCCCTGAGTGCTAGAACGTGAAACAGTTTCAGTCCTGGCAAAGATCATTACTGCAGAGAGAAAACTGGAGTAAAGCTAACTAAAGTTCTCGAGAGACACAATCCTAAAATACCAGTTTTCGAATCAAAAGAGTAAAGAAATGAATAAAGCCTGTTGATTTTAATGCTTCACAATTTCTTTTATTTTTCTTTCTTAGTAATTTCAGTAGATGTGGAAAAAGATTTGTTTTTAAAAATGAGTATTTATCATTGCTTGTAAGAAAACAAAACAAACAAATCTAGTCAAATACTGTCCAAAAAGGGAAAAAAACAGATGAGGACCCTTGTCAATTTTTAATTGACAAAGCA
>NW_012135577.1:470-782 GCF_000956105.1 Propithecus coquereli | reverse complement strand
GTCATCATAGCTCACTGCAACCTCAAACTCTTGGGCTCCAGCAATCCTGCCTCAGCCTCCTGAGTAGCTGGGACTACAGGTGCATTCCGCCATGCCCGGCTAAAGAATTTATCCTGATTTCTGCATTTTCCTTGCTCACACAACCCAACAGCACTTCCCGTAGAGTCCCACAGTGCTTACAGCTCTCTTTTCTGACCGCTTCTCCCCAGGGTTCCCATGTTCAATAAACCTTTTAACTCTATTCCCTCCTATAGCTGCAGCCCTTTGTACAAATAGTTTCATGGCCATCAGTCAAACGTACGTCATCTTTCA
>NW_012135577.1:0-420 GCF_000956105.1 Propithecus coquereli | reverse complement strand
TGTTCAATAAACCTTTTAACTCTATTCCCTCCTATAGCTGCAGCCCTTTGTACAAATAGTTTCATGGCCATCAGTCAAACGTACGTCATCTTTCACCTGGATCAATGCGGTTATAAAAGCAAATGCTCTGCAGCAGTATTTTATGTTATAGCAATTAAAATTTTAAACGTTACCTTTCAGTAATTCTTCCTATCCTTTTAAGGTGAGATTCTTAAATCTAAAACCGTAAAACTTCAAAAAAAAAACCTAACAAGCTTGTAGGGCTCCATAAAATACAGCGTAATTAAAAAAATTATTTTAGGAGGCAATATTTTACATTTCAAAATTTTTAGAGATGGATATATGGATATATATTAGTGAGCCTCACATCTGTTCAGACTCCCATATGCCCAGCCTTACTAACCCCATTAGATAATTTTG
>NW_012135576.1:890-1224 GCF_000956105.1 Propithecus coquereli | reverse complement strand
ACATACATACACACATCATATATATATACACAAAAGTACAAAGAATAAGAGCATTGATAAATTATACTTTATCAAAATTTATCCTCACCTAAAACATAATTAATGAAACAGGTAAAACACAAAGTGAGAATAATATTTGCAGCAAATATATGTAACAAACAGGTTGTATTCAGAATATAAGAACTCATCAAATCAGCAATAAAGAGGCATTATTTCTTGGGCTGCTCTTCACCCACCATTTTGCGCTGACAAAAGGGAGGAAATCAAAAGGTCTATATATAAGGTCTCTATACATAGAGAATGTCCTGTTTTCCTGAAGAATAAGGGCAATGTC
>NW_012135576.1:0-840 GCF_000956105.1 Propithecus coquereli | reverse complement strand
TGACAAAAGGGAGGAAATCAAAAGGTCTATATATAAGGTCTCTATACATAGAGAATGTCCTGTTTTCCTGAAGAATAAGGGCAATGTCCCATACTTTCTTGATAATATTTCTGGAATTAGAATCATGATACTGAGAGCACCATTAGTGACTTCTTTCAGTCCATCAGCAATCAAGATCAGATTTATACCAAATGGAGACTACCATCCTATCCACCCCTGCTTGTCTCAGGTTGCCAGACACTCCAATAAGCATGCTGCTGCCCTTGTTAAGAACCATACAGGTCATCTGGGCTAACCATTGAGCAACCTCCTGTTGTTATTCTCTCGATGATTTCATCACTCCTACTGGGATGTAAATCAATTTTCAACTTAGAGTCCTAACTATTGGACTTACTAATATCTGCTTCCCTAGCACTTGGCCCATTATTGGCAACATGGCAGCACTCAGTAAGCAGGTACTAAATGAATAAATAAAGAATAGTCTTTTAAACCTAGTTTGCATGTAGGTTCTTAATCTCCTGTTGTATATTGATTGTGCATAGGAGTAAACCTAGAATCATAAATGGAGGACATGGACATTCCTATCTCCATTACTATTATGGTGACTGGAATTTTGATGAGAATAATTTATTTAATCAATGTCACATACCACATTCCCTGGATTACCTTCTCCTCCCTCTTTGACATTTTTAAAATCCCTTCCCTTCATTTCTTGTCAAGCATGGAGTTTTCAGAGCCCTTTTTCCTATTTCTGAGATCATATGCAAAGCACTCCCCCAGGAGTAAAGCTTAAGGTAGCACCATCCTCTGCAGCCTTGAGTCTATCAAGGGAAATGAAGA
>NW_012135575.1:1488-2605 GCF_000956105.1 Propithecus coquereli | reverse complement strand
AGTATCCTGAGGGCTTTACCTGGAATACCCTCAACTGCCTCTAACTCCACGCTGGAGAACTCCTCACTCCATGCTGGAAATTTATTATACTACGGGTCTTTTCAGAGGTAGCTTCAATCCCATTCTCTGTGAGACCTTCTCTGACAACAAAACATAGGCTTTGCTGCCCTTTGCTGCTCTTTGCCATAATTTTTGCATATCTGTCTTATGTGATCTTACCTTGCACTGTGGTTATTGATTTTATAAAGGCTACCACCCTTACGTAGACAGAAGAAAGTTCACTAAACTGGTGCTGCCACAATCTGGCAAATTTAACTTGTCCACATACTTCTCCCTGCTCTGCTCTATAGCAGAAAAGAGGCCTAAATGATCACTAGTGTTTTTTTTTCCTCTCTGGTATCCTAGAATTCTATGAGACAGAGAAACCAAATTCTAAACTGCCTTGTGTCTTACCATGTAACATCAGCAAAACCAATTACACTACTTGGGCCCCATCTGTAAGAAGGCATTCATGACCCTATATAGTCTAGCACCTGTTCCAGATTATTCTTTCTGAGGAGGAATTTATCAAACTGGAGAAGATGGGGAAGAACAGGTGTGAGAGAGCAAATTACAATTTCTTTTTTGAGATGCCTTTTGGTAATCCAAATAGAGATATTAAGTAGGTATTGGAATATAGAAACCTAAAGTTTAGCAGAGATAATGGGCTAGAGATACCTGTTTGGGGTTCTAAGCATTTACAAATCGTCCAATCTAGGTATCAGATAGGACGATGTTAGAAAGAAGAGGTCCAAAGACTAAGCCCTCACTCAGGTGTAGTTGAAATAGAAGGTTATAGGCTTCTAAGAGGTAGAGAAAAATGAGAATAGTGAAATGGTAATTTGGGAGAAAAAAAAGATGAAAAACTTAATTGGAATGGAATGACTAGAAGCCAGAGATCTTATTATTATGTGTCATCCTGTATGTTTATTGGCTTAGTTGTGTATTTTCTATATTCAAACACAAAGTTAACTCTACAAAGACAGGACTTTATTAATCATTTGTGGGAATTAACACATTGACTGCTACCCACACATACACACACCTCCAAAAAAACCCAGAAACTTTTTCTTGGGGC
>NW_012135575.1:0-263 GCF_000956105.1 Propithecus coquereli | reverse complement strand
TACAGCACTATAGAACACTAGAACTTATTTCTCCTTTGTAGCTATAAATGTGTATCCTTTAACAAATCTCTCCCTATATCCCCTTCTTCCCTTCCCAGCCTCTAATATCCTGTCTGTAGTTCTTTTTTTTTTTTCCATCTTAATATTTTTATTTTAGGATTCTGACTTCATAAATTTTTTCCTGGGAGCCTCTGAGAATCCTCATTCACTATTTGTGTATATATTGCAGAGGTTCTTGCACACAAACTGAAGCAAACCATTCA
>NW_012135574.1:3079-3415 GCF_000956105.1 Propithecus coquereli | reverse complement strand
AAATTTTTAAATAATTATGAGTAATAGAAAGCAAATATTATTAGAAAACATAAAGCATTTATTTTAACAATTATTTGAAACTGCTAACAGTGCTTTCCCCACACTCTACTGCCACCCCCCAGGGTCTCACTTATGTTCTTTTGTTTACTTTTGTTTCTTGAGACAGGGTCTCGCTCTGTTGCCCAATCTAGAATGCAGTGGCATCATCATAGCTCACTCACTGCAAACTAAAACACCTGAGCTCTAGCGATCCTCCCACCTGTAGCCTCCCAAAGTGCTAGGATTACAGGCGTGAGCCATCAAACCCAGCCTCACTTATGTTTTAATGATTATCTC
>NW_012135574.1:0-1719 GCF_000956105.1 Propithecus coquereli | reverse complement strand
GTATTGCTATTTTTACCATTCTTGACATCTTATTGTTGCAACTAGGGTTTTCAGTCTTAACACAATTAAAAGAGAAAGAATAAAACAGAATCCGTAGTGAACCTAGTAAATGCCCTTGTGTTTTCCTAGCATTGTCCTTGTGTTTTCCACACTGGAATTAATTTACAAACAGGAAAGGTTACTTATTTAATTAAGTTGAATCTTTTCTAATTTTAATTTTTATGTTGTCTATTTTGGAAGTTTAAATAATGATAAAATAATAGTTGATCTTAACTTTATGTTGTACTTTATCATATGTGGTAAGGATAATTATTGTTTTGTAAAACTTTTATTTCAGGTGTGTGTATACACACACACACGTGTGTGTTGTGATGCTAAATGTATTTCTTACTGTGGGTTTTGGTTAAAAAAAAAAAAATCATGAAACACTGGCCTATAGTGCAAGAGAAGGAGGATTTGTTTTGATAGGTGGTCCTTCTCTCCCACTAAGCAGGCTCAAGACACTTAGGGATTGTGTGTGTGTATGTATGTGTGTGTGTGTGTGTATTCTATTACTATAAAACCATACCAACATACACTTTTCCTGCTACTGCCCTTAGACAGTCTGTCTTTGATTTTCCATTCCTTCTCCCCAAAATTATGATTGATCACTCTGTCTCTTCCCTTTTTGATATTATTATATGTTTCTACTTTCCTTGTGTTTATTGCATGCCTCGAACCCATGTTTCTCCCTTCAAACATTCCTCTCCTTCCCCCAGTACCAGACTTCACTTTTGCCACCATCATTTCACTAGGTTCCTTGGCTCCACTGATCTTCTGTTATGCACACTAAGAAGCAAGGCATTCCCCCAGGTAGCAATAATCACTAGTTTTCTCATCTTTGGCCCTTCTCATTCTTGTGTCCAGCTTTAGGAGGGAGTTGAAGACCAGACCCTCTATGAATCATGCTACCCATCTTCAATTGAGTGTTCTTCCATTAATCTCCTATTAAATACCCAACTCATTGTTGAGCAGCTCTTAAATATTTTATCTTCAAGTAACCAGGCCTTTTCTCAAACTCTTAACGTGGTTATTTTATTTTCTTAGATTAAGGTCATGTTGTATGAGCAAGGTCACTGAGTTGGTCTCGGTCCTCATTATACACATATCTTCTCACTTTTCTTCCATTTCCGTAAGAACTGCCTTTCTTTTCAGACCCCTATGTGAGCCCTAGCACCACTTTCTTCCATGAGGCTTAATTTTCATCTCCGTCTTCCATGTATTTATTATATCCTTCATGATTTTTTGCTGAAGTTTTTAAAAGCAAAGATTTTCCCACCTTTAAAATGTTTTATTTGAAGTTGTTTCCCCATTTTGTTTTTATCCCTTTTACTGACTTTCAAATAAATGTCATATTCATACTTTCTCCATTTCCTCACTAATTTTATTCTGAAGTTTTAGCTATCTGTTATCTGTCCTGGCCATCTTTTTGAAACCATTTATTTAGTGCCCTATTTCTAAATACAAGGTCCCTTTCTCAGTTCTTATTTTCCTTAGCTGTATGACACTGATGTGCCTACTTTCTTATCTTTTTAAGACTTTTTCTTCCCATGATATCTGTGATCCACATTATCCTGGTTTTGTCACCTCTCACTAGCCATTCTCCCACTCTTTATCTGATGCTCTCTTTTCTTCTCATCTGTGGTCCATAATCATGATAAATGTTCTCAAAGTTTTGGT
>NW_012135573.1:14407-15992 GCF_000956105.1 Propithecus coquereli | reverse complement strand
CCTGTCACTATCAGAAGAAACTGGCCAGATCCAACAGGGGCAGATCTCAAAAATGATGCTGAGCAAGAGTGAGAGCCAGGAGGAGAACTGGAAGCCGTTTCTGTAATTTACAAAAGCACACACACCACACATGTGCTTTTCAAGTGTGCAAATACGGAGAGTGGCTGGACGGTGGGGCGGAGGGAACAAAAACTAGGATGAGTGCCAGTGTGGGAAAAGGAGGGGCATTTGGATGGAAGGGGAAAGGCAGGGGTAACTTAAAACAGAAGAGCAGCCCTTGCAGAGGGCGTCTATTCAACTGTGTGCACCTAAGCCCTCATCCTTTATTTTTGTTCCCAGGTTCTACGCAGAGGGAGATAACATGCACATTAGATGTAGATTAGATTTGATATATATGGATATATCTACAGCTAATCTATATGTCATGTAATATAGAGTACCTAATCTTCACAACGAATCAATAATATACATCACCATTGGAGTTTACAAATCAAGAAACTGAGGCTGAGTTAGGGAAAATGATTGCTCAAGTTTACCAAGCTCAGAAGAGGCGGAGTTGGGACTCAAACCTGGGTTTTCCCACACCAAAGGCAACGCAGGGAGACCATGCCATGCTGTTAGGGCCTGTCCAAGCAGCCCCTGTCTCCCTCCCTTCCTATGGGCACCTTCGGCACCATTCAGAACTGAGTACTTCTATCTATCTCAGGCCAGACCCAGGCCGGCTCCTCCAGGGCGGGGACCAGGTGTGATGTGTCGCTGCACACCCAGCCCCTCGCCGATACCAGCCACGAGTGGGTGCTCAGTGCTGTTGCTCTGAAGCACTGAGCATGCTCTGTCCTCACCCACCCATAAGAGGGTGGCCAGTATAAAATTAAAAAAAAAAAAAACAGACAATGACAAGTGTTGACGATGTGGAGAAATTGGAACCTTTGTGCGCTGTCGGCGGGAATGTAAAACGGTACGTACCGCTGCCGTGGAAAACAGAGGGGTGATTCCTCAAAAAGTTAAAAATGTAACTACCACATCACCCAGAAATTCCACAGCTGGGTATATACCCTAAATAATGGAAAAAAGAAACCCGAACAGACATTTGTGCGCCCATGTTCACAGCAGTGCTGCTCACAACCGCCAAGAGGTGGAAATAAACCAAGTGTCCGGCAATGAATCGAGGGATAAGCAAAATGTGGTTTCAACACGCAACAGAATATCATTCAGCCTTAATAAGGAGGGAAATTCTGACACATGGTACAACACGGATGAATCTTGAGGACATTATGCTAAATGAAATAAGCCGGTCACCGAAAGACAAATAACTGTACGATTCCACTTACAGGAGGCACCTAGAGCAGTTACATTTACAAAGACAGGAAGCAGAAGGGTGTTGCCAGACGCTGGGGGGAGAGGGAACGGGGAGTTGTTGAATGGGTACAGAGTTTCAGTTTCGTGAGATGAAAAATTTCTAGGATCGCTTGTATGACAATTTGAATATACTTAACACTACTGAACTGTACACTTAAAAATGGTTCGGATGCTGATCAACACATAAATGCACATATAAGAATAACATCTATTGGATGTTGGGCAG
>NW_012135573.1:0-562 GCF_000956105.1 Propithecus coquereli | reverse complement strand
TTTCTCTGGAACAATCTTTCAGAGGCTGGGTCCTTCCAGAAGACCCCAGTCTTCTCTCTCACTGTCTCCTTGGGTTCTCCCTTCTGTGCCCTGTCTCCACTTCTTTTTCAGTCACCTGTCAGACCTCCTGGGAGAGGCGGGACAGGTGTTATCACAGAAACAGGATTCCGAAGGGCGGCTCACTGCACACTGTTGTTTCAGGACCAAGGTCAGCGGCATGGGTACGCTGCTTTTCATCCCACCCCCATCCTGGACGATAAAGTCCACGGTTGGGTTGACTTAGATCCCGTCACTGCCACTTACCAGCTGTGTGGCCTTGGATGCTTTATGCAACCTCTCTGAGCTTCAGTTTCTTCTCTTACAAAACGGGACAATAAGAGCGTCTAACTTAAAGAGCTATTGTGAAGAATTCATGTCAAATGTTTAACAGGGAGCTTGGCACATTATAAATTCCCAATAAATGAGAACTATTATTATTATTAACCTATGTCTCCTGACTACTGACCTGTGTGCTCCCATTAGCTCATAGAGCTCTGTTCTCTAAGAGTCAGGAAAAAAAAAA
>NW_012135572.1:3958-4341 GCF_000956105.1 Propithecus coquereli | reverse complement strand
TCAAATATCCTTGGTTTGAAAATCACATGGCTTACTAAATATTTTTCTTTCCCCACTCATTATTATTTGAAAGAGTCAGACAATAAACCTATTGTGTGCAAAATAAGGAATCAAATAAAATAATCCTATTTATATAGAAAGACTGTGATCTAATGGAAAAAGCACAGAGATTTTTCAAGATATTCAATTGTAAAATGGTAAACAAAGACTTCTGGTTTCTGGTGTGACAGATAAAGATCTTAGAAATCATCACTCTCATTTCCACAAGAAAAAAGTGAACGAACTGAAAATCAACAACTGCTCTTAGATCTATCAGAGAATTGAGGTCACAGAGCAAACTGCCGTCCTAGAAATGGAGACACAGATGGATACAGAGGATCATT
>NW_012135572.1:0-661 GCF_000956105.1 Propithecus coquereli | reverse complement strand
TCCCAAAACAATAAATGCCACCATGGAAGCAGAGAGATAGGAACACTCATACACTGTTGGTGGGACTGCAAACTAGTCAAACCTCTATGGAAAATAGTATGGAGATTCCTCAAAGAACTAAAAATAGACCCACCATTTGATCCAGTAATCTCACTACTGGGTATTTACCCAAAGGAAAAAAAGTCATTTTATCAAAAAAACGCTTGCACCAAAATGTTTATTGCAGCACAATTCACAATCGCAAAGATGTGGAATCAACCCAAGTGCCCATCAATTCATGAATGGATTAATAAAATATAGTATATGTATACCATGGAGTACTACTCAGCCATAAAAAAGAATGAATACCTTTTGTAACAATCTGGATGGAACTGGAGACCTTTCTCCTAAGTGAAGTATCACAAGAATGGAAAAAACAAACACCACATGTACTTACCATTAAATTGGAACTAACCAAACAGCACTCATGTGCACAAAGGAAGTAAAACTCAACGGAAATCAAACAAGGGTGGGGGAGGAGAGGGGTGGGTGAATTCACACCTAATGGGGTAAGCTATCTTAGTGACGGGCACACTTATAACTTTGACTCAAGCAATACCAAAGCAATCTATGTAACCAAGACATTTGTACCCCTGTAACATTCTGAAATAAAATTTTAAAA
>NW_012135571.1:16991-19150 GCF_000956105.1 Propithecus coquereli | reverse complement strand
TCTACACTGCTGGTGGGACTGTAAGTTAGTGCAACCTCTGTGGAAAAGAATTTGGAGATACCTCAGAGAGCTAAAAATAGAAATACCATTCGATCAGCAATAGCACTATTAGGCATCTACCCAAAGTTCCTGAATCTTGATACAATTTATTTCACACCCGCTGGAGCACATGCGTTTTACCAAGGCCTCCAACATGCTAGCAACTGCTTGTGTACCCCGCTCTATCAGTAGGATGTTATCAAATTAATAAATCAGTGTGATCTTTTGTGTGATGTTTAGGTGGCCAGACATGTTCAGTCTATATTATGAAGAAAGGTAGGAAAGTTAACATAGACTTGGGACAAAATGGCAAATGAATACACTATTGTTGATCTCATGTAAATATAAACTGTTGTTGTTCTTCTTTTCTAGCCAGAATAGAAAATAATTCATTCCCTAAATCAGTGACTGTATACTATGTATCAGAGATGCTATAAATGATCCCACGTATGGTATAACAGAGCTATTGGGGCTAACACTTGGTTGAACTTGAGGCAGTCTACAGTCATTCTCTAGGAACCGATGGTTTCTGCAAGGGCCAGACTGCAGAATTAAATAGAGAGAAAAGGGTGACAACCTCTGCTCCATCTTTTATGTCTTTAGTCCTGGCATTAATTTCTATTATAGCTTCAAGTGTTCTGGAATCCTTTTGTCCCCATTGACTCTAAGAAGCCTAGATCCATAGCAGCATCTCAAACCGCTGAGCTTTTTGCCAAGCTATAGTCTTCTCTCACTAGTGATTCTCTTTATCACTTTAGGTGAAGGAGGCCTTTGGGTCTTTTCAGGGAGCACAGTCAACTGATACCTTCTTCTATCTTACATAATAAATCCTTCTCAGGCATCCCTATATCTCTGAGCCTGTATCTCTCACACACATACATATATAATTGTTGCCCAGACCAGTGTGATAGAGTTTTCCCCTATATTTTTTAAACTAGTTTCACAGTTTTAGGTCTTACATTTAAATCTTTAATCCATTTTAAGTTTATTTTTGTACGTAGTGTGAGACAAGTGTCTCATTAAGTAACTCCTGAAAATAATTGGATTGATTTCCTAACTCTTCCTCCTGAAGCCATACTCTTAGAATTATGTGTCCACTTATTCATTTTCTCATTTGTTTAAAATAGTTATTGAGAGCAATATTAATTAATAAAGTAGTTATTGAGAGTAATCAGTAGTGAGATTGAATCAGTCATAAAAAGTGTACCAACAAAAATAAGCCCAGGACCACATGGATTCACAGCCAAATTCTAGCAGATATACACAGAACTGGTGCTAATTCTACTGAAATTGTTCAAAAAGATTGAGAAGGAAGGCATCCCCCCAACTCATTCTATGAAGCCAAATTCACCCAGATATCAAATCCTGGAAAGTATTCAAAAAAAGAGAAAACTACGGACCAATATCTTTGATGAACATAACACAGAAATCCTCAACAAAATAGTAGCAAACCAAATCCAGCATAACTTCAAAGAATAATCCACCATGGTTAAGTGGGTTTCATTCCAGGGATGCAAGGATGGTTCAACATAAAATAGTCAATAAATGTGATTCATCACATAAGTAGAATTAAAAACAAAAATCATATGATAATTGCAATATATGTGGAAAAAGCATTTTACAAAATCCAGCACCCTTTCATGATAAAAACCCTCAAGTAACCAGGCGTGGAAGGAACATGCCTCAAAATAATAAACGGTATATATGACAAATCCACAGCCGGTATCATACTGAACAGGGAAAAGTTGAAAACCTTTCCCCTAAGAATTGGACCAAGACAAGGATGTCACTACTTGTATTCAACATAATACTAGAAATCCTAGCCAGAGCAATCAGGCAAGAGAAAGAAAGAAGGGGCATCCAAATTAGAAAGGAGGAAGTAAAGTTATCTCTGTTTGCTGATGATATAATCTTATACCTACAAAATCCTAAGGATTCCTCTAAGACTCCTAGGTTTGGTAAATAAATTCAGCAAATTCTCAGGTTATGAAATCAACATACAAAAATCAATAGCTGGCTGGGTGCGGTGGCTCATGCCTGTAATCCTAGCACTCTGGGAGGCCGAGGCGGGTGGATCGCTCAAGGTCAGGAGTTCGAGACCAGCCTGAGGAAGAGTGAGA
>NW_012135571.1:0-551 GCF_000956105.1 Propithecus coquereli | reverse complement strand
ATTGAGTCAGAGAAATGACTTACAGAAATCAAACTTTGGTCACTGAATTTTTTTTCATGGGATTAACAAATCACTTCCAGTACCAGGTTATTCTCTTTATGGTATTTCTCTTTGTTTATCTTGTCACTCTCCTGGGGAACTTGGGGATGATCACTCTCATTTGGATGGAATCCCGACTCCACACCCCCATGTACTTTTTTCTCAGCCACTTGTCCTTTGTGGATGTCTGCTCCTCTTCTGTCACAGGTCCCAAGATATTGACTGATATCTTCACGGACAAAAATGTAATCTCTTTCTTTGGTTGTGCGGCCCAGTCATGGTTTTTTGGTCATTTTGTAGTAACTGAATGTTTCCTTCTGGCTGCCATGGCACATGACTGGTATATGGCCATCTGTAAGCCCTTGTTGTACACACTCATTATGTCCCAGCAGGTGTATGTGCACCTAGTGGTGGGGTCTTATGCCATGGGCCTTATTAGCACCTTGACCCATACGACTTTCACCTTCCGCCTACCCTATTGCAGTCCAAATATCGTTAATCACTTCTTCTGC
>NW_012135570.1:33591-34230 GCF_000956105.1 Propithecus coquereli | reverse complement strand
GAGACATCTCAGACCCTTCTCTTCTCTGAGCCAAGGTCAACGCCAAAGAGACTCACTCCTCTTGGGGGCGAGGACAAAGTCAGTATCTTCCTAACCCTTAACGAGTCCCAGGAAGGTCACTTTCTCACAGCCCACTCTCTGATTCTAATCTAATATCCATTTCACCGGTGATTCTGAAGCTGCGTTTAGTCCAGGATGAGCCAAGACAAATGCTTTCTCTGAAATTACTATTAAGAGTTATTTTATTACCTGTTCAAGCCAATTCTTGTAAGCACCCACGCACACACTACGCTGTGGCAGCACCGTGAGAGCAGGCGCAGTGTCGGTTTAGTTTCTCGTTGTATTCCTAACATGGTGATTGGCATCAAGTAGGTACTTGATTAACATGGTCTTAAAAAGTTTTCTACCAAATCCATTGCAGGAAAACACATTATTTGACCTGCTTTGAAGAATCATAAAGAATATGATGCAATGAAAACATGAACAAACATTTACTGACTGACTCCTTCTTGTCAGACCCAACGTGTCGCCTGAACACGCATGGTCTCGTTTTGTCTTCACAAACCTGAGATAACAATGAGTGAGTATACGATGGATCAAAAGCTTAGGGAGCTTAAGACTGGCCTCTGTCCCAGATAT
>NW_012135570.1:29783-31988 GCF_000956105.1 Propithecus coquereli | reverse complement strand
GGCAGCATCAGGGGCCCAGAAGAGGAAAGGAGGGGCTCCCTGAAGGTAGGGGAAGGGGTCACGGATGGGACCACCTGGGAGGGGCAGACACAGGGAATGGAACATTGACAAGAGCAGGAAGGGAACCAACAATCCCAGAGAGTCTGCCAGGGTGGAAGCTGCAGGCCACCCACAATGTGGTCTGGGATAGTCAGGGGCCTCTGTCTGGCGGGGACACCTGCAGCCCAGACTAAGGGATCTGCCTCTACTGTTTTCGCTCCTGACTCAGAGCCTCAACTTTGCCTGTTAAGACCTCCATAACCCTGGCCCCCCTCCTGCTCAAACACCTCCAATGGCTCCCTATTGCCTGCAGAGTAAAGACCATACTTGGGTTCTGAGAGAACCCAGGATCTTCTGAGGGCCTCGTGTTCAGCCAGACAGGCAGTGAGGATTTTGAGCTCAGAAACCAGCCCCACCTCAACCCACACACCCTCAATCCCCACAGTCCCCAAGCACCCCTAATGGCTCTAGGTGAGGCTCAGGCACAGGTGACAGCGGTTTTATTCCTGGGAATCTGCAAAGGCAGGTGGGTGGGCCGTGATGCCACCAACAGTCTCGGGTGGTGGGAGGGGGCAGGCAGGCTAAAGAGCCCTTCCCGGTTGCTGAATTTAGGAAGACGTTGAGGAGGCTGAGGCTCTAGTGAGTTTCCTTCAGTGTCCTGTTCTTTGTTCCTCTCACTCTGTTCACCGTGGAGGTCTGGAGTCACCGCAGGGGAGAGGAGTCTCTATCAGACCCCAATAGCATGAGAGGCACCATCTGCACCTCTCCAGAAAGACAGGGAGACGGAGAGAAGGAGGAAGAGGGAGAGGGAGAGGGGGAGAGAAAGGGAAAGAGGCAGCATCTGTCGTTTCTGAGGAAAATTCCTGGGCTTCTCCCAGACACAGACTCTGTGAACGTGTTTCTAGGGGGTGGGGCCACCTACGCCAGATGTTCCAAGGGGGTCCCTATTAATTTCCTGATGGGTACCGCACTGCTCCTTCCTCTTCCTCCCATGAGTTGTCTATAATCTTCCAATTTCTGCAGGACTCTATTAAGAATCGTGACTCCTAATTCTCTGCCTATTTCAAATCCCAGATTCCCTCATGAGCTAGGCAATGTGGGCTTCAATTTCTATATCATGGTATGCCTGGTGCAGAGTGGACACTTAGCAAATATTAAATACCTTGCTTGACCGACCCTATTTGCAAAATAGTCCATGGTTGGATTCTTTGCTGTAATTCTTAGCCACGTTACAATTGCAAATCCTCTGAGAAGTCCTGCCTGAAATAAATCTATGTACCTGTGCCAAACAAAAGAATTCCAAATGTTTGTAACTGGGCTCCATATTTTTTCCCAGAACAGCTTTTAATGTGTGGTTTTTACGTAACACTGTGTGACAGACTCTGCTCTGGAGAATTGTGAAATTTCTGTCTTGCACTGAATCTCTTAATGAAGGTCAAAAGGACCTCTGGGCCACTTATGCAGTCCTATGCTTTGGGCCAGCTCAGCACCAAAGTTCCCTGCAGTTTCTCAAAAATAACACTAGGAATATTTTAACAACAGTGAATATTCCACAGGATCAACAAATAAACAAGAATATTTCAGATGATGCCGAGACCTAAAAGGAAAGTAAATGGAATAACAGAAATTACCAGTACGGGTGCTACTTGGATAGCAAAGGAAGAACCTCTCTGAGGAGGTGACATTTCAGTGGAGCCCTGAATAATGAGACTCAGTCATGAAACAGCTGGAGAAGAGCATCCCAGGCACAGGGAACAGCATGTGCAAAGGCCCTGAGACAGGAAATCTCATTCGCAGTTTACAATCTATTCATGGTTGAGAATCAAGAGCAGGGTGGCCCAGTAAAGGGGCAGATGGGGGCAGTTCAGGGGAGAGGAGATTTCAGGAACCAGCAGGGCTCCGTGGTGCAGAGTCTCTTAGGCTATGAAAAGAGATGAACATTGGTAGCAGGATTTTATTTTGAGATATTGAGATTTCTCTAATTCTCTTACCCTCTCGCACGTGCATGCCCCCCCCAACTGCTCTCAGAAAAAATTGCCTCCTATATGCAAAGCCTTGTATGGGAAGGGAGATGATTCAGTGAGCACAAATGTTAGAATTCTTGCCTTTGAGTGCCCAGGCGCTCTCGTAACAGTCACGGGAGAAGCAAGTAACTTGAAAGGCAAC
>NW_012135570.1:29380-29733 GCF_000956105.1 Propithecus coquereli | reverse complement strand
CAAGACCAGGGTGGCCCAGTAAAGGGGCAGATGGAGGCAGTTCAGGGGAGAGGAGATTTGAGGAACCAGCAGGGCTCCGTGGTGCAGAGTCTCTTGGGCTATGAAAAGAGATGAACATTGGTAGCAGGATTTTATTTTGAGATATTGAAATTTCTCTAATTCTCTTACCCTCCTGCATGTCCATGCCCGCCCCCGACTGCTCTCAGAAAAAATTGCCTCCCATATGCAAAGCCTTGTATGGGAAGGGAGATGATTCAATGAGCACAAATGTTAGAATTCTTGCCTTTGAGTGCCCAGGCGCTCTCGTAACAGTCACGGGAGAAGCAAGTAACTTGAAAGGCAACACGCGGTCA
>NW_012135570.1:27541-28042 GCF_000956105.1 Propithecus coquereli | reverse complement strand
TCTCCCCTCCCCACTGCTTGATTTCTGTTGAGTTTTACTTCCCTCTGTGCACTTTTAAACATTAAAAAAATAATATAGTTGCATACTATATACCATACGCACTACTCTGTGTCTTTTCTCATTTAACAGTATATCAATCTCTTCTTGTATATCTCCTGGGACTTGCATCAAAATAGGGTTTTCCCTACTCTGGAGCCATAAAATAATTTTAACATGGTTTCTTCTAGCACTTTAAAGACTTTATTTTTATAAATTTCAAATATTTGACTTATGTGGACATTATCCTGTTCTAAGACAGGAGAAGCAGGTTCAGCTGACTTTCTTCCAGGTAGTTCACCTGTTCCTCCAACACCTTTTATTAAATGATCTATAATTTTCCTATCAATGGGAGACAGCATCTTCAGCGTTTACCATGATCATTGGGCACAAAATTTATATGCATAACTCATCAGATTTTATGTATAAATAACAATCAGCTGGCAAAGATAATGAAAGAAAAGA
>NW_012135570.1:27166-27479 GCF_000956105.1 Propithecus coquereli | reverse complement strand
GTAAACGTATCATTTTGGCAGAAAGTGATTTTATGCTTAGAAAGCACAAGAGATTCCACTAGGCAATTTTTATAAACATTGAAGATCCAGTAAAGGAGCTCAGTTATTTCCCCTAATCTTTCTTCTTTTTGTGTGGCTATTGAAAATGTTACTACCTGATACGGTGAAGTGTTTCCAAATTTGAAAACTATAAAACATCACCCACTTCTATGCCACCTATTTCCCACGTCCACAAACACAGGTTGCCTACGTTATTATTTTTTAATGTATTCCTCCATAGCTACTTTTCTTTTATTTCAAAGTATTGCAGGGG
>NW_012135570.1:22760-23821 GCF_000956105.1 Propithecus coquereli | reverse complement strand
GGTCACCACTGCCAGAGCCCTCCCCCGACAGGCTTCCTCCCTGGCTTCCTTGCCTCCTCTTTTGCTCCTGGTGGGAGGAATCAATGATCCATGAAGATGTTTATGTTTCTGCATGATGAGAGCTTTATGAGGAAAAAGTTCCTGGAAGCCTGGGTTGCAGGATAATGAAATGGCCATTTCCCTTGGAAATCAGAGATTAAGTATTGCTCGAAAGATACTTGCTCACGTTCTACAGTAATAAATCCAGGGAACCTTATCGTATCTCCACTGGGGACATTTGGGTTGAAGCCCTTTAGAATTTGGCATCTCACTGGAGAGGATATTTTTATACTCCAGAACAAAGCTTTCTCTCTCTCTTCCTCTCCCTCTCTCTCTCTAAGAAGGGGGAATGTGCCAGCTGCACTGTATCAGTTCCAACACTCATAACACGGAGCCCCTGCCCTATGGTGCAAACTCTGCTGCACACACAGTTGGAAGCGTTGCATCACCCTCAGAGGAATTTGGGATTGAGGAGCCAGGGCTGCAATCCAGCTCTGGCTGCTATTGTTGCTGTGAGTGAGAAATGGGCTTCTCTGATCCAGGGGTTGCATCCGTCAGAATAGATATAGACATAGATGTCCACATAGGAACAAAGGTATAAACAATAGACACAGACACAAAGTCATGCACACACTCAAACACATAGACAAAGGCAGACGTAGGGGAAAACATAAACATAGACATGCCAATAGACACAGATACAAAGATATAGACACAGACATACACAGACACACACACTAAGGTAAAGACACAGGTATACACACAAAGACATAGATGCAAAGACTCAGAAAAAGACATAGACAGACATACAGAAAGACAAAGACACATGGACACAGACGTACACATAGACAAAGACATACATGCAGACATAGATATACATGTAGATATGAAGACATAGACATAGAAAGAGAGTAAAAGCTCAGACTCTTCGCAGTTTCAGACTTAGCAGTCTCTGCTGGCTGCACTCTAGAGGGTCGTCTCCAAAACCCATCTCTGACCTGTCCCTCCCTTTCTCAAAATAA
>NW_012135570.1:22281-22710 GCF_000956105.1 Propithecus coquereli | reverse complement strand
TGTGGCATCTATAATAGTCAAACTCATAGAAGTACCATCACATATTGTCACATTTTCTCAGCAGCCCAGATCTTTTTCCCCAAAAGCTTGCAATCATTCCCCTGCTAGCCAAGCTGCATACCAAGCTCTGCTTGTGGTTTCTGCTCCCATCTCCACTAAGCAATAGCGGCAAAATCAGCAAAAAAAAACCCATCTCCCCTCTTCCCACCAGGACAGCAGAGCCAATGAGAGGGGCTCAGGACCAGGCCACGAGCACCTGCACTCACCATTCAATCTCGTCAGGCTCCCGGTCCCTCAGGAGCTCTCGCACCTCCTGCTGGCAGCGCTCCTGGTGTTCTGGGTGCCTTGCAAGGTTGTACAGGACCCAGGAGATACCACTGGCCGTGGTGTCGTGGCCTGAGGGGCAGCCAGGCAGGCTTGAGTCTCTGG
>NW_012135570.1:18314-20156 GCF_000956105.1 Propithecus coquereli | reverse complement strand
TCATCCTAGCTTCCTTGCCTTCACTCAGTTTCAACTACCTGTAAAAACCACACATTCTCTCTTGCCTTCCCTGTCCCTCAAAGCAGAGCTATGACACTTCTCCAGGAAGGCTCTTCAGCCTCCCAACCCACCCACTCTCTTGGATTCATGGCCAAAGGTCCCAGGCCCGGGGCAAGGACTCACTCCTGACAATGGCTGTCGAAGCTGAAGACGCACTTCTGCAGACTGTCCAAGGTCATGAGGCTGATGTGCTCAAACATGTCCAGACGGGCGCTGCCCTCCGAGGTCAGGTGCTGCCACTTGGCCTGGCCAGAGAGAGGGACAGAGATGGGGATGAGTGCTGGCTCGCTTGAGCCCCTCCCAAGCCCCAGCCTCCAGATGGACTCCCCAGATGCAGCCTCTTAGTTCTCTGGCCCAGGACCCATCCCCAGGGAGGACCGGGCTTGGGTTGGAATGAAAGCTGTTACTATTAGGAGATGAAGACCCAAGGCTGGGAGTCAGGAGACTTGGGTTTCAGCTCCAGCTCTGCTTTCTATGCTCTGAGTGCCCTCGGTCAAGTCCTTGCCCTCCCCTAGGTCCCACCTGTCAAATCTTCAGTAACAGTTAAGTTGACCAGCTTTGGTGCTAGATAAACAAACCAGGTTAGCACCCCTGCTCCACCACTCCCAGCTCCCTTATTGGCTGCATAGACTTGGACAAACTCCCCAATCTCTCTGGCCCTCTATTTTATTATCTAATATGGGGAAAAAATAATCTCTGCTTCACAGAGCTGTTAAAATTAAATTAGAAAATACATCCTCATATCATGAAATTGGCTTATGACATTGTTTCTAGAATGCTAAATTTTCTTGTCTCCGTTGCTACAAATTGATTTAAAAATATCCCTGTGTTGGGAGAGGTAGTCCTCCATGGGCCCTGAGCTTCCTTGCTGGGCATGCCAAGGATGGGAGGCCCTCACGTTCTTAACCTGGGTCACTTCTCAGACTTGTGTTTGCAGAGAACAACCTTGAGGGATAAGGTAACGACTCCCCCTGGACACTTGTCAGGCTTGTGTCTGCTGTCTGAGAAAGCGGATTCCCTAACCCTAATGTTCCTCCCATGTAATGCAATAGACTCCTTGAGCAGGCATCTGTAGGATCCCACTGTGTCACCCCCACGGGATTTGGGTGCCTTGGAGAAAGGATGCAAATGAAGAAGAAGCACCTGCTGCTTGCAGTGCCAAGAATAATAAAGTGCCCCTTGTCTGTGGCCCTGGAGTCCCTTGTCTTCTGGCAGAATCCATGAGAGAGTAACAAGCTAACTTATCAGCTTCCAAGTAAAGAAGTCCTAGGCACTTCACAAAACCCTATTCCCAATTCCTCACTTCTCCCCATAGCCACACCCTCTGCAATGCTGTTTTTCAGATACTTCCATTGAGACATCCTGCCTATTTTACCCCTCTTTGATTCTGTGCTGGACTTTGGCTTTCCATGGCCAAATACAATGTAGACAAAATGATTAGGTAGTCACTGTAAAATACCTAAGACTCAAGAGGCATTGCAACCTCCTCTCACTCCCTTGGGACCCTGTTCCTGCCATGTAAACAACGCTGGGATTCCCTCCTAGGGGAGAGATGAGATACAGGGCAGTCCAGCTGTCCCAGCTGAGGCCAGAGACTGAGCCAGGATCAGCAAAGCTGCCTAATGCAACCACAGCTGATCACACACCATGAGACATCCCTTCTACACCCAGAACGAGCCAACTGTCCCGTACACATAGTACCAATCACAAACCCTTACTGCTCTAAACCAGTGAACAGTTTGTACTCAGCAATAGCTGCTATGCAATCATCATCATCATCAT
>NW_012135570.1:16476-16804 GCF_000956105.1 Propithecus coquereli | reverse complement strand
CACGGGCCTGATGCAGGTGGGGTGGAAGATGCGCACGGTGGCACGCACGGGCCCCGCCCACCAGAGGCGCACATCCCCAAAGGCGCTCGCCAGGCTCTGTGTGTACAAGAGACCTTCCTCTGAGCTCTGAATCTGTGGAAGAAGAAACAGGACCCAAGTCAAGCCCTTGACCCAAGTCAAGGCTTCCGGACAGAAGGACCTGCCAGGTAGAGACCCAGACCCGAGCCCTGGGGATTCCGTGCAGCATCTCATCATCCTCTCTGTGCAGATCCCCCCTGGGCTCCCTCCCCACGTCCTCTATACATGATGCTCTGGGTCCTTCAGTTCC
>NW_012135570.1:10864-16426 GCF_000956105.1 Propithecus coquereli | reverse complement strand
AACAGGACCCAAGTCAAGCCCTTGACCCAAGTCAAGGCTTCCGGACAGAAGGACCTGCCGGGTAGAGACCCAGACCCGAGCCCTGGGGATTCCGTGCAGCATCTCATCATCCTCTCTGTGCAGATCCCCCCTGGGCTCCCTCCCCACGTCCTCTATACATGATGCTCTGGGTCCTTCAGTTCCAGGGACAGAAAATGTCTTTCCCCATCTTGATCCCAATCACCATGATCACCTGGGTTCTGCTCCCTCCCATTTCCAGGTAAAGAGACTGAGGCTCCAAACGTGAGTCCCTTGCCCCTGGTCTCCCCCGCAGTAAGTGCCATGCCCGATACCTGAGCCCATGTCTGTCAAATCCAGGGCCTGAGTCTTTATTCATCATACTTATTTGTGCCACCAAAACAATAACTCTGGAAGCCCCACACGGGCCAAGACTGGACAATCACAGTCACAGTGATTGGATGAAAACCTGGTCCTGTGACTCACTCCCAGACAATTAAAGTGAATCATGTCCCATATGTGGGAACCCTGGGAGAAAGGAGAGCTTTCCATTGAAACTGACCACCAGGGACTCATCATTGACACCAAGAGGAAAGGGCTGCCTAAAAAGATGAGTGACACAGGGAAAGGTAAAACCAAAGGGACAGATTGCCTATGACACTGAGACCTGGATCCAGCCATGCCTGAAGGCCACCCTCCCTGGAATATACACTGAATCAATCCCTTTTTGTTTGCTTAGAATAGATGGGGTTGAGTTTTCATCACTCACAACTGAAAGAGACCTCAGCAGGCAGAGAAAGCTGGGACCCATCCACAGTCTCAGCATTTTGGAGTCAGAGCCATGATCGCTATTGCTCTGGGCCTGAGAACAGGCAAGGCTGATGGTCGGCCTGGCAGGTGACCTCAAACACTAAGAGAGCCCACAGCATGACCCTGCCCTCTTCTTTAGAAAATTCCTACTCATTGTTCTAGACTCAGCTCTAGGAACTCCTCCTCCAGGAAGGCTGCCAGCCTGCCCCAGCTGTTCTCTGAACTGTCACAGCCCATCCCCCTCTGGCCCATTCCTGCCCAGATGAACTTGGAGATGACTTTGTCCACATGCATCTCCTAAAGCTTGAGGGTTCCTCCAGCACAGGCCTTGAATTGAGGCCTCCTAGGGTCCAGAGGTGCCCAGAACATTAGGGTAGAGGGAAAGATGGCAGTGCAGGGAGGGGACCCTGAGGTGGGTTTGGTGAGTGAGTACATGAGAGAAAGACAGCAATGGCTGAGAGAGAAGAGGGAAGGAGGGGCTGGGGTAGCGCAGGGGATGCGAGGAAGCTCAGGGGAGGAGGGGCTGGAAGCCCTTGGATGTGCCACGGTGCCCACCACCAGGTGTTCCAGATGGTACCTGAGGCATTGAGGACAGCCCGGATAGCGTCAGGGTGGCACAAAGTGATGATGGGTATAGTGGGGCCCATCCAGGTTGTAAAGGCCTGAGGGTAGGTGGCCACCAGCTGCGTCAGGGCCTTCAATCCTTGCTCAGTGGGGGGAATCTGCAAGCAAGACAGGGTCGTCACCTCCTGTGATGGTTAATTCCAGGCGCCAATGTGACTGGGCTAAGGGTTGCCCAGATAGATGGTAAATATAATTTCTGGGTGCATCTGTCAGGGTGTTTTCAGAAGAGACGAGGAGTTGAATGGGTAAACTGAGGAAGGAAGATCCGCCCTCCCCAGTGTGGCAGGCACCATCCAACCCACTGAGGGACCAGAGAGAACAAAATGGCGGAGGAGGGGACTTGGCTCTGTCTCCCAGAGCTGGGACTTCCACGTTCTCTGCCCTTGGACATCCGAGCTCCAGCTGCTCAGGCCTTCGGACTCGGACCGAGCGACAGCTCCGGCGCCCTGGGTCTCCAGCTTGCAGTCGGCACAGGGTGGGACTTCCCACCCTCCGCAGTCCCCTGAGCCAGTTCTTATGGTAAATCCCCTCGTCTCTGTCCAGACCTCTACCAGATCTGTGTGCCCTGTGGTTGTGTCTCTGCGGAACACTGACTAACACACGTCCCCAGGAGTGGCCACCGCAGGTCCCCCGCAGCCTCTGGAGATGGCGCAGCCTCTGCAGTGACTGGCGTGTGTGGATTCTGCAGAGATGGAGGGGATCTCTGCTTCCTCCTGCTCCTTCTCTCCTCGGGCCATCTCCAAACGCCACAGGTGCGTCCCAGGAAGAGGGAGGGGACGCGATCTCTGTCCACACAGGTGCCACCTTGGCTCCAGAGGAAGGGTTTTCTTGTCCTGGGAGTGGTTCTGGCCTGGGGACAGCCATAGTCCCCACAGAGGGGGTTGTGGGCAGCAGTGTGACCGCAGGACATGTCCCTAAGGCAGGTTTCCACATGCCCTCATGTCCTGCCTGGTGCACGTGGGCTTCAGTTCCTCCCCTGGGGAAGGGTCTGCACCCTGGGGACCTTCCAGCCTCAGCAGACCCCAGGGAGCAGAGGGGAGCTCTAACTGTCCATGTGGACCATGGCTCCCACCTGTGAGCACCTTCTGCAGACCAGGCTGTGCACCCTCCCACTGAGCCTAAGGACACGCCCATTGATCCTGTCATTACAAGTGAACAGGCTGAGGCCACGTCACCCAAAGATGAGACCAGGTCCAAGTCAGAGGGCAAGGTGTGGGGAGAGGGGGTTGGGAAAGGCTCCTGAGAGGGGAAGCGAGCGGCCAACTCTCACGCAGGTTGCACAGCAGGACCCACTGGGACATCTTAGTGGGGAAGAGCAGGGTAAGAGGAGGGTGCCCAGGAAGGGCAGGGGTGGGACACTGTCCCCACCTGTCTTGTGTCCCAGCTGTGCCCCTGTGTGTTTGGGGGAGTGGGGGAGTCACAGCCCAGAGAGGGGCAGACACGGGACATGGGCCAGGCAGGGAGGTCCAGGCAGGGCCACTCTGGACACTGCCCCTCAGGTGGCCTCAAGTCCCGCGGTGGAGAATTGGGAACACCAGGGGTCCCTGCTCTGTGCAGCCCTCCCCGGTAGCCCTCACGGTGCACCAGTGTGGGAAGACAGGCAGGAAGAGGTTGCTGAGCATGCTGGGGTGGGAGGACAAGGAGAGGACAGAGGCCTGGGACGGCACAGCAGAGCAGTGAGGCAGTGAGCAGAGGAGTGAGTGAGCCGCCTCCCTCGCTTCTCTGCCGTCCCAGACCCCAGCCCACCTCCATCCCCGGCTCCCTGAGCCCCTTCCTGTCCTGGGGAAGTCCACCTGCCCTGACACCCCAGACCGGTCCTGCTGCCACACTCACCAAGTCCAGGTGACCCCAAAACCAGTTTGTTTTGGGAGGCTGTGGGAAACTTCGGAGACGGCGGCAGGTGTCATAGAAGGTGTAGGTCCAGGCCAGGACGCGGGCCAGGAGCCAGGAGGCCCCGACCAGCAGCAGCAGCAGCCACGGGGAGGCAGCCAAGGGCCCCAGGCCCAGCCAGGACAGGCTCAGCTGTGGCATCCTGCAGGGCAGATGGGTGCAGGGGGGATCCTGAGGCCCAGGAGAGGGAAGGGGGCTCTGGGACCAGGGCAGAGGGGGCGGGAAGGGGCAGGCTCAGAGATGGGTAAACAATGCCCGAGAGCTGAAGTCCAGAAAGGCCCAGCCTGAATTGCAGGGAGGCTGCCAAGGCTCAGTTTCCAGGAAACCACCATTCCCAGGGCCACATCCCTGGAGGCTCCCCAGCTTGGGCAGCCCCCCCTCACCCAGGCTGGGACCCTCCAGGGCCACCACCCCCAGCCTGGCACCTTCTCTCAGGAGCTGCTTGTCCACACAACCTCCTCTTCGCCCTGCTGGGCGGTCTTTGCCCCTCGGCCTTAATGAAGAGTGTCTGGGCTGGGCTGGGCCACGCCAGGGCAGGCGGCCAAAACATGGGGCAGGGAAGCAGCTGGGTGCAGGGGAACTAGCTCAGCATGACACAGCACCTCCCAGGTGGGGTGTGGGGGTGAGTTGGGGGTGATCAAAGGTGACTCTGAGCCCCAAGGTGTACGGTCACCCGTGCTATGGCTTGAGATGTGACCAGTAGGAGCAGGAACAAAGAATCCAGCCTCCCTGGGGGTTACCCGGGTCAGGTTCTGGCATGAAGCGCCCAGCTGCAAGGGCGAAGCTGGAGGCTGGGCTCAGTGTCCGAGGACAGAGCAGAGAACTGGAGGGTGGGGCTGAGAGGGGCCGTGAGCACACGGGGTCCAGTCAGGGAGGGCAGAGCCATGGGACCCTGAGTGGAGTCCTCGTGCTGCCTCGTCCTCGCTCTGACTGTGGGCAGTGCCGGCCAGCTGGGCTCAGTCTTCCCATCTGGGCAATGGGATGCTGGGTGAGAGACTTAGAGGCGGGGACAGGGGAGAGCTGCACAGAGGAGGGAGACCCAGAAAGAGGGAGTCAAGGGAAGGTGCTAAACACTAGCACTTGAGCCGCTGCGGGTCAGTGCTCTGCTCTGTGCAAAAGACCGTACGTAACGTCCTTCTACTGTGTGCCAGTGCTGTATCTAAGTGGCGCCTACTGCGTGCCAGGTGCACTGTATAATGTGCATTTACCTGGTACCAGGTAATCTATATAAATCTTTTTATTTACTGTGTGCTCTTCATAAAGTGCACCTACTGTGTGTTAAGCACTGTACATAAAGTGCACCTACTGTGTGCCAGGTACTCTCAATAAAGTGCACTTACTACGTGCCAGGCACTCTCCCTGAAGTGTGCCTACTGTGTCTTAGGTACGCTATATAAATCCAGTTTATTTATGCAGGTGCCCTATATATACACCTACTGCGTGCCAGCTATGCCACCTAATGCACACCTACTGTGTGTCAGGTATGCTACATAATGTGCATCTACTGTGTGCCAGGCACTGTGTATAACATGTGCCTACTGTGTGCCAGGTACTCTACATAAAATGGTCCTTCTGTGTGTCCTGTGTTCTAAATAAAGTAAACCTACTCCGTGCAAAGTACTTGACATAAAGCATGCCTACTATGTGCCAGATATGCTAAATCAAGCACACCTCCTGTGTGCCAGGTACACTACATAACATGCACCTACTGTGTGCCAAGTGCTCAACATAACGTGTGCCTACCGTGTGCCAGGTGCTCTACCTAAACTTTGCCTGCTTTGTGTCAGATGCTCAGCTATGTCACAATGCCCAAAGCCTTCCCACCACCTTCCCCTTAGCTTTCAGGGTCAGACCTTGTGGATTGGGTGACGAGACCCAAGTGACAGCATCCAGAGGAAGGAAACTGCCCTTTTAACAGAAGAGCAAACTGAGGCTCAGAGAGGGCAAGCCTCTAGCCCAAGTCACAGAGCTCAAAGGAACTCAGGTCTATCAAGCCTAATCTCTTTCTCTCTGCCACACTATTCCATCACCTTTTGTTGTAGACAAAGCCATATTGGTTCAGAGACGTCTATAATGGTGGAATCTCAGGCAATGCGGTGGCCCCAGAAGTGAAATATCCTGAGGCCCTTGTGTCACCACCTGCCTCCTCCTCCCACACCCAGGATGCTCCACCCAGGAATCTAGTGCTCCCCTCCGAGCCTCCCCAGATCCTGTCCAGAATTGCCCTGTGGGGTGGTCTCA
>NW_012135570.1:7561-9264 GCF_000956105.1 Propithecus coquereli | reverse complement strand
TCCATTCTAAAAGTTGATAAATTGTTTTTTATAACAATTAAATACTTTTGTTCTATGAAAGAAGCTTAAGATCTTGAAAAGACCAGCCACAGACTAGGAGAAAACACTTGCAAATCACACATCTGACAGAGTACTTGTATGTAAAAGACACAAAGAACTGTCAAAATCCATAATAACTAAGTAAAAGACCCAAGGAAAATTAAAGGGCAGACGCTTCACCAAAGAAGAGATATGAGTAGCCACAGGCACATGAAAAGGTGTTCAACACCGTTAGTCATCAGGAAATGCAAATTAAACTCTCAGTGATATACCACTGCACATGAGGATGGCTGGGAAAAAACTGACACCACCAAGTGCTGACAAGTATGTGGAGGAACTAGTATACTCACACATTATTGATAGACATTAAAAATGGCAAAGACACTCTCAAAACAGTTTAGTAGTCTGTCATCATGTCAAACATATAATATGACCCAGCCGCACTCTAAGAGCCAGGAAAACTTCGTTTCTCACTAAAACCCGTCCGCAAATAGTCACGACAGTTTCATTCATCACCTTCTCCCTTCTAGGTGATCTACTTCTGATAACAGAACCAAAACATCGGTGTCTGTGGGGACTGCAGGCCACACCTGAGGGTCACAAAGTAACATAAACAAAACACATTTATTGCTCACAGCTCTGACGGCTGGGAGGTCCAAGGTGAAGGCACGAGTACATTTCATGCCTAGTGAGGGCTCGTTCATCACGGACAGCATCTTCTCTGTGTTTCCCACATGCTGGAAGAAAAGAGATGTCTAACCACATCCGTATCTTTCTTGAATATATGTGCATCTATTGCTGTAAATATGAAGTCTATTGCAAAGCGAGACATAATACTTTCAAGTTATTTGCCAACCAAATGCCATTTTTAAAAATAAAGAATAGCTTGAATACTTGACACAAAGATTTTTTAAGTCACAAAATATTGTTTCATAAGATGATTTAAAGTCATGGAAAGATGTTCACAACATGTTGTCATGTGAATAACAAAAACTAACTGAACATATGTATGATAAAATAGCATTTTTTAAGGTAAAATTCACCATTTCAGCCATTTTAAAGAGGCCAGTTCGATAGCATTTAGGACACTCACCGTGTCGTGCAGCCTTCAACGCTGTCTAGTGCCAGGACGTTTTCATCATCTCAGGAGGAAACCCGTCCCCATTAACAGTCGCTTCCGATTCCCACCTCCCCGCAGCTCCGGGCAAACACCAAACTGCTTTCTGTCCCTGCAGATTTGCCCTTTCTGGACATTTGCTGGGAGTGAATCATATACCATGTGACCCTTTCGTCTGACGTCTTTCGCGCAGTATAACGTATTCGAGGTTCACCCATGTCGCGGTGTCATACTTCATTCCTTTTACGGCTGGGTGATATTCCAGTGTGTGGACGGAGCTCATTTTCTTTATCCGTTCATCCGTTGGTGGACGCTTGGATTGTCTCCACCTTTGGCGATTGTGAATAGGGCTCTATCCGCATCCATGTACAAGCTTTTCCTTTGCACGCCTGCGGTTAATTCTTTTGAGTAGATGCCCACAGTGGAATGTGGTACGATGGAATAGGGTCATGTGACGGTTCCCTGTTTCGCTACTAATGAGCCTGCAAACTGTTGTCCACGCACAGGCACCATTTCACACTCCCACCGGGAATATCTGAGAGTGTCA
>NW_012135570.1:6493-7061 GCF_000956105.1 Propithecus coquereli | reverse complement strand
AAACCCCACTTCCCAACCTCCACTTCCTAGAAAATCTTCCTGACAATAAAATCTGGGGTGCGTCTCCCTGGGGAGAAATGTGGGTTTGTTTTTTTATTTTTTTCAATTATAAGCTCCAGGCCAGCTTTGTTCCAAAAGCCTTTCCAGTTTCTCAAATGTAACAATGGATATTTTTTAATGTATTGAATATACTAAGGAGTTTTCTTCCACAGCAGGTGGCCATGCTTTCCAAAGGTTAAAATTACCTTCTGTGATTTTAGCATATTTTAAAATATACCATGCGATGCAAAAAGAAATGAGAGGGATGGAATTAACCCTCATGAACCACTGATGCTTAGCAGATTCGGCTCAGTTATTCTGTACTGACTGTCTTGTTCAGTGCTCACAATGGCCCAATACGGCGGATGCTCTTATGTAGTAAAGAAACTGTCATACACATTAAATACGTAGTTTTCCCCAAGCCAAACAGCTACTATGTAGCAGACTGGGAGTGTGACCTTGATCGTACAACTCCAAGATGGTGTGAATTGTCTTAGTCCATCCGGGGTGCTATAACAAAGTACCTTAT
>NW_012135570.1:0-328 GCF_000956105.1 Propithecus coquereli | reverse complement strand
TATTGGGGCAATAAATATGGACTCCCAGAAGTTTCTGCCCCAAAGCCTGCAAGCTTTCTCTTGCTAGCCAGCCTGGGTACCAGGCCCTGCTTCTGGGCTCTGCTCCCATTCCCACTAGGCAAAAATGGCCAAGTCAGCAAAAAACATCTCCCCGCTTCCCCACCTGGACAGCAGAGGCAAGGAGAGGGGCTCAGGACCAGGCCACGAGGACCTGCACTCACCATTCAATCTCGTCAGGCTCACGGTCCCTCAGGAGCTCTCGCACCTCCTGCCGGCAGCGCTCCTGGTATTCTGGGTGCCTTGCGAGGTTGTACAGGACCCAGGAGAG
>NW_012135569.1:0-1654 GCF_000956105.1 Propithecus coquereli | reverse complement strand
TGAGTATATTTTACAACTTTTATGTTTATTTTCCTCATTATAATCATTTTCTATACAATCTATTATTGCAGTTATATTTCCTTTTTCTACCCTAAATTCCCCCCCAACCTCCTTAAGGAGAGAATTTCAACATGCTCCGAGAGTTGAGGACATTTTACCTGTTTCTTCGTCTGCTGTGTGTGCTCAGATTTATTACCCCGTGGTGTGTAGCGCACATTTCCTCATCTTCCAGGAAGAGCACTCTCCTTCCCTCCGGGTCCAAGGTGTCAACCACGGTGGCGGCCTCTCTGGGCCCAAACCTGGAATTGGAAATGCTGCGGATCAAGGAAGGAAGGAGGCGGGAATGGTTTCCGCCCATGATTGCAGAACCCTGAGAGCCTGTCCTGAGCTCACCCAGCATCCTCACCTTGGCAGACCCCTCTGTGGTCTGTCCCCCAAGCCCCAGTCATCAGTTGTCACCGTTCTACGGCGGCTCACGCCGCTCATCTCTTCCCCAGCTCTTGTCCGTGCCTCCTCCACCCCAGCCGGGCTGCTGTGCGCAGCGCTCCACCGAAATTACTTGTTCGCTCTGCACGGGTATGTCTTTATATCTTCACCTGTACTTTTGTTTACTTTTCAAAATATCTGATTCAAATTATCATTGGGGGAATGAGGTTACATCTATTTTCCTCTTTAATTTGTAGACATTTCCAGACTTTAAATTTGTGGAGAAGTTTATGATTAGTTACTAATTTTATTTTTTACATTTGTAAGCCACTTGCTTCTTTTGTCTGAGAGCTTGTGGGATTCTCTCTGTAATGTTTAAGTTCAAAAGCTTCACCAGAACATGTCTTGGTATTGGAAACTATCCCATTCTTCCAGAACATGATGAATTTCTTTAACATACAAATATTCATGGACCTTTATTTCAGAAAAATTTATTTTTTTTCTAACATATGTTTGCATAGTTTTTTAATCACTGTATTTGAATGAGATCACTGGAAGTATCGGTATTTCAATCTATTATCTGTCCGGAGCCACGAGGCCCGGCAGCTGCTTATCCAAGATGGCCGCGAGCCATGTGGATCGGCCTGCTTATCTAAAATGGCCGACAAAGCCCGCGCATTTGCAAAAGCCCGCGAAAGAGCTTGTAAGTTTCTATTTACCCATTATGACGTAGCCCTTGAAAGCCGCCTGAGGCTTTCCTTATATGGAAATCCTTTGGCTGGAAAGCCAGAGCCTCGGAAAGCACCGCCCCTTTACTGTTACTTCCTCTTTCTGCCTTATTTAAGCCTCTGCCATCCTGCCAATAAACGAGACTTGATCAGACTCCTGTCTTGTCTCCATTTCTTGTGTCTCCTGCCTCTCCCAATTCCCACTCCCCCCTCCAGGGTCCGCGTTGACTACCCCGCGGGTCGGGACAATTATCAATATCATAATTATTATCATTTCTTTGCATGTGGTGTGGTTTTGTCAAGAGAACCCCCTCCACCAGTCCACTTTCCTGCTGGTGTCACTATTGGCCGTTTCTAATTTATTTTCAAATTCTGTATTATTGTTTTTCTCCTTAATTTTTTAACTCAATTATGTTAGGCTTTTTAAAAATATTATTCTATTGTCCGCTAATTTCTTAAGAATCTGCTGTAGATTAATGTTTTTCCTCTTCCCCAGAAAG
>NW_012135568.1:12467-13906 GCF_000956105.1 Propithecus coquereli | reverse complement strand
TTTCCACATCTTTACAATTGTGAATTGTGCTGCTATAAACATTCTAGTGCAGATGTCTTTTTTATAGAATATATTTTTTTCCTTTGGGTAGATACCTAGTAGTGGTATTGCTGGATCAAATGTATTTCTATTTTTAGCTCTTTGAGGGATCTCCATATTACTTTCCACAGAGGTTGTATTAGTTTTCAGTCCCACCAGCAGTATATGAGCATTCTTACCTCTCTGATCCATGCCAACATTTATATTTTTGGGACTTTTTGATAAAGGCCATTCTCACTGGAGGTAGGTGACATCTCATTGTGGTTTTGATTTGCATTTCCCTGATGATTAGAGATGGCGAACATTTTTTCATATGTTTGTTGGCCATTAGTCTGTCTTTTTTTGAAAAGTTTCTCTTTATGTCCTTTGCCTACTTTTTGGTAGGGTTGTTTGATCTTTTCTTGCTGATTTTCCTGAAATCTTTATAGATTCTAGTATCAGCCCTTTATCAGATGTGTAGCATGCTAATATTTTCTCCCATTTTGTAGGTTGTCTGTTTGCTCTCATGATAGTTTCCTTGGCTGTGTGGAAGGTTTTTAATTTGATCACATCCCATTTATTTATTTTCGTTGTTACTGTGATTGCCTTTGTGGTCTTTTTATAGAAATGGAAAAAAGAATCCTAAAATCCGTGTAGAACCACAAAAGACCCAGAATAACCAAAAGGATCTTGAGAAAGAAGAACAAGGCTTCTGCATCACACTTCCTGATTTCAGATTATATTACAAAGCTACCACAATCAAAACAGTACAATACTAATATAAACACAGACATATAAACCAATGGAACAGAATAGAGAGCTCAGAAATAATCCCACACATATACTGTCAACCGACCTTCTACAAGTATGCCAAAAATACACAATAAGGAAAGGAAATTCTCTTAAATAAACAATGTTGGCAAAGCTGGATGTCCACATGTAAAAAATGGAATTGGATTCTTACCTTATACCACACACAAAAATCACCTCAGAATATATAAGGATTTAACAGGAAACCTAAAGCTATAAAACTCCTAGAAGAAAAACATAGGGGAAAAGTTGATTGATATCGACTTTGGCAATGATTTCTTGAATGTGACACCATAAGGACAGGCAACAAAAGCAAAAATAGATAAGTGGGACTACAGAAAAATTAAAAGCTTCTTCACAGCAATGGAAACAATCATATGAATAAAAAGGCAACCTATGGAATGGAAAAAAAATGTTAGCAACCATATATCTGATGAGGAGTTATTTTCCAAAATATATAATGAATGCCTACAACTCAATAACATAAAAACAAATAACCCAATTATAAAATGGGCAAAGGACTTCAACAGACATTTCTTCAAAGAATACATACAGATGGCCAACAGATATACGACAAGATGTTCAAGATCACTAATTATCAGGGAAATACA
>NW_012135568.1:0-542 GCF_000956105.1 Propithecus coquereli | reverse complement strand
ACAATTATTACATATCAATAAAATAATAGTAATAAAAATACCAAGAAATATCTTATCAAGCCTTGACTAGTGCAGAAGACAGAAAAGACAGGGAGAGGATCCTTTCATCAAGGACTTAGCCATCTATTTGGGGAAACAGGCCAAGACAAGCATACAAATACATGTTATATAAGGTGGAATGTGCTAGCTCTGGGAGAACAGTCTTTGACTCTCTCCTCTGCCTCACCTCTTTTGCAGTCAGCTACTAGTCTGCTGGTTTTATATTCTCCTCTATGGGTCCCCTTATTGCCAGTCCACCACAACTGCCTCATTTGAGGTCCTCTTTATTTTTCTCCTGGATTCATGTAATGTTTCCTAGCAGGTTTCCCCTCACATATGTATCTTCCTCAGTTTTTTCAGTGTGAATTGTCTAAACGAAACCTAAGTGACTTTCCTTAGGTCATATACTGTGGGGCTACCATTATAACTTAGGTCTCTCTGACTCTAAGTCCAATACTGTTTGCATTAATAGAGTGTTCCCCAAATATCAATCATTCACATTT
>NW_012135567.1:2145-2670 GCF_000956105.1 Propithecus coquereli | reverse complement strand
CAATTTGCATTATTAGGAAGCTAGAGATCTGAGCTCATAACATCCAGCACCATGAGAATCAATGAGAATGATTCATCAACTCGAGTAGATAAGATGGAAGTTCACGTAGAGGAACTTCCCCATACACATTCCTATATGTCTTAAATCTTACGCGGGAAGACATCTATACTTGTAGTCAGACTAGATTCTGTCCAGGTACAAATTCTTTCTCAAGTTGTTAGAATTCTCTCTGTGGTCCAGAAGAGTTTCAAGTAAGCCTGAGTAACAATGTGATCATATTTTGAACAATTTATCTATACCCAGACAGACATGCAATACCCCCAAATCTACATTTTTTCTCACTTTGGGCATGACTTTCAATTCTTTACTTTTCCAGTGAAGTGTGAAAAGTTGAAATGTATGTTTATAAGATTCATGTTTATACACATACATATTCAGAGATTGGCCTGCACAATTTTATTCATTCTGAAAAGTGTATATATTTCAAATCCTGTGACAGTATCTTTGCTGAGCTATTTTAAGACT
>NW_012135567.1:0-610 GCF_000956105.1 Propithecus coquereli | reverse complement strand
AAGAAATAAAACATTTTTAAAAATTAAAAAAAAACAAAACAGTAGTTCGGTGATTTCACCACCGAGGTTTATATGACAATGTTTGTACACGTGTCTGGTTGTCAAGACTTTGGCTGGCATGTAGTGGGGGGAGTGGTGCTGCTGCATTGAGGACAGGGATGCTTTTAAACATCCTACAATGCGTAGTGCAGCCGTACAAAACAAAGAATTATCTAGTCCAAATGCTATGAATAATACTGTAATAGTTGAGGAATACTGTTCAACAGTGACCAATAGTATGTAATGGCATGCCTGAAGGACACACTGAGATTTCCAACTCATGGCTATAGAATACAGATCATTTACTCGAATACAACAGGGAATCAAATTTTGGCTTCAATTTTTCCTGATATTTTCCTATAATCTCCTTCATAATTGAAGGCTTTTAAATATATTTTCCATTTTAATTGTTCTTCTTTAGGTGATGGGCAGGCTGGCTTCATGCTGTGCAAACTGGGCAATCACAAAAGACTCCATGTTTAGAAAGGTTCATGGTTGGCTTAATAGTGTGCTACAGTTGCTGGCTGCTGTCTTAACAATCATTTAACAAGGGTCCTGCATTTCCATTTTG
>NW_012135566.1:3620-4450 GCF_000956105.1 Propithecus coquereli | reverse complement strand
GAGTATAGTGAGTATAAAATGTATATTTTAAATCTTAATGCAACCATTCACAGTTACTGGCTATTGGTATAGCCAACAAACCTATATTGGAACTGAAAGTAAATTCTAAAGTTTATTCAGTCTAAAAGAACACAGGAAAATGGAAAAAAGAAATAAAAAATTAATGATACAAATAGAAAACAAATAGTAAAATGGTAGATTTAAATTCAATCTTCTTGTTAACAACATTAAATGCAAATGTTATTAACACTTAAATAAAAGGCAGAGTTTGCCAGATTGGACACAAAAGTGAGAAGCTCAGGAAGGAGTCATATTTGTCCCCAAAATATGACTTCTTGTTATAAAGAGTATTTTGAATTAAAGGCCCTTAGACATGATTTCCCTCCTTCTTCTTAGAAAAACAGACTCATCAAAAAGAACAATTGACTTCCCAACTTCCCTTCCCTTCCCTGTTATCTCAATATATCACAGGAAAGAAAATCAAGAATGAAACCATAGTTAGCCCAAATCATTTGAAATATACCTATCTCTGAGGTTAATTTAATTTGCAAAGAGAATCATTTATAAGTCAGTCTGTTTTCCCCCACCCATTCATTATTCTAAGCATATATTCATCCTCTCTAGTAACAATTTATGGCTCCTAAGTAGAATTACCTATATTCCTTATCACTTTATCACCCCCTTCCCTATTAAATGAGGATATATAAATTTCTGGACCCATTGGGATACTGGGTAATTACTGTGTGATTCTCCTTGTGTGCATGCTAAATAAATCTCCTCCTCTTATTAATATGCCTTATTGTGAGTTGATCTATCAGCATACCTTCTGG
>NW_012135566.1:0-630 GCF_000956105.1 Propithecus coquereli | reverse complement strand
AAACATCATGTGATTATTACAATAAATACAGACAAAATATATGATTAAATTCCACATACATTCATGGCAATAATTTTCAGCAAGCTGAGAATACAAGAAAATATTCTAAACATAATAAAGAGCACCTAAAAAAAACCTATAGGTAGCATCAAACTTAATGTGTCTCCCTAGGTATGGGAGAAAATCAAAGATGTCAGTTCTCCAGATGTCCCAACATATTACTGGAGATCTCAGCCAATATTATAAAGGAAAAAAAAAAGACACATACATATAGAAAATAAATTACTAAAACCATGTTTATTCACAATCTTAAGATTGTCATTCAATCTTAAGAAATTTGTACAAGAGGAAAAAACCCAGAAAATATAAGTCTAGTGATGTTTCAGGATATAAGTCAATATTAGAAAATCAACTACATTTCTATATTAATATGAAATGTTACAAATCACTATTACCATAGCATCAAAAATATGAAATACTTAGGAAAATCTTAAAATATATGCAAGACCTGCATCCTAAAAGCTATGAAACACTGCTGAGAAAAATTAAAGGATACATAAACAAATGAGGAGGTACACCATGCTTAAGGATCAAAAAACTCAACATGTTATCATCAACTCTTCCCAAATT
>NW_012135565.1:4029-5142 GCF_000956105.1 Propithecus coquereli | reverse complement strand
AAAAAAAATATGTATGTTCTTCATCCAACATTCAGAAACAATCCTCAAAGAATAAATAAACTGCAAATACTTCTTTAAATATTTCTTCGGCAAGTTTTTCAAACAAAAACAAATGACACTGCATACAACTGACCTTTGGGTCTTCGCTAGTAACATTCTCAGAATAAGACTATACACCCTTTGGCTTCAGGGATGAAATTATTTCAATTGCAAAGCATTTGAGTTGCATGGAATCTCTGTTCATCATGTCTAAAGGTTAGTTCCCTTATGCTTATGAGGTTCAAAGATTTTTTTCAAATAATTTTAAGCACATTTTAGCCATTTAGAATTACCCAGTAACCTTGGCATTGTTTTTTTTATTTCAAACAAAAATAAAATTAGAGAGAATAAAGTAAGCCCCTATGTCCAACTGCCCATATATTGTTTTCATCTTTTAATAAAAGTAGAAGTATTTAGACCATACTGGCTGTTGTGTTTTACAACATCTACAACAGAGAAACTTTTAATTGGGGCAATTAATTGATATCATGGCACAGCTAAATAATCAAGGCAGCATCTGGTGCATGCACAATGCTCTGCCTCCTACCTTGGGAGCTTTGGCATGTCTCCCACATCTGGCATCCTTGACAAGGCTGAGATCCAACAGCTCTGTCTCCTGGAAGGCAAAAGTATGAAATTGTTAAGCAACCACACGGATCTTTTTTTGTTTGTTTTATGTCATTGACAACACTTTAAAAATAATAATATTATCTTGAGACTTGCCTGCAGATTTCTCTGCAGTTGGGATATATTTTTCCTCTTATATCACCTCTCAATTGAATTGGAATGGAAAGAAAAAGGTAGCTAACTGCTAACCGCTCACTTTAAAATATATTCTAATACATTTTGAAAGCATCAAGCATGTGGTACGGGTCCCTAGTCTATCCTATAAGTCATTCCTAAATCATGATGAATCGGGCCTTCGTGTTTCCCTGTTGAAAGTAATCCTTGGAGTCACTCTGAGTGTAAACAAGGGTACGAGGGTATCTCAGTGGGGATGGAGGATTAGGCAGGAGGGTGGGGGGAGATATTGTCATCAGCTCACACACACTCAGCTCATCTGGCCAAGGCAAA
>NW_012135565.1:0-2099 GCF_000956105.1 Propithecus coquereli | reverse complement strand
CTCCCAGTTGAACAAATTATAGACTTAAACTTTACTTGTTTGATTATAACACAAAGCCCAAATTGAGTTCACAAAGAACTAGATCTTAACAGGCGTCATTTTATAGACTTTTATGTTACACTTAATGAACACAGTTTTCTACTTTCAGCTCCAGATGAAAATGTTCATTCCCCAAGCCACGGAGGGGTAGTTAACGCCTGCTGCCTTAGGGATTCATTCTGATACCACAGCCGTGAAGAAACTTCTCTCACCCGTGTGTAAAGTTGCGTGTGCAGGAAAATCACCACAGGGCACCATCAACGTGGGTAATGTGGCATGGGAAAGACCAGGGTGGAAAAGCTGTCCATGGAATCGTTCGGCTAGAAAGTGACGATTAAAATAGCGTCTCCTATTTCTATTAACACTCCACAGCCACCCCTCTGGAGTTTCACTACATAACTTTTCTCTCCTCCACTGAGAAGAAAATGAGGAACCCAATGCACAGAGCCAGAAAAGTGTTGCTCGTGTCATCAAAACTTTTTCCAGGTTAATTTTCTCATGTTTATAGATTTCACAACCCACTTTCATTATAATAATGCTGTGAAATGATTCCTTTCTCAGCTCATTTAAGAGTTACTGTTTTCCAGCTTTGTGGAATTCCCTATTCCTTTGCTCCTTTCTTTGAGAGGGAGGTCACATCATATATAAGCGGAAAACCTGGGTTTGAGTAAGAGCCTTAAAATTAATTAGTCATCTATTTGGTCAATCATTCTAACACACTGAGTATCAATTTTATCATCTAGTAATAAGTATGGGCCAGGCACAGTGGCTCACGCCTGTAACCCCAGCACTTTGGGAGGCCGAGGCAGGAGGATCGCTGGAGGCCAGGAGTTTGAGACCAGCCTGAGCAACATAGCAAGACCCTGTCTCTAAAAAAAAAAAAAGAGAGAGAAAGAAGAGAAAAAAAAAAAGAAAGAAAGAAAGAAAGGAAAAAAAAAGATGAGTATGATAATAACTTGACAATGACTTCTATACCAATGGCTCTCGAACCGAAGCCTACATCGGAGTCACTTAGAAGGCTTGGTAAAACACAGATTAGCTGGGCTCCACCCATCAGAGCTCCTGGTTCAGTGAGTCTGAGGCAGGCCTGAGAACATGCAACTCTAATAAACTTCCAGGTGAGGTTGATGCTGCCGGTCCAAGGACCACACTTTGGGAAGCACTGATATATACTTATTCATTAGAGTTGTGCTCCGAAGGCTTTTTTATGTGAACATGATTGATGAAACTATATATTACTTACATTATATGAAAAATCTATAACTGTCATTTCTTTATATAGGGAACTGTCAAATAAAAATATTACACCTACTGAATGTAAAAGTGTGCCTAATGGTGAATAATCTAGGCTTCAATTTGACTTAATTGAAGAAAAATTATTGAATGACAAATGCCATTGACTCCTATTTTAATCAGTTCCCTTAGTACTAAATTTTACCCTACACAAGCAAATGTCTCTAAGTGTTGAGAAACTCAATCAATCATTGAAATTGTTTTATGTTTTCTGAAAATGTCCTACTATATAACCTTTGCATTATACTTCATAACATTAGAAAAGTGGAAGAAATTTGTTCTCTCTAACCCCTAAGCCCATCCAACAATGAAAAGGGATTTAGGGTGTCCAAAGATATGTAACCTACCCGGATCAATAAAGGAATGCACTAACAGCCCCCTTTACTTCCAAGGCCCACAATGACACCCCGCAAAGCTTGCAGACCACACTTCCAGGACCCCTGAAATACTGACTGAAATGTTGACAAATGCCTTCTCCTCTTGTCAGTATGAATAAAAGTGAGTCAACAATAATCAGGGTTTGGGTTTTTTTGGGTTTTTTTTGGTTTTTGGTTTTTGATATTTTGAGTGAGTGATCAGAAAATGGAGACAAAAAAAGCTAAGGGAAAACTAAATTGTCTTTGATGTTTACTATTCAGCAAGAAGATTTCAATCCATCAGCCACAAACATACTGTGAGGTAGATGAGCCACGAAATCCACTTCAAACTTGGGAAAGAATACAATTTAAAACTTGACTCTTTCCAGAATACCAATTTCTGTGCATTGT
>NW_012135564.1:2679-3040 GCF_000956105.1 Propithecus coquereli | reverse complement strand
GAGAGTTAGGATTACAGGCATGAGCCACCGCACCCGGCCTGTTTTTTAATTTTGATTTTTGTTTGCTTTATTTTGTTTTGTTGAAACAACTAGAAGATTTTCAAACGCTAAGAAGAATTAGCTTGCTTGTTGCCAAAATAATTTTCAAGTGTTTTGAGGACCAGGATTTTATCATTTTACATTATTTTATACCACTTATTGTAAGAACTTGTTTCCCCCAAAGGGAAAACAAAATGTCGTATCTAATATATAATAACTTCTCATCGTGTGCAGAATAAAATCTACACTCTAGCTTGGCACCTAAGGACATTCTTGGTCTGGCACCCACCTCCCCAGCCAGCCTCATTTCCTGCCACCCACC
>NW_012135564.1:0-1014 GCF_000956105.1 Propithecus coquereli | reverse complement strand
CTGGTGACCTTGGATATTCTTTTCTCCTTAATTTTTTAAGGTGAGATGTAAATGATAGATCCTTTGTATCTTAATTTGGACCTTGATTACTAAGGTTGATTTTTTGAAGCCATTTGTATATTTTTTTAGAAATGTACATTTCTTTTCATGTTCTTTTGGACTATAACACAAATGCTTTTAAACAAAAAAAAGGAGTAATGGTCAGCATTAAGTCATCAGAAGCCCCCTCAGCAGGGTTTTGCTCCTTCTATGTGATGATCACAAATTGAGGTTTAGGGCTGGTTGAGGTGGCTCACACCTGTAATCCTAGCACTCTGGGAGGCCGAGGCGGGTGGATCATTTGAGCTCAGGAGTTCAAGACTAGCCTGAGCAAGAGTGAGATCCCGTCTCCACTAAAAATACAAAGAAATTAGCTGGACAACTAAAAATATATAGAAAAAATTAGCCGGGTATGGTGGCGTGTGCCTGTAGTCCCAGCTACTCCGGAGGCTGAGGCAGAAGGATTGCTCAAGCCCAGGAGTTTGAGGTTGCTGTGAGCTAGGCTGACGCCACGGCACTCTAGTCCAGGCAACAGAGTGAGACTCTGTCTCAAAAAAAAAAGAAAAAAAAATTGAAGTTTAGATGTTCTTCTGAGACCCCTAGGCACTGTCACCCCACATGTACACCACTCATTTTTAAAGTTTCCTGAAACAAAAGCTGCTCAAAGTGGTGGTCTGTGGACCCATGCCTATCTGCAAACTGTTACTTTGAGAACATGGTGCAAAAACTGAGAGTATGCATCAAGAAACATTTAGAGCAATTTGACAGAGTAATGTCATATCAGAGAAATCTACTCTTCAAAATGGGGCTTATATTTTCTATGTTTTCTAATTTCATTTTTCTAGTAATTGTAGATTATGTTTTGGTTCATGGTTAGAGATTGAAACGAGCTGATACTTCATTACCAAAGGAGGAAAATAAAAACAAGCAAAAAAAAAAAAAAACCAACAAACTGATCCTTTACCATAGACAGAT
>NW_012135563.1:13415-14232 GCF_000956105.1 Propithecus coquereli | reverse complement strand
GGAGGGAAAAAAAAGAAAAAGAGACCGTCTTGTATATGCGCTTCGATAATTTCCTGTATGGTTAAAATTAAATGCTTACAGTATGTTCTTGAATGTAGGTCATTTTAATATAGTCACTTTGCTGTGCATGTGTTAAATTATTATATCTTCAAATCCATAGATGATGCTATAAAATCTGGCTGCCCACTAAAATCCCCAGGGACCTGGGAACTAAACCAAGGCTAAGCTTCATCTCAGACCAAATGATTCAGATGCTCCAGGGCAGGGCCCAGGTGATTCTGCTGAACAGTCAGTGCTGAGAACCATGGCCGCAAAATACACACTCTGCTTTGTACAATAAACATGCGCTGGAAAATGGAAACCTTTTAAAAGCCTCTAGAACTCGATACTGCAAGTCATTCCTTAATGATGCTTTTTAAGCGAAAAAGCCATCCTCCCTTTTAGAACGTGAACCTGAATTTTTAGACAGTGTATTTGCTTCAATTCATAGGAATGTTTACAGAGAGAGGCGCCTACAGCAGAATGCATGTTTCTGCACACACGTGCATAACAGGAAGGCCCTCTGGATCGCACATGTAAACTTTTCTTCCTAGAGCATCTTCCCATTTGAGCCTATAAAGGTAAGTAGGTCAGATGATATCACCACTATTTTACAGATTGATGAGGAAACAGAAGTGAAATGACATTTTAAAATCATCTTTGTGACAGGACTACAATGCAGATTTCTTTGCACCTGATCCAGGGAATTTCATCCTCTACTTTTGTTTATATATATGTGTGTGTATAACTTCCATATATATTATATAAATTACATATT
>NW_012135563.1:0-643 GCF_000956105.1 Propithecus coquereli | reverse complement strand
ATTAAACACAATCTTGATTAGAATCCCAGCAAGTTATTTTATGGATATCAGCAAAGTGATTCTAAAGTTTAAATGTAAAGACAAAAGACCTAGAACAGTCAAAACAATACTAAAGAAAAAAAAACAAAGTTGGAAGATTTATACTGCCCAATTTTAAGACTTACTATTAAGCTATACTCATAGTAATCAAGACAGCATGGTATTAGTAAAAGAACACACACATAGATCAAAGGATCAGAATAGAAAGCCTACACAAAGACCAACACAAATATAGTCAACAGATTTTTAAAAAGATGCAAAGGCAACTCCTTGGAGAAAGAATAGTCTTTTCAACAAATGGTAGCAAATGTAACAAGAGGGTATCCATACACACAAAAATGAACCTAGACACAGACCTATACCTTCCATAAAAATTAGCTGAAATACAAAGCTATGAAACTTCTAGAAGAAAATATAGAAGAAAATCTATGTGACTGTGGATTTGGTGATAAGAAATTTTTTGATATATAAAATCAAAACCACAATCTATGAAAGACATCCATAATTGGAGCTTTATTATAATTAAAATCTTCTACTTTGAGAAGGTTACTGTTAAGAGAATGAAAAGAGAAGCCATTGGCTAGGAAACAAATTTGCAAAGCTC
>NW_012135562.1:3956-5936 GCF_000956105.1 Propithecus coquereli | reverse complement strand
GATTTTCAGAATTCCGAAATATAGAAACATTTTTCAGAATTGAAGATGGCATTTAGTGAATACTACGCCAGGCCTAAGTTTGCTATATTGAATGACTGGAAATTAGAAGTCATGTGTATCTTTATGATTACAAGGAGAAGATCAGTATGTATTGTAGCTGCTCAATAAATCTTTTTGTTGTCATGACTGTTGGTGATAATGATGGTAAAAAGATGACGAATACAATTTTCTCTTCTCTTCCTACCATATTCTCCCTTCATTCAGTCTCACTGTGGACAGAACCACCCTTGAGTCTGGGATGGTAAATGCATTTCCTGTCTGCTACCATTTTCTCCTTCCGTATTGATGGAAAACTCCTTGACTTTTTTTTTTTTTTCCAATTAATCACCTCATTCCTTGAGAATTCTTCTCAAAACAGTGCACCAGGAAAAAATGACTAATCTGATTTTGGGGAAAGGACATTTTGACCTTACTTCTCTGAGTATAGCCTTATGCTTCTACGGGGATTTTCTCTTTTTGTTCATTTTTGGACCTAGGAGACTGGGAAATGGTTGGGGAGAAGGAAGAAATTTTGGATGGCTAATGTCGACAAATATTTGTAATTCATAGACATAGTTTACTCCATAAAGTCACAGACTTCCTCAAAGGAAATGTTTAAGACTTCTATTTCTACAATTTCAAAGCTATATTTGACAGCTATTTTTTGCTTTTCAAGACTTCCCATAATAATTTTTCTAATGAGTTTATCTGAATAAAAGTATTTTTGGGTTGAAGGATGTTCTAATGACCATAGAGAGAGAACGACAGCTGTAGCATCTTGGCGAGAGCATATGGTACTGATGCAAAAATATTCTTCTGGTTAGTTACCACTTGTCCTGAAGACTTAGTGCTTTGTTTTCTCTGAACTGGCTCCAGTGGGAAAAAGAGAAAAGAACTTCTAAAAATCCTTCCTCAGTTTCGTAATCCCCACGTAACTGCGTAAACATCTTAGCCCTTATGTGAGTTCAAGTCCCTCTCCCTAGCAGGAGGACTCTTTTATCTGGACACCACGGATAGAGTCGAAGGTGACTGAGAAGCCAGAGAAACTATGCAAAGGTGGTAGGTGGTTGCAGTTTGCTTGGTCGTGGTCCAGAGTTTGCAAAAGGTTTTTAAAATTATCATTGACCCAAAGAAGAGCAAGAATCACTGTCCTAGAACATTTAACTCAAAAATATTTCTGATTTGAGAAAAAATGTATTTGCAAGCCTTGTCTTATCTAACTTCTCAGGAGCCTTCCTAGAGTCATTAAGTTGATCAATTCACAGCCATTTCCAAGCTACTTCTTGGTGTGTGACTCTTCTCACTATCCTGCTACATTATTCTTATATCCTTCCAGGCTTTATGAAAGCATAAAAGCAGTTATGGAATTATCAATATTCACTTATTATAGAGTAATTGAATGTTAGTTCTCAAGGAGATTTTGAAGAGCACCTACTCCAGTGAACTCATTTTACATATGAGGCTCAGGATGATCCCGGGGCTTCCTGAAGCTCTGAGTGAATAGTGGAGTCATATCTGAGCGGAATTGTCCCATGTCACCATACAGTTGACCCTTGAACAATGTGGGGTTTGGATGCACCAATGGGGTCTCATCATGTTGCCCAGGCTGGTCTTGAACTCCTGGCCTCAAGTGATCCTCCCACCTTGGCCTCCCAAAGTGCTGAGATTACAAACATGAGCCACTGTGCCCAGCAAGTAGATAGTTTTAATGTAGGATTTTAATGAAGGGTTAAAAATGCAGTAGGATTGGAAAGATCTCCAAATCAGAACACAAAAATTATATCTACTATTAATAAATAGAAGGTATGATGTATATTAAACTCTGATAAGGGCTTTATAATCTTTTTAAAAAATAAATTTTACATCTACTATTAATAAATAGAAGGTATGATGTATACTAAACTCTGATAAGGGCTTTATAATCTTTTTAAAAAATAAATT
>NW_012135562.1:0-607 GCF_000956105.1 Propithecus coquereli | reverse complement strand
TTGTGGACATTTCTCTTGCTGTGAGTGGCCAGAAGCACCCAATTTAGAGTACAATAAGGCTTACCTGGAAAATTCATAAGTTCTTTGCCAGGGCTGATGTCTAGAAGCAATTCCAAACTTTGGCAAGAATTTTATCTTCTTGAGGAATCTGAGCAAGATCACAGGGCAATTTTTAGAGAAACTGGTGGATTCTATGTTATCTCATTATCTGTGTGATTCTGTGTGTTCTACGTGATTCTTGTTCTATGTGAAACAAATTTATGGTTCTCAGTCTCTCCTATTCTTTACCTCTTCTCTCTCCCTCACTTCCATTCCCTCCATGGGGTTCTGTTTATCCTTACTCAAATATCCTGACTTTAATGAAAAGAATAATCTCAACATAAAATTTCCAACATTACTCTGGGATGAGACATAGGTGTTGACTTCTAGTTCTACAATTTCTTAAAGGTGTGACCTTAAACTCTGTTATTTTTTGTTTTTAACCCATAAAATGGGGATAGTAGGATCATTTAGAGTCAATGAGACAGATTCTAAATGTCAATAATGATAGCTGAATCAAAAACATTTAATAATAATTTACTGAGTTTCAGAGGAATTTCCTAAGATC
>NW_012135561.1:3000-3396 GCF_000956105.1 Propithecus coquereli | reverse complement strand
AATTGTCCAGCTAATTTCTTTCTCATTTTTAGTAGAGTCGGGGTCTCGCTCTTGCTTAAGCTGGTCTCAAACTCCTGAACTCAAACGATCCACCTGTCTCGGCCTCCCGGAGTGCTAGGATTGCAGGTGTGAGCCACCATGCCCAGCCTTTTAATTTTTAAATTTTTTTTAGAGACAGGGTCTCATTCTGTTGCCTAGCCTGGAGTGCAGTGGCCCAATCATAGCTCACTATAACCTCAAACTCCTGGACTCAAGCATTCCTCCTGTTTCAGCCACCCGAGTAGCTGGGACTACAGGCCCGCACCACCATGCTTAGTTAAATTTTTAATTTTTTGTAGAGACAGGATCTCCCTATGTTGCTTAGGCTTGTCTCAAACTCCTGGACTCAAGTGAATC
>NW_012135561.1:0-1171 GCF_000956105.1 Propithecus coquereli | reverse complement strand
GTATTCTTAATATAAAATTTAAGCCATTCTAGAAGGTGAACTAGCTTTAACTATTACTAGGTAGACATTATGCAATGTATGAATTTAAAATCTCATTTTTAACAGGTTATACCCCAATAAAACAAAGCAAAATAAATCTAGGAGAATTTAGAATAACCACAATACTCTGTGTTTTTACTCTAAACTTAGTTGGTGTTAATTGAACAGATTAGTAAATATAGTTAACAAAATATTACAAAATTAATAAAATAAAATTAACATTTTATTCATGTTAATTTCTACTGGATATTTCACATGGCCTGTTGAATTTCTGTGATCAGTTAATGAAAAATAATTAATGAAAAGGGCATTGTAACTACTGTAGAAGTGATTTCATGCTAATTTTATATTTATTCTGCTTTAATAATTGACAGGTAGCATGGTAGGAGAGAGTTGGAAATTTATAAAATGTGCATATAGATTTTAAAAATCATAAATTTAAGAAGTTAATGTATTTCTGGTAATTTGTTGGTGATTATAATTAAAATGTAGTCCCGATGTGGTAGCTCACGCCTGTATCCTAGCACTCTGGGAGCTAGCCCGGGCAACAGAGCAAGACTGTCTCAAAAACAAAATTAAAATGTAAATTTGGAGGTTACTCAGCTTTGATGAAAGGCTGTTTTTAGCCTTTGTCTTAACTTCTTAAGTGACATGTGAAAAACCAATGTTTCCATAGGTTCTTCTGTACCTCCCTTAGCAAATCCACCTCTGCCTACCACTTTTCAACCAGGAGCTCCTCCTGGGCCCCCTCCAGCTGGAGGCCCACCCTCAGTAAGGGCCCTCATGCCCCAGAAGGCATCACAGAGAGCTGTACCCCAACCCTCATTTAATTCGGCTATCAACCAAGAAGGTAAGTAAATCAAGAAACAAAGTCAGGTACTAAAGTTTTGACTTATGGTAGAAAGATGAATATTATCTGAATTCTGTGCATTAGAATCCTATTTTTCCAGAAAATCTGGCTTTTGGTTCGGGATCAGCTTCAGGAAATAGAGTTTTAAAAAATTCCTCAAAAAAAAAAAAAAAATTCCCCAGGAATTCCATTACCTTGTGCTGGGGCTATGATTAGCATTTGGGAACTGCTGCTCTTATCTTCTTTTGTTACATTTTTTGTTGTATAGATTTTTTTTTTTTT
>NW_012135560.1:3424-3967 GCF_000956105.1 Propithecus coquereli | reverse complement strand
TTAATCTCTAGAGCTACCATTAAAAGACCCAAAGTCAATAGAGGAGTTATAATGGAATACAAAAAATTGTTCAATTAATTCAAAATAAGGGATAAAGGGGAAGAGGGGAAAGGACCAAAGAACAGATGGAATAACTAGAAGTTGATTGGCAAAATTGGTTAAACATTTCAATTAAAAAGCAGAGCCTTGTCAGACTGGATAAAAAGGCATGATTCAATGATAGGCAATGTATTAGACACACACTTTAAAAACAAAGGTACAGAAGAGTTCAAAAGCAAAAGAGGAACATTTCATAATGATAACAGAGTCAGTTAATCAAGAAAACATAACAGTTTTATTTGTGTTTGCTTTTAATAAAAGAGCATCAAAATACATTCAGGAAAAAATGGACAAAACTAAAAAAAGAAATAGACAAATCTACAGCCATAGCTTTATATATTTACATGCCTCTCTGAGTAATTAATAGGAGAAATAGACAAAAAGAGTATTTGAACAATAATGTCAACCAACTTAATTGACATTTATAGAACATAATATCCAACC
>NW_012135560.1:0-784 GCF_000956105.1 Propithecus coquereli | reverse complement strand
ACTCTTCTTGGCAATGTCTGGGTTTAGATGAATCTGTAGGATGTAGGTAAATCTGTCAAATATCTTCTCTTAAACCAACAGAAAAAAATGTCTATCTGCAGATGTTGTATTTGTTTTTTTTTTTTACCACTGTGGAGTTCAATGTGAAATTCTTGTGAGTTTTCAGGTGTATTTAAGCACACCCCCATTTAAGCACACCCCCACACATACATGTGCACACAGTTCATTAATTAAATAGGAGGAATTAAAAACATACTGTCAAGCTGAATTTTAACAAAGAACTACATTCACAAATCTGAAAGGTGTACAAAAATGAAATTGTAAAGTAAATAATCAATATAGGTGTCAACTAAACTTCCATAGAAATATGCTTGCAAATGTGGATGCAGCAATTGCCCACATTTGTGGTGGTTGGGTGGGAAGACATTCCCCAGTGAAAGCATTTAGTCTCTCTGACTCCTATATATAGAGAAGAATTTCTGGATATAAAATGGTACTTAATCTATTACAGCCTTAGTTAACAGGCACCATCTTTATCACGTGTAAGGTTAGTTTACCATGTCTTAATCTATTAAACACATTCTGACATAACAATATTGAAGTCAATCAAGGCTCTTACACATTGGTTCACTTGTTTCAAGCTGTCTGTCCAAGAAGTAGCTTCCTATCTTTGATACCATCTTAAGTAGCTATTAATACAATCTGTGTCAACCAGTTAAATTTTCTACTCTATTGCTCATCTTTTTAACTTTCCTCCAGTATTTATTAATTGTGTAAATGTGCA
>NW_012135559.1:36382-36863 GCF_000956105.1 Propithecus coquereli | reverse complement strand
TTTTTTGTAGAGACAGGGTCTTGCTATGTTGCGCAGGCTGGTCTCAAACCTCTGGCCTCAAGTGATCTTCCTGCCTCTGCCTCCCAAAGTGCTAGGATTACAGGCTTGAGCCACCATGCCTAGCCTGAAAATAGTTTTAATCTCATGGATCCTACTAAAAGGGTAACCCAGGAATCCTCAGATGACCTTTGAGAACCTCTGGTGTAAGACCTTATTGATTGATTTCTACTTTAAAATCACTTAGAGTTTCAATTAGGTTATGTCATTTCATTTTATCTTCTGATTTTTGTGCTATCTTACAGAGCTTTTAAATGTTTTCTAAATTTGTACAAAGATGTAATATTTTAGAATGAGTAGGAGGAATTTTATAGGTCACAGATTAGGAAACTATGGTTCACGGGCCAAATCCAACCTACTGCTTGTTTTGGTAAAAAATGTTTTATTGGAACACAGCCACACTCATTCATTTACATATCGTCTA
>NW_012135559.1:35188-35560 GCF_000956105.1 Propithecus coquereli | reverse complement strand
AGAGTTGTTATGAATAAATTTTGCCTGTGGTTAAAGAAAAGCATATGTATATTCCTTTACATTTAGCTGATTAAAGTAGTGAGTGTTTTTAGGGCGGTGTCAGTTTCTATTTTTATTTTTTTAGTTAAGTATGAAAACTCAATTATATGGAAGAATAAGTCTGTAATAAAGCATTTTGATACCTAAACTTTAACTGTAGTACTATGTATAGCAGACAAGCAGGCTAATTTTATGACTCTTTAATCTATGTTTTTCTGTAAAATACTTTGGTTAGTGCATGAACCAACTAAAAAAATTGACATTTTTTTTGTTTTCTTTAGATTATCTAATGTAATTGAGAATTACTGGCCTATAAAATGATTTTCCCACTCT
>NW_012135559.1:34605-35138 GCF_000956105.1 Propithecus coquereli | reverse complement strand
CGTGGGCCACTACACCTGGCCTAGATTATAGATTTTAATGGCTGATATTAAATAAGATGCTTCAGCTGCCAGATTGAAAGTAGTTTTCTGTAATTGATAACACCAATTAATAAAAGATATTAAGCCTAGGTGTGGTGGTTCACACCTGTAATCCTAACACTTTTGGGAAGCTGAGGCAGGAAGATTGCTTGAGGTCAGGAGTTCAAAATCAGCCTGAGCAAGACTGAGACTCCATCTCTGCAAAAAATAGAAAAATTTATCTGGGCATGGTGGCACATGCCTTTAGTCCTGGCTGCTCGGGAGGCTAAGGGAGGAGGATCGCTTGAGCCGAGGAGTTTGAGGTTCCAGTGAGCTATGATCCCGCCACTGTACTCTAGCCTGGCGAGACCCTGTGTCAAAAAAGAAATAAGAAAGAAGAAAAAAGATACTGAGCTATTACATTATATTGGGAAGTTAGGCTTAGTCTTGTTGACTTGACACTATATTTTATTAATTATTTTTCAAAGGATATTTTCTTTGTAGTCAAAAAATTA
>NW_012135559.1:32666-33300 GCF_000956105.1 Propithecus coquereli | reverse complement strand
AGAGTTGTTATGAATAAATTTTGCCTGTGGTTAAAGAAAAGCATATGTATATTCCTTTACATTTAGCTGATTAAAGTAGTGAGTGTTTTTAGGGCAGTGTCAGTTTCTATTTTTATTTTTTTAGTTAAGTATGAAAACTCAATTATATGGAAGAATAAGTCTGTAATAAAGCATTTTGATACCTAGACTTTAACTGTAGTACTATGTATAGCAGACAAGCAGGCTAATTTTATGACTCTTTAATCTATCTTTTTCTGTAAAATACTTTGGTTAGTGCATGAACCAACTAAAAAAATTGACATTTTTTTGTTTTCTTTAGATTATCTAACGTAATTGAGAATTACTGGCCTATAAAATGATTTTCCCACTCTTTAAAGTGATCCTATTTTACATATTATAAGGAGAATATGTGAATAAACTTTCAAGTTTCCAAAACATTGTATTTTTTTTTGCTGATTTGCTTATCTTCGTTATTGTTTCATTAAGAACTTACCGAAATCCATCAAATGTTGTCATGCCTAAAATGAACTTGGTTTCTAAGTTTTATTCCTATTATTCCACATAAGCAATTAGGTGGACATGGTACTAGATTGAGCCTCAGTTTGGTAAGAATGTGCTGAGGGTGGCAGAGGGA
>NW_012135559.1:32426-32616 GCF_000956105.1 Propithecus coquereli | reverse complement strand
TTTTTACCTAGAATTTTAAGCAATTAGCAGTATTTTTAGTTGAGACGGGGTCTTGCTCTTGCTCAGGCTGGTCTCGAACTCCTGAGCTCAAACGATCCGCCCGCCTGGGCCTCCCAGAGTGCTAGGATTACAGGTGTGACCCACCGCGCCCGGCCCATAGCTTGTTTTTATCTTCATATTTATATGAACT
>NW_012135559.1:31981-32376 GCF_000956105.1 Propithecus coquereli | reverse complement strand
AAGCAATTAGGTGGACATGGTACTAGATTGAGCCTCAGTTTGGTAAGAATGTGCTGAGGGTGGCAGAGGGAACATAATAAACAACCTGGATAAGAAGAGTTCATCTGTTAGAATCTCTGAAATAACAAAATCTATGCTTAAGGACACCAAATGCTCTCTGTCATGTAGCTATGGGCCCCAATATGAAATATAAAATGTGTAAGCATTTCTGAGCTAATTGAAGATCATGTGTTTTCATTCAGCACCATGGAGAGGGTTTGAGGAATCTAGGACAGCAGTGTAAGAAAATCTGTATGTATTTGAAAATTTAGTCAATAAAAAATGTGGAAACCTTAACACATATGTAATAAGAGATCTTTTTAGGGAACATTGTCTAAAACTGTTTAGTTTTTGTT
>NW_012135559.1:31531-31931 GCF_000956105.1 Propithecus coquereli | reverse complement strand
AAGCAATTAGGTGGACATGGTACTAGATTGAGCCTCAGTTTGGTAAGAATGTGCTGAGGGTGGCAGAGGGAACATAATAAACAACCTGGATAAGAGAGTTCATCTGTTAAATATGAATCTCTGAAATAACAAAATCTATGCTTAAGGACACCAAATGCTCTCTGTCTTGTAGCTATGGGCCCCAATATGAAATATAAAATGCGTAAGCATTTCTGAGCTAATTGAAGATCATGTGTTTTCATTGAGCACCATGGAGAGGGTTTGAGGAATCTAGGACAGCAGTGTAAGAAAATCTGTATGTATTCTGAAAATTTAGTCAATAAAAAATGTGGAAACCTTAACACATATGTAATAAGAGATCTTTTTAGGGAACATTGTCTAAAACTGTTTAGTTTTTGTT
>NW_012135559.1:31142-31481 GCF_000956105.1 Propithecus coquereli | reverse complement strand
TTGGGAATTTGACCATGTTAAATGAAAATGTGTATAATATTTTTTCACTTTTACTTTTCGTTTTTTACCTAGAATTTTAAGCAATTAGCAGTATTAGTTGAGATGTATTAAAAGTACAAATTCAATGAAATTGATTTGGAGAGCTTGATCATTAAGCTTAGGCTGCTTACTCTAGGTCTAATTTGGAGATAGGTCTGATCTGATCAGAAATCATCTTCTGTTATGATCAGAGTAGAAACTGTTGCCGTAACTGTTTTGCCTCATGGGAAGCCCTTCAACTCTTTGGGTTTTATATACTAGCGCATTTAATAAATGTAATTAAATGATTTCTGAGATTCC
>NW_012135559.1:30288-31092 GCF_000956105.1 Propithecus coquereli | reverse complement strand
TTGGGAATTTGACCATGTTAAATGAAAATGTGTATAATATTTTTTCACTTTTACTTTTCGTTTTTTACCTAGAATTTTAAGCAATTAGCAGTATTGGTTGAGATGTATTAAAAGTACAAATTCAATGAAATTGATTTGGAGAGCTTGATCATTAAGCTTAGGCTGCTTACTCTAGGTCTAATTTGAAGATAGGTCTGATCTGATCAGAAATCATCTTCTATTATGATCAGAGTAGAAACTGTTGCCGTAACTGTTTTGCCTCATGGGAAGCCCTTCAACTCTTTGGGTTTTATATACTAGTGCATTTAATAAATGTAATTAAATGATTTCTGAGATTCCATGAGGTGCTTCTATATGAAAGAATTTTTTAAAATACTTGCATAGGAGATCTTTGAGAAAAACTTTACTAGCTCTAGAGAGAGGGTCTATCAGAGACCCCTCTCTTATTTGAGAGAATAATGCTCAATAATAATAATAATACCACCTTCTGTTGCTGCCGAAAGGGTTATTTATACAGTTGTCCCTTAAAGGCCGTTATAGGCTTATTAACTGGCCTGATTTCAATATTGTGTCTCAGGGAACAGGGAGGCACAAAGAGAGGGAGAGATATGGAGGAATGGCCATTTAGTGGAGCACTGAGAACACACATATTCATTAAGTTCGATGTCTTGTATGGGCACTGTTCCTTGCATCCCACAACAATGTAATAGTAATGTCAAAGATCACTGATCATAGATCATTATGATAGATTATAATAATGAAAAAGTTTGAAATATTACAAGAATTAACAAAATGTGACAGACA
>NW_012135559.1:26981-27282 GCF_000956105.1 Propithecus coquereli | reverse complement strand
AAAATAAACCTTAAAATCATTTAATTGTTTTGTTTCGTCTAATTAATTTATAAGCATATTCAAATATTACAGTGGAAATACTTATTTTAAGAGTCTTTATTGCTTATTTTCACTATATTAATGAACTTTTAATATTTGGTGTATATATATTTGGTATGTAACATAGACCTGTTTCATATTTCTGTATCAAGGTTGATATGGTATACACTCTAGCTTTTGGTCTTTTCTCATTAGCCAACAGAAAGTACTATATTTTTCAGCCATATTTTGTCATATTTATGATGATGACCAATCTCAATTT
>NW_012135559.1:24438-25580 GCF_000956105.1 Propithecus coquereli | reverse complement strand
TCTTTTGGTTATCACTCTGGTTATGTAAATGACTATTATTTCACAAGTGACCTCTAATCCTATTTTGATCAAGTGTTTTGAGACTTATTTGTTTGTTTTGAGACTTTTAACATCTTTGACAAGCTTCCTCAAAATCAAATTCTAATTTAAGTCTTTTTAACCTAAAATTAACTGAGATTTGTGAGGTGGGCCCCTGGAAAACATCTAAAACTATCTCTTATAGAAATATTGACAAATTAACTGCCATGTGAGTTGTATTTAACTCATGATAGTTTTGAGCCTGGGGCCTCGTGAAGCATATGTAACTCATACGTCTCTTTGCCCTTATGAACCATTTTTCAAATTGCATATACTCATGCACAGAAAACAATTAAAAATAACAAATTTTTCATTAAATTAGAAGGGATCATTTTGTTTTTGGAGTTTTTGTTCTGTTTTCATAATAAAACACTGTGGCCCTAGGGAAAAATTTTTTTTTCTAATGTGGCAGTCAATGTGTTAAATGGTTAGGCTTATTTGGTAAATTGTATAAAAAATTGTCCAGTGATAAATGATACTACATCTTCTTTTAGCTGCCGTTCAGTATATTGTTGACATAAATGTTTCAAAAATTATATAAATTCATAGAAACCTAATATATTTTTAGTCATAATTTTGGTTGTCTTAAATGCTATATGTAATAGCATTTCCTTATCAGTTGTAAACTTTCATCAGAGTTTTTAACCATGGCTATTCTAAGGTTTTTTCATCCACACTTACTGTTTTGAATTCTTCTCTAGAAACATTTATGTTCGGATTTATGAAAAAGACTTTAACAAGTACTCTTAAGTACAGGTTTCTACTAAGTTTAAGATCAGTGGACTAAATAAAAATTTACAGAGCTTTAATTTAAAAAACCCAATGGATTCATGAAACTACTAATGGAAATACAAGCAGAACAAAATTTATTAATAATTACATGACATTGCATAACTGATGAAGATAATGTTTTTATGACTTGAAACATTGATGGTTCTTTACTCAAATATTTTCTGGATTTATGAAAGTTTTTTCTCTTAAGCTATCTATAATTTACAGCAATTTGGTAAAGTATACTTTGTCAACAGATAAAAATATTTGTTTTTCTTTCCCTACTTGATTCT
>NW_012135559.1:13095-13572 GCF_000956105.1 Propithecus coquereli | reverse complement strand
AAATTCAAATCAAAAACACAATATCTTTTACAAAAGCCTCAAAGAAAATAAACTGCTTTATTTCTAACATTAAATTTGGACTTCAAAATTCATAATCAATAAAAATTAAAAAATAACAATTCTAAATAAACTCCTTTAGCTTGTTTGTTTAAAAAATAAACAAATTTCTTAGCAAATTTGGAATGAAAAGTATGGTACTTCCTTGACTGATAAAAACCTATGTATGCAAGCATCATACTTAATGATAACAATTAGAAACATTCAAAATGGGTAAAATCTATGTTGTTTTTCTCTTTAATATGACTGGTGATATTTTACTGAAACTAAACTAATTTTGGATTTGAGGATATCATTTCCATTTATATTTTATATGTGTTTTGAGTTTTTTTTACCTTGATATTCTAGCATTTGTGTCATCAGTATTAACACTTGTTTTTAAAAATAAACCTTAAAATCATTTAATTGTTTTGTTTCGTC
>NW_012135559.1:12367-13045 GCF_000956105.1 Propithecus coquereli | reverse complement strand
TCTGAAGGATTCAATGGAATTTTTATTTAATGTAGTGGGGTATTTTAAGGAATATTTTAACTAATTGCCTTATCAAAATTACAACAGATTCACATGAAAGGACATTTTTTTGTGACGTGAGATTTTTTATCAGTTTTCATGTTCTGTTTTAAAAATAACTATTAATTTTCAGGCATATTAATGAGGATAAGAGAAAAACAGAAGCTCAAAAGCAAATTTTTGATGTTGTTTATGAAGTAGATGGATGCCCGGTAAGTATTCTTTTTTGACAATTGTGAATTATTTTCTCTTTCTTGTTAATGAGGTTTCTATAGTTTTAATGTAAACAGAATCTTGGCACTACTTTCTTTTACTACAACTTCTTAAAAACTACAACTTCTTAAAAATTGCTTGATACCAAATGATCTTTTTTATTCATATTTTCAATCTATACAGGCTAACCTTTTATCTTCTCACCGAAGCTTAGTACAACGAATTGAAACAGTTTCTCTAGGTGAGCACCCCTGTGACAGAGGAGAACAAGTAACTCTCTTCCTTTTCAATGACTGCCTAGAGGTAAAGTTCTTTATATAGTATAATGACACTGCTGATTTTTGTGACTTCCTTGAATATTTAAACCAAGCTTTGATTGAAGTACAATGTAGAAGTTTAAAATAAACGCAAATAACCACTTTCTTA
>NW_012135559.1:0-337 GCF_000956105.1 Propithecus coquereli | reverse complement strand
GTAGTATTTACACATAACCTATGCACATCTTCCCCTATTCTTTAAATTGTGGATTACTTAAAATACCTAATACAGTGTAATGCTATGTAAATAGTTGTTATACCATGTTGTTTAGGGAATGATGACAAGAATAAAGAGTACATGTTCACCACAGATGCAATTTTTTTTCTAAGTATTTTTGATCAGCAGTTGGTTGAATCTTCAGATGTGGAACCCACAGATATGGAGGAAGACTTTTTATTTCAATCATCTCCATTTTTTTGGATTTTAATTATGGAAGATTTCATCTGTTTAAAATAGCTTCTATTTTAGCATCTTGGTTACAAAATTTTTTGTA
>NW_012135558.1:4417-5607 GCF_000956105.1 Propithecus coquereli | reverse complement strand
AGGAGTCTGAGCTTGCAGGAATGTTCACTGTAGCTTTTCGTTTCTTCTACTTAGGAGCAATTAGACAAGATAAAGTTGTTTGGTTTTTTCCTGGTATTGGAAAAGTGAACAACCATTTGAGCAATTATAGATAATGACACATGTATTACAAGTGTTGGGGTGTGTGTTGTGTGTGTGTGTGTGTGTGTGTATGTGTGTGTTTCTTTGAGGGTCTGTCTGAAATCCCCATTAAGCCAACAAGACAACATGATCACAGATGTTATCTCTTGCCACTGTAGTAAACTGACATACCACGGGGCAGGGGTGGGGGGCTGTTGCAATAGAGTTTTGAACACTCCCCATCCCACCCATCCCAGCTGCTGCAAGCCCAACAGTGGCCACTGGGGAGCACTAGAGTACAAGGTTAAGGAGCCTGGAGTTTAAACCTCTGACTTGCCTTATTTTCCTCCACACCAAGGAGGAGAGTTTCTAGCTGCTGGAGAATCTATTCACTGGACGAGGAACGGAGAAGTGAGCTTGACTTGGTTACTGGAGCAAACAGTTCCAGAGGATAAGCAAACAGGTCCAGCAAAAATATCAGAAAACCTAGCACCATCTCAGGTTTAACTACTCCTTTCCTATGTGAAGAGAGTTAGGGTACGACGTGAGAGCAAGGCCAGGGAGGTCCACAGTTGTGGATGAGGGGCAAAGAGACACTAGAGTCAGAGTCTTCCCTGAGGCAGCCTCCGGAGAGATGGGAAGAATCAGATCCAGGAGTGAAGGTTCTCCCTTGCAGGAAAAGAGAATCATGCCTCAAGCATTTTTGTCTGTTTTCTTTGAGTTTTTCTCTGAAACCATCTTTCAGATAGGAAGAGCATTCAATCACAATTCAGAAGACCTGAATCTAGTTCCAGTTCTGTCAATTAACAATACTAGTTGATACAGTAGAAGATAATGAGACCCCAAGCGAATTTACAGGTTGCAGGTTGGTCAACCCAACAACTTGGTTAAAATATCTGCTTGCTCTGAAAACCATGTAACCTAATCACTGGTTTTTCAAGAATCAATAATTCTGGTGCATGAGGATGTTGTTTTGCAATGTTTAAAATTTTTAGACACTTGCTATTTTTCAGCATTTGGGGGTTCTTTTCTGTTATATAAATAGAGGATTTTTTTTTTTTTTTTTTTTTGAGACAGATTCTCACTCTCTT
>NW_012135558.1:0-692 GCF_000956105.1 Propithecus coquereli | reverse complement strand
TGTGAAACCTTGGCCACATTACCTAACCCTGCTGAATCTTAGTTTCCTTAGCTATGCTGAATGGTCTCAATTAAAATTTGGGACTAGTCTCAAGTCGGCACTTAGGGCTGCCTAGGAGTCATAATACATTTCCTTAGTCCCTTCACTCTCCCACCATCATAGATAAAAATTTCCTATCTTCTCCTTTTCTCTTTTTTTTATAAACCTCACAACATCCTCACCATCAGCTGATGACCTGGCTTTCAACTTCCATCAGAGAACAGAAGCACTCAGATGAGAACTTTCACTTCCAAGAGCCCATCTACTGCCTTGTGCCCGTTCTACCACCAGGTGTCCACGGCCCTAGCCAAGGTGAACCTCTCTACATTTGTGCTCTAAGTGCCATCCTCTGTTCTTATCAAGAACGTGGTTCTGGGCTGGGCTTATGCCTGTAATTCTAGTACTTTGGGAGGCCAAGGTGGGAGGATCACTTGAGGTCAGCAGCTGGAGACTAGCGTGAGCAAGAGCGAGAGCCCATCTGTACTAAAAATAGAAAAAAATTTGCCAGGCGTGGTGGCGCACGCCTGTAGTCCCAGCTATTTGGGAGGCTGAGGCAGGAGGACTGCTTGAGCCAAGAGTTTGAGGTTGCAGTGAACTATGATGATGCCACTGCACTCTACCCAGGTGACAGAGCAAGATTCTGTTTCAAAAAA
>NW_012135557.1:9877-10965 GCF_000956105.1 Propithecus coquereli | reverse complement strand
TTTGTTAACTAAGAGTAGATGTAACTAAGCATAAAATGTTTAATTGGCCATTTTGTTCACTTTGGGGACCCAAGCACTTGCTCATCATCAGAGTTACCCTGACTTTTGTTTTGCTTGAGTACTGGCCTTGAGCTGGTGCTTTGTTAATTGATGAATCCCCCTGTTTTACCAAATAAGAATTCTTTTTCTTAATTAGTTTGGATCATTAGATAAAAACAATCCAGATAAAAATAATAAGGAATACAGAGTAAGAAAAATTTGTATCAGGGATGTCCTCAAGGATATGTGTTGTATTGAGCCAAGATGTAAAAAAAGCCTGAATATGTCTCACCATCACAGACCTACTCAAAGGGTCTGAGGAATGGAGGGAAAAGATAATTAATTCAATATGTATTAGAACATGTACGGAAGAGACTGAATGATTTTGTCAGTACTCACCAAATGCCCATATACTCCCATGGCATTCCATTACAAATTGTTTCTGGTCAAAAACTTAACTTAGTGTAAAATTTTTTAAAAAATTAAAAAGAAATCAAAGATTTTTGTTTTTGTTTCTTATTTCTTTTTAGCAATATAGTCAGCTCTGTGGGAGATAATTTATAGGTTTGTTTTTTCAAAATTATCTAATTTTCCAAGGATTGTAATATAAAATTAATCCAGCTTTACTAATTTTATCTATTATGTCTTATGTCATATTTATTTAATGTATCTATTTATAAACAAGATCAATTTACTACCTGCAAAAATCCATGTGAGACTGATCCTCCTGTGGCTTGAGGTGCTGTTTGTGCTTTCAAATAACTTCAAGTTTAACCTAAATCTTTTACAAAATTAATCTTTATCTTGTTGCTTTACCAAACCATGCAATAGTTTTTGGTTGAAATAGACTAGCAAGCACCTTAATCAGCATTTTTCATCATTTTATAATTATAATATCCTAATCATTATAACTTACATTATTCTCTTTTCAGAAGATTATTAAGATTATGTGTGAGGTTCTATAAAAAATTATAGCAGTGTGGTTAATATATTTCAGAGGCTCCATTGACTTTTTACAAATCTGTTCTTTAATTTTTATACAATTAGAT
>NW_012135557.1:0-502 GCF_000956105.1 Propithecus coquereli | reverse complement strand
GCCAATTAAATAAATCAAACAAAAGCAAACATACATTATTTCTAGTAGAATATATGCACCTTGGATACCTCAACAGATAAATATCATATACTTTCAATGGTAAATACATTGTAAACTGATAATATAGATATTATTTGCTATAATTTCTAGACAAACTTCATTACCATTACATTCTATATACTTTATTGGCAAAAAAATTAAGATATGACATTGAATAAAATTATAATACAGTGGTAAGATATCGTAGTTTGGGTTTCCCTGAAACAGAGCTGGAGGAGAGCACTTGGGAACGGGTAGTGACTGAGGGCAGAAGATAATTTGGGCAGTGAGAATAAGGTATAGGAGAAACAGAAATAGGAAAGGAAGGCAACTGACATTACATTTGAGAAAGTTTCCACCACAGAGATCAGTTCAACTGGAGAATCTCTGAAGAATGACATGGGCCATGCCTCAGAATTGCTCTTCTGGGGGAGTGGAGGTTGGAACATTGATCCATTGACTA
>NW_012135556.1:12087-12727 GCF_000956105.1 Propithecus coquereli | reverse complement strand
AAGGGCCTAACAAATACAAAAAAAATAAAAATAGGGTTCTAGCTTCAACATGTAAAGAACTTGGGAGTTGTCCACATCCTTACAACCACAAAGGGCAAAACAAACTGAAAATCAATTGCTTTCTTAAACTCAGTAGAGAACTGAGGTTGCAGGACAAACTTCCAGCCTGAAATCAGGAGAGAGAATTTAATTGAAAGTCACAGCTAAGATCTGCTTATCTGGAGCAGAAGCCATAGGAGTCATAAACTGGTAGGAACATTTATATAATTTGAATGAATGAGAATGAGTATGGAATAACATGAGAATGAGTATGGAATAACATGAGAATGAGAAACCCCTGAGATTTCAGTCTTAAATACGTTACTATCCTTTTGTAAATTTGACCTTCACGAACCCCATCAGGTTTTTAAAATGACGATTCAAGAAAAATTCCCTTGTGGCTCTGTCAGGAAGAGAGGAAGAATAATCACTGTGAATTATGTCTAGAGTTTTCAAATAAAAAAAGGATTGCGGTCCATGGGAAAAGCCTTTACTAAAGCCTTATCACACTTTGGGGAAAGGCATTCCTTCTATCTCAGAACCCTCTAGCCTTTTTGTCTCTTGGAAGTAGGAGACAAAATTAGGTCCAGGTTGAGCATCC
>NW_012135556.1:0-557 GCF_000956105.1 Propithecus coquereli | reverse complement strand
ACAATGGGGAAAAATCCAATTTTTTCAGGACAGTGGGTGCAAGTCTAAGATTAACAGTCATAGACAAGATTGTGCTGTTTTGAATCAGGAAATATCGTGGAGATTTGTGAATGCCGGAAAAAGAGCTCCGAAATTATATTAGACAAGCATTAAATAACCATTGCCAATTTTTTAGCTTGGTATTGACATGTTTGGACTTCCAGATTAAGGAGTTAAACATCCTTCAAAAGATGGAGTCAATCTTAGAAATTAAGGATTCTCAATTGTCAGGCTTCAGACACACTGCACTGAGTTATATATTTATTGGGTTATCTCCAGACCTCTTGAGTTAGAATTTCCTAGACTGCAATGTGGTAATCGACTTTCTAACAAGCCCTACTAATGATTCCAATGAGCAGAATTTGGAACTCTAATCTTAGTCCACAAAGATCATTATAAGAATCACCCGAAGAATTGGTAGAATCAGCAGAATTCCAGTTTCTTCCCCTAGAGATTCTGCCTCAGCAGATCTAAGCAGGGAAATAGGAATCACTATTTAAAAATAAGCACTCCAAATG
>NW_012135555.1:2495-3896 GCF_000956105.1 Propithecus coquereli | reverse complement strand
GGCCACTATGCATGGCAGAAAGACCACCCCCACCACCCAGGCATGAAATAATGTGACCCAATGCCCATCTCTCAACAAATTGCAACACCTGTGCTGTACCACTAATTCTGTTTTCAAAAAAGCTTACTGTTACAAGTTTTTGCATTCTGAAATTTAATATACATACTATTTCATTGTTACAGTTACAAATCCCTGAAGTCACGGATCATGGGAAAATGCTGGCAAAATGTGCTCTATAGCACTGCATAGGCGATTGATACCAACAATATTTATGGCGTCCTCGAAGCAGCTTTTGGGTGCTTCAAATTGCTTACTGAAGGAGTTAATTTTAAGTTAAACACCAATAACATCTGGGAAAAAATAATCTTAAAAAACCATATACATAGCAACCATTAATAAATATAGCAATCATTAAGGTGATGTTCTATGAAGCTGTAATTAGCTGATGAGCACATTTATGGAACAGCTGAGAACCAGCAGACTGCTAAGATCTGAGGTAGGCACAAAATATATAGATGAAAAAAGTCCTTTTTCTTGAAGAAATTTGCCATCTACACGGGCCCAGAGCATGAGAGATAATGTTGTCATTTGATAAAAAAAGGTACAAACTGTCTGAAACCAAATTGAAAATGTAAATGCTGAGAGTCCATCAGGGGAAGGTGTGAATCAACCCAGAAAGTGCTAAGCATGTATGGTTACATGCTCAGAGTAGCTTAGTTAGGAGAGGGATGAGACTAATGGGAACATTTTATGGCACAGGGGAAATAGCAAGGATCTCAGACTTGGAGATCAAAATCTTAAATGGCAATAGGAATTTCAGATAAACACAGGAATAAACAACTTTTTGGTAGAACCTTTCTGATTAATTCTTCTTTAATCGTTGCCTGTGGCAATAAATGAAAAAGTTGTTGTCAGTGATATTCAAAGTACTTAGAAAAGAGACTTTGAGCAAGGATAAGGTTAGTGTAGTTAAGCATTCACATTATCAGGAGATTATAGAAAAACCTAGAGTGCTTGGAGTATCTTGTGCATATATTCACACCTTGGGTACCACTTGGGAAATTCTAACATTGTAGAATGTTAGACTCTATCATCAATCCTGCAGATCTTCTGTGATTAACCCCAGAGTAGCCACTCCTTACCTGGTTGGTGTTCCCAAACACTTGTAAATAGTTATACCTGAACCTGAGTCATACAAGAAAGGAAAAGGCTGAAAGTTACTTGTATAAATAAATCCTTGATCTCAGCTTCTTTTATTTTCCTTGTTGCTCTCACTTAAAAGTACATCCAAAGGTTTCTAATAGCAGCCATAATGGAGAAGCTGGTGTCAAATTAATCATTCTACTTGAAAATAAATTATACAGAAGCTTTTCAGTTTAATATAGTCCCATTTGTCTATTT
>NW_012135555.1:0-1205 GCF_000956105.1 Propithecus coquereli | reverse complement strand
ATAGTATAAGTTGTTCAAAAGCTTCTGCACAGCAAAGTAAGTAATCAACAGAGTGAAGAGACAATCTGTTGAATGGGAGAAAATATTTGAAGACTATTCATCCAACAAGGGACTAATACCCAGAATATACAAGGAACTTAAACAACTAAACAATAAAAAAAGATCATTAGAAAGTGAGCAAAGAACATGAATAGAAAATTCTCAAAAGAAAACATACAAATGACCAAGAGCTATATGAAAAAATGCTCAACATCACTAACAATCGGGGAAATGTAAATCGAAATCACAATGTCATATCATCTTACCCCAGTTAGAATGACTATTATTAAAAAGACAAAAAATAACAGATGCTAATGAGGATATGGAGAAAAGACAACTCTCATATACTGCTGGTGAGAATGTAAATTAATGCAGCTACTATGGAAAACAGTATGGAAATCTCTAAAGAAAACCTAAAAATAGAACTACCATACAATCAAGCAATCCCAGTACTGGGTATCTCTCCAAAGGAAATAAAATCATTATATCAAAGGGATACCTGCACTTGCATGTTTATTGCAGCACTATTCACAATAGCAAAGATGTAGAATCAACCTAAGAGCCCATCAATTGACAAATGGATAAAGAAAATGTAGTATATCTACACAACGGAATACTATTCTGCCATAAAAAAGAACAAAATCATGTCATTTGCAGCAACATGAATGGAACTGAAGGTCATTATGTTAAGTAAAATAAACCAGGCATAGAAAGACAAATATCACATGTTCTCATTCATATATGGGAGCTAAAACAAGTTGATCTCCTAAAGGTAGAAAGTAGAATGATAGATACTAGAAGCTGGGAAGTGTGGGTAGGTGAGAGGGGGAGAAGAAGAGAGGCAGGTTAATGAGTCAAATTATAGTTAGATAAAAGACATAAGTTCTGTCTTTCAACAGCAGTGTAAAGTGACTGTAGTTAACAACAATGTATTACATATTTCAAAGTAGTTAAAAAAAAAAGACTTGAATTCTTCCCAACACATAGAAATGACTAACACTCAAGGTGATGGACATCTCAGTTACCCTGACTTGATCATTACACATTCCACGCATGTTACAAAATATCACATGTACCCTACGAATATGTAAAATATCATGTATCAATTTAAAAATTAATTTTAAAAATCCCAAAAATAGGCTGTTTTCATTTTCTCCTTTTTTCCA
>NW_012135554.1:1446-2260 GCF_000956105.1 Propithecus coquereli | reverse complement strand
CCCTAGCCAGGGCAACAAAGGAAGACTCTGTCTCAAAAAAAAAAAAGAAAGAAAATGAACTTAACTAGAGGAAAACTCCAAGGTATGAGTTAGAGCACGTAGAAAGACGGAGACCCAATAAGAAGGATAGAAGGAAATGGAGGAAAAGAAATAGGAGACAGAATAGACAGGGATGCTATCCAAAGGAGAACAGACAGACACAGCAGGACCTTAAATTAAACTAAAAATGAAAAATATTTATATTCTTTACATCCAGAAGAGCTCAATGGAACCAGCATAAATGAGAATGACTTCACATGTTCTATTTCCGTTATGCTTTCTCATTCAGCATAATAATCTTTGAATGGACAGTCATACTGCAACAGAGAGATACTAGCAGTGTTAGAATAGCTCCACTAAAAAATAGGCCAAAACACAGGTTGGTGGGGCCTAGGAAGAGCTTCCTCTGAGGATACGCCATTTCTAGGCAAGTACATTTAAGCAGGGCCCATCCAAAGTTTTAAGGTATTGAAATGGTGATTTATTCATCACTATCATCATCATCCTCATGTTATCATCATCCTCATGTTATCATCATCAGTAAAAAATGTATGCATGTTGGAGCACAGTAATCATCAAAGGGAAAAATTTTATAAAGAATGCTTGACCTACAAAATGAATTTCTTGTTCTGCTGCAACATAAGAAAGTAGTTTGGTCCTAAGTATCTAAAGACGTTAATTGGACACCGATACCTGCTTATTTGTCTAATGTTTTTGGCAGTTTTAACTTTCTTAATATTTCCATAGAAAGAAGGACTGCAATTTCTTTTTGGAT
>NW_012135554.1:0-1396 GCF_000956105.1 Propithecus coquereli | reverse complement strand
AGAGAATTATCAAGGGAGATGAGCTGCTCCTGGCCACATAGAGGAAGGACAGAGGAGAATAGGAAACTGGGCTGGAGTCATGGGTTGGATCTCTAGAAGCAGATGCTGACATGGTAATTAGGGTACAAGATGTTTTTAGGCAACACCACCAGTGAAAGGAGGAGCAAGGAGGAGGTAGAATTGGACAAAGAAAAATTTCAAATGTCATGGAACCCTGACAAAGCCCTGACCAACCCAGTGGGCAACTCTGGATCATGTAATACCCCTCAGAGTTGTCCTGTGATGCATCTCTGTGTCCACCAAACCTAGGGAGAGACCCTAAGGTTGGTGTGGGTTTATGAATATCCTTACTGTATATCCTTTTCATTATATTAATAGTCTAGCCTTAGTTGTGCTATGAGAAATTAGAGGGGAAAAAAGCCTGCTGGAAGAATAGATGCAAGAGATGTAGCAGTTAGAACGACTTTAGCAAGTACAGATTGTTTAAATTTGTTGAAATAATAATATGTGTTGTCTCATATACAGGGACATTCACAGGTAGAGCAATTACAGAGTTTGTGATCGGGGCTCCACTTCCCTGTGAACACCTGGGTTCTATTCTCCGCTGTATTAGCTTCATCCTTAGGCTGGTAATAAAACAGAATAGCTCCAGATATAACATTCGAACAGGACAATGTCAAGATATAGAAGAGGTATGGTCTCTTCCAGTGCATCCTTCCTAAGAATAAGAAAACCTATCTCATGACCCCACCACCTATACCTCTGTAGAACTTGCCTCACACCTTATTGGCCAGAACAAGTCACATGTCACCCCTAAACCAGCCATTGGTAAGTGATCCATTTGGAATAATCATAACTGGCTTAGTCTAATCAGGATATACCTGCTATAACTAGGGACAGGGTCAAATTCTCCTAAAGCATTTATCTCTGGGGAAGAGAAGTGGATATTTGTTCAAAATCAGAATTCTCTTAAGAAAAAGACAAAGGCAAAAGATTGGTTGAACATGTAACCAACATTTTTCCCTATATAAGAGCTCTACTGTTAAAATCAGCAATGTCACTTAGCCAACCAACTATGGAGCAAGGGTCAGAAATAGCAGAAATTCTAGCTTGGGAACAAAAACAGAAAATAATACATCATATTGGCTTGTTTCTGCTCATATCCTAGAGTACTAAAAGAACCTATAACTGGAAAACAAAATAAAACGAAATGAAAAACACCTAAAAGGCTAATTTCCCAAATCAATTTCATTTCACTCTGTGGTTCTAGTTACCCTGTAAATAAATACATACTTGATTGAGCCTTGATCTGAGGGGTTCCCAAGTTCATGGTTCAAGCATGGAACACTAATTTTTCTCAGATTCCCTGAGGGAATCTATTATCAGGAATCCACCC
>NW_012135553.1:14136-14810 GCF_000956105.1 Propithecus coquereli | reverse complement strand
TTAAGAAGAGCTTGGTGGACATGGGAAGGAAGGAGAAGAATCAGTAGGAACTTGATCAAATAGATCATGGAGATAAAAGTGAATAGTTGACTTAATTTGTGACCACAGTGTTTTTTGTTGACTGGGAGACTTTGGAAGTCATAACAATAATAATATTAAATGTGATTATGATAAAGATAATATTAACTACCATTTATTGAGTATTTATACTGTGCATGCAATGCTAAGCTCCTTTCTTGAAGGACTGTCTCATTTAATATGAGATGGGTCATAAATTTTCCACTTTTACAGATAAAGAAACAGGCTAGATAAGTTACCGTATTCAGCGTCATGTGTCATTAGTATCAGAGTGGGGATTTGAATCCAAGATATCTCGCCTTCAGAGCCTTTTCTTAACTACTCTGCTGGGGAAGAGAGAAGCTGAATTTGTTTTTTGGTTTTAGATGTGTCTAAATTTATATGATATTTTGTGTGGTAATAGGTGGATATTCTCAGACAGATTGTAAAGGGCATGACAATTCAGGTTGGCCATTATTAACTTACTGATAGAAAATAAAATACTAATTCCTAGATCCAAACTCCTGTCCCAATATTGTAAGTTAATATAGTACACTTTTTTCAAAACAAACTTTTATTTAGATATGCTGTGAATTATGGAGCATCCAACAAAGATA
>NW_012135553.1:0-1811 GCF_000956105.1 Propithecus coquereli | reverse complement strand
CATTTTCTGAATTTTCAACATTCAATTGAATGGCTCATATATTCTACTAGCAAAAAATAAGCTAAACGATTTGATGCCAGATGTATACGACAGTGTGGGCTGATAAAGAAGAACTGGAAACATTGGTTTGACCAGTGATTTACTACCTTGTGTCTGGTATACCATGACTTTCTTCAAGGGGCCGGTGTTGATCTGAATCTTGTGTCTACAGCTTTTTCTTTCTCTGGGAGGGAAACTGAAGAGGGACAACAGGAGGAGCAATTTTAAGCACATTGGTCATGGCTTTCTTCAACATTATGATTCACTTGGTATGGACTATATTTTCAGCTTATGAGAGCCTTTTCATTATGCACCAACTTTTAAAAAACTGTGGACTTAATTTACCCAGGTAGTTGGTTTTCGTACTAGGTAGGGGGGACCTCCCGCCCTCCTGGGGACAAAGGCAGTCACCCTGAGCAATTGCCACACCTAGGGGAGGGGGGAACGTCCTACCAATCTGCCAGTTAGAACTTAGCTGTGCCAACTGCAAAAGAATGCAGAAGGTTCCCTAGCCCACAGGCCAAGCAGCACAGGCACAATAGGGTCTGGAAGGTGACCTAGAACAACCTAAGGCTAATTATCATATCATTAGCTTAAATCTACCTTGCCATTCCCTCCTGCATATGGGCTTTCAGAGAGGCTCATGGGAGATCCGCATGCACAGTAAGACTCAGGTTATATAACTCTCAACTGCCCATCATAGTGGTTCGATGGTGACGTTTGAAACACGAGGAAGGCTCAGGCTAGGCAATATAAAACAGGACCCCAGACCGTAATCGGGGCCCTCCTGTTATGACAGTGTGTCTGTTCTTTGTCTGTGGTGAACGTACCTTACTTTACTCAATAAACTTCACCTAGTGCTTGCCTTACCTTGGTGTATGTGGTCATTCTTTAGCCAAGAGCACACCAAGAACTGAGAACAGACAACTACGATCCTACACTCATGTGTTTGGTACAAGTCAGTGTGAAACATTTGGCCTTTGCTGACCCTTGCAGAGACCATTGGACAGATATGGAGTCACGTCTGACTTCTCTCCCAGCATTCCTGACGTTCCTTTCCACGGTGTTCTCCCCTGTGGTTTGCCCTTTGATGCGATGCCTGTTCTCGTGTACTTGACTGCGTACCTAGACTAGTCTCTTCACTGAGCATTAACACCACAACAAAGATTATTTTTTGTGATACTTGGCCTAGCGCCCATTTTATAGAGGTGTCACTGTTGAGAAGGTAGATGTAAGGGGATTTAAAAAAGTATACACCACTCACATTGTCACTGCAATGCCAAATGATTTAACCCCTGTTATTGTCACTCTGCCTGTTTACTTGAGCAGTATTTAGCAAGCCAGTCATTTGGGGGACCTTCGAGTGCAAAGCCATGTGAATGAAGTCCATTGTTTTGGAATTTTCTTAGTAAGACAAAGGCTAATTGACTTCTAGGCTGTTTCTAGGTGAAGACATTTCATTAAAAAAAAAAACAAAAACAAAAAACCAAAGGACCTATTGTTTCTCAATGTCAGTTTAACAGTGGTTGGCTTAAATGGTAAATGGCAAACAGACGGACTATAGGGCAAAGCCTAGTCATGATATGAGTAGTGTTTGCATCAGTTGATCAGCTACACTGTACTCACATGAAATATCTGTGCCAGAAACAAAGAGTTCCTACTTTACGCCCTCTTTTGACTTTTGTTTCCTTTGTAGTTGCAAAGATCTCTTCTGCAGTCTCAGCTGATCTACTCCAGTGGTTCCCAGATTTCAGTATGTATAAAACATTTTT
>NW_012135552.1:12418-13352 GCF_000956105.1 Propithecus coquereli | reverse complement strand
TTGAAATTGAGAGAGAGGGGAGCAAAATTATTGGCTTGAGTTGTCACTTCAAATTGCAAACACTGTCTCAGAAATGGACTGTGTTTGTTGAGAACAAACTGAGCTATATAGCTTGTGGTGGTTTCTTGTTGGAAGGAACGTAAAGTTCCTGCTTTCCAGTCACCTACAGGGGAGAGGGGAATAGAAAATGACGAGCAGCAAACGAAAAGAGGAGCATATGGTCATCCCTATCTGCTGCCCAAGGTTTTACAGAACATGTTGTTCTGTGGAACCTCCTACCTGCATCATGGATAAGCTCATGTACTGCATTTGGATCTTGCCCCACTGGCTTGAAGCCAACTGCTCTCTCTCCTCAGGGGTTAAGGAAGAAGGCAGGCTTGGGACACACACAGCTTTGTGAGGCTAAATATCACCACACCATTTTGAACCAAAGACTCTTTCCCTCTTCCCAATTCCAAATCCTTGTTTGTCAAGCAGTTATTGCCTACACTGTACATGTTGGATAATGTCTAAATAGGAAGTTGGGCATGGCTTAGGATGTTTGGCTTCTAGGTAAAGGATTTTTCTTCATGCATTGAAAATATGCAAAAAGAATAGGTCTTCTGCAGGGTTTCTGATTGACGTTTGGGATAGTCAGATCTGATATTTGATCAAATCATCTGGTTTCCTAGGTATCATTTTGATATCAGTGGAAATAAACCAATAAGATTAATGTGGAAATGTTACAGAGAGCCAAGTTAGTTCATTTGTTTGTTTCATGAAATTTGTAATCTTTTGTGCGGTTCCATCTTGACTACTGATATCCTTGGGAGTGGCATGCAGATCATTTCAATACAGTTGGGCAACTGAACCTTGGTGACCCCCAACACCTTGTAAATTTATGACTAATTGATAATTATCACTTAATATAGTATTAATTTCAATATGCTAATAT
>NW_012135552.1:0-1118 GCF_000956105.1 Propithecus coquereli | reverse complement strand
TTTAAAAATTTAGATGAAATGGATACATTTCTAGAAAAATAAAACCACCCAATTTCCATAAGAAGAAACAAAATCTGAATAGTCCTGTATCTACTAAAGCAATTGAAGTCATTATGTAAAACATTCTCTGAAGAAAATTCAGGACTCAGTGCCTTCACTGGTGATTTCTTCCAAAATCTAAGAAATAAATAACATCGATCTTACACGTGTTGTTCCAGAAAATAGAAAAACAGGGAGCAAAAATCCTAACCCAGATGTTTCCAAACAAAATCTAGAGGTTTATAGAAGGGATAATACATCTTGACCATGTGACATACATTCCAGGAATGGAAGGATGGTTTCAAGTAGGAAAAACAACTAATGTAGTTCAAAATAGGTTTAAAAAAAGAGGAGGAAAGTCGTATCATCACTTTGATAGAAGCGGGTATGGGTGCATGTGGGACCCGGCTAAAGGTAAGGTGAGTTGGGGGTACAGTTAGTTTGGTTTTAGTGGAATATTTTTATATTGTTTGTGGTCAACCCCAGGTACAGTTAATTAATTACTAGCTTTCCCAGAATGGAAATAGCTTCTAGGTATACTCCTGCTACCTGCTATGTTGATTCAGAAGTCAATACAAAACAAAAAGGAAGATCTAATCAAACCCATGATAAGCTACCATAACCAGAATATTGGTAACAAAGCAGTTAATGAGTGTTACCAATTCAAAGATTATTTAATATTATATACTGTACAACTTGTAATGTCCTGAAAATTTGCACTTTAGTTTTGGAAAAAATATCTGATAGAGATTCCCCCAAATTTGACAATTTATGAATTTAAAGAAAGTTTCCTAAACTATCCATACTTGAAAAACAAGTTTTGATCAAACATACTATAAGAAGGACTGAATAATCTATTTCTCTATAGGCAGTGATAATACAAAATTGTTACCATAGGAAGAGGTAATCCACGAGTATGCAGTTAAAAAGTGTAGGAATGGTTGGGACGCGTATATGCGTACACAAAGAGTGCAATGCGCACCACCCGAAGGATGGACATATTTGAAACTCGGACTTAGGGGAGGAGGGGGGGACAAGGGCAACATACGTAACCTAAACATCTGTACCCCCATAATATG
>NW_012135551.1:2150-3021 GCF_000956105.1 Propithecus coquereli | reverse complement strand
TAATAAATAGAAGTTCTTACAGTCCTGATGTTATATTCAGGAGACTTTTCTCATTTTTTAAGAGGAACAATGGAGACCTTCTTCCTCGTTGACAGTGTTTTGCCACTTTGTTGTTTGAAGGGTATTTTAATAAGTTATTCTGACATCTGGTACATCTTTTAGCTCAGTATATGCAAGAATGGAGTTGATAGGAAGCTTCCCCTTGGGGCTTTCTAGCTCCTGATTCTGACTCTTAGTGGAAAAATGAGCAGTAGGCATATTTTTTGCCTATGTGCTGTCCTGCTGGTGATTAATGGTAGCGATAAAAGAGCTCACAATGCTTTTTATTACTTTGCAGACAGAATCACGCTCAAAAGTCTAAAAATCTCACATATTACATGCCACAAAGCCTGTACTCTTTAGGCTTTGTAATATTTTTATGATCTCAAGAAAGATAGTGATAACAGTTTATAGATTTTTGGTACTTGTATTAACAAACCAATGCTGAATTTAACAAATGAAATCTCTGATTATATATAGTCCCATCACCGCTCTTCTCTGTAGCCTAAAGTTTTTGAAGGTAAAAAATCTGCCACATTGCATTTAGTAAATGAATTTATTATTTTCTATCATTTTTTCTGAAGCTCATGGATGTGGTATTTAATTGATTTCAAGTTGGGCTGATTTTGTCTCATTTACTCATAAAAAGAAAATAAAATTAACAAAAGGAAAACATAACTGTGCTAGCCTCCTAGTGGATTAAGTCAGAATAACAGTTATTTCTGACTATATCAATTATCTTCAGTATTTCATAGGACAGGCATAATCATATTAAATGATTTCGATGGCTTATATTGGTGCAGCTTTTTCTGTAAGTATAATATTGAAAATC
>NW_012135551.1:0-282 GCF_000956105.1 Propithecus coquereli | reverse complement strand
AAGATTAGATTGTACTCAAATTACTTAAGTCATACATATCCACTCTAGAAAATTTGGAAAAAATAGAAAAGCATAAAGTATAACAGAAAATGTTCCCCCATAATCATAATCCTAGAGCCGAGACTGTTTATATTGATTACACATATTTTTTTCTCAATATATTTATTTAAACAAGGTCATACTATATACACACTAAGATTATATTATGAACATTTCCCATGATTTAAGATGTAATGTATTATTCTATAGAAGTATCATAATTTGTTCAATCCATTACAGTTG
>NW_012135550.1:13129-13973 GCF_000956105.1 Propithecus coquereli | reverse complement strand
GGGGTCTCGCTCTTGCTCAGGCTGGTTTCGAACTCCTGAGCTCAAACGATCCACCCGCCTCGGCCTCCCAGAGAACTAGGATTACAGGCGTGAGCCACCGCGCCCGGCCTATGACACATTTTCTTGAGGAAGGTTATGACCCTGAGGAAATAGACACAGGCCAGGTATGTTTTGATGAGGAAGAGAAATCCAACTAAGTCTGACAGTTTTCCAAGAAAAGGAGGCAGAGGGGAGCCCTTAGACTAATGTACCCTGCCTCCAAATTCTGGCTACTGCCAACCCCGGCAAAAATGGTTCTCCACAGGATGCAGAAGTCAGGTTTGACTTTATGGGTTGTGAGATTGGGCACCTGGTGTTTTTTGACTGAACTGTTTATTCAGGGAATTCACTTTAAAGGTAACCCACAGAGCACCTGCAATTGCCTGGGGTCCCTGTGTTAAGCTGGCTGACGATGCATAACCCATATCAGGAGGCAGAGGATGTCTTTTCTCGAACAAAATAGAATTTTAACAGAAAGCAGTAAACAATGGAAGAAAACAGAAGAGTTGGCTCTTATTGTTTCCCTTCTCCAGAGTCTGTTGCCCCCAAGATATAGAGTAACGTGGACACTCAAGTTCCAAGTACAAAGCAACTTTATTCTGCCCCTTTCTGCAGCATCGTCAAGGGAACTTTCTCCCTGCCCTCCTCCCACCATGTGCATTGTGGATAGCAGTATTGAGCTGTATTGTGCAGAAAGTGAATTTACTTACCTGTGACTAACCATAAAAATCCTTAATCACCAGTGAACTTTGATGATGTGCACGGGAAATTTTATGATAAGAGAAGATTTTTTTATTAAATATTT
>NW_012135550.1:0-430 GCF_000956105.1 Propithecus coquereli | reverse complement strand
AATATGCCATATTCTAGATTATCAGAGTGTCCTTTTTAAACCAGAAACTGCCTCTTAATTTCAGATCTGTTTTTTTATAATCACTTTGGCCTCCAAGAGATTTCCCAGAGTGGCAGTGTTTAACTCTCCGTGTGTTGATAAGCACGTCTGGCTCCTTCTGGGTTGGCATGTCCTGGTGTTTAAATGACAGCAATCAGCCCACATCTGCCTTTGAAGTCATCCTTAATTCTTGTAGTAGGTATAAAGGCAAAACCACTATATTGTGGTAATAATTCGTGCTTGTAAGACATGTTCATAGAATAAGACTTTAGTTTTTAAAGTGCTTTTTAGAAACTGAGACTCTATTTAACATAATAAAATCTTCATAGTATAATGGAATAAAGTATTAGGTTAATTGTAAAGGGTTAATATAAAAATAGAGGAGGATGCA
>NW_012135549.1:12881-13283 GCF_000956105.1 Propithecus coquereli | reverse complement strand
GCAAATTATCTTGTAGGTCCTCTGGTGACCACAGGTTTGAATAAGCTGCATGCTCTTAACCGTTAACAGCTGATAATTCAGCACAGGAAATGAAGTCAAGGCTAACAATTTTACTATGTGGCAGACCATGATAAATAGGCCTTGAGAATTTAGGGAAGAAAATACTTAGTTCTGGGTGGAGGGAACATATTAAAAGACACTTACGGGTTCTATAAGAGAGATATCTGAAGAGTGGGGACATTCAAAATGTAGAACTCTTTTTATTGTTCATTTTTTAATCAGCCTTTATTGACTGTTCTATTGGCTGCCAGACAGACGCCATGTGAAATGCTAGGAGGGAGGATAAATAAAGTGTGGTCTCTGCCATCAAAGAAATGATAGTGACTATTCAAGTTATAGAAA
>NW_012135549.1:0-871 GCF_000956105.1 Propithecus coquereli | reverse complement strand
AAAATTCTTTAAGACCACCTGACCTCTGCTGAAATTAGCCTCTATCTTACCATTCAAAAAGAACCTAAGTCAATGTAATTTATTGCACCTTCAAGATTATTTTAGGAAAAGATATCAAGACAGGAAGCAATATTAATGCTCAGCATGGTTCTCCTCTCTAGGGTGGGATCCCTGATAGCAGACATAGTCTTTTTCATATTCTCCCCAAGGCAGGCACTACAAATAAAACTTTTTATTTGTGCCCCACGCAGGAATATTTACCTTCCCTATCTCCACCTGTTTCTATTATACTTGTTGGTTTAGTTTTGGCTGTGTTATTTTTTTCATGGCAGTAATATAAACAAGATAGGTGTTTATTACTTTCTCGTACAAAATAAGCCATCTTTGATTCTAAATTTCTACTCCTAGACTGATGACACCATCTTAGTGTTACCACATTTGAATTTCAGGCCCAAGGAGGGAGAAAACAAAGGGGAAAAGAGAGTCTTTTCCAGAAAAATTCTGTCTTATAGAGCAACCCTCATGGAAGTTCTATAATCTTCAAGTTCATCTTACATCTGATTGGCCAAAACTTAGACATATGACCGCATCTTGCTAAAAGGGATGCAGGGAAATGTAATCTTTTATTCTGGGTGGTGATATGTTCTAAACATCTTCATGATGCTACTAAGAAGGAAAGGGAGAATAGGCTGAGGTAGGTGCCTAATACTGTGTGTCACATCTGTTAGTCCTCTACAATTCTGCCTCTTAGGAAAAGTCTTCTACTGTTTCCCACATTGTAGATTTCTATAACATCTACACTTGGAATCAGTTATTTTGCATGTAGCAAAACACTGACCAACGTTGCTATTCATACGAGTCATTTATGAGT
>NW_012135548.1:328821-381454 GCF_000956105.1 Propithecus coquereli | reverse complement strand
CGCCAGAGGGACACGCTGAGGCAGGAGGCACAGGGTCCCCTGTGGAGCCAGCAGGCAAAGGGTGCGGTAGAGGTGGGTTCTGCCCCCATGTAGCCCACAAAGGACCACAAGACTGGGCCTCCAGGCCACCCTCACCTGCAGGCTTGCTGGCGTCACCATCCCCCCAGTCCCAGGCTGCACAGGGGCTGACTTGGGCCTGTCCTGCCCTCCCTCCATCTCCCCAGCTGTTCCAGGTGGGGGGTGGTATGGAAGGGACGGGCCAGCCCCGGCCCTCTCTCCAGGGAGAGGTTCCCTGAGGTCTTTCCCTACTTTGTAGGGCTGCTACTGGGGGTACCACCCCAGCCCCTGGGCAGGAAGCTCAGAGAACCCCAGGGACCTTCCTTTACCGGAAGGGTCTAAGCATCTTCTCTCTGCAAAACCCAAGCTCACCACCCTGGTGCATAGCAGAGGCCTGGGGTCGTGTGGTTTTAGAGGAGGGTCTCTGCGGACCAAGAGGAGCATGTCCTTGTGCACATGGGCCCTGCCTGTTGCCACCTGCCTATGTGCGGTCAGCAGCCACGGTCCAGCTCGGAGTGCACAGCCACAGGGCCTGCCGGGGCAAGGACAGAGGGGCCCATTCCTCTGGGCCCCTCCCGAGCGCTCCAGGCCTCCCTGGCCTGGGCTCCTCAGTGGTGCAGGGAGGAGGACTGTGGGGTTAGCAATCTGAGCCCTGAACTTTTGTGGGTCCCAAACCACATAGCCACTCCCTCTGGGGTCCCTGCCCCTGCTAATGAGGGTGGGGGGGTCCAAGGCCAGCTGGGTGGGTGTGCCCCTGCCGAGGCCCAGTGGGCAGGTCAGGGCACAGAAGGACAGGGGAGGAATCGGGTCCGGGCCCCCAGAAAGTACCTGGAGCCCTTGGGAAGAGGGAGGTTGAGGAAGACCCCTGGTGGGGAGGTCCCACCCAATGACCAGGGTCCTGGCAGAGGAGGCCCCAGAAGGGGCAGACCTCTCTTCTTCTCCCCCAACACCAGGCAGGGGGTCTTGGTAGAGGAGAGGCTGGCCCTGCCCACCCAGAAGACCCAACCAGGCCTTGGCCTGGCCTTGACTTCGGGAATCGCCATGAAGGGCCGAGGGTGGGAGACAGCTGGGTGGTCTTTTCTGGGAGGATGAGCAGAAGCGACCGGCTTGGGTGGGACTGCTTGAACGTCCTTCCTAACCAATGCTTCTCGGGCACAAATCCAGCTTCCACGTGGTCTGGCGAAGCAGTGGGTGGTGTCTGGCAGCGACGTGGGAGATCATTTCCCGATGACATCACGGCGAGTGTTTTCTCTTTGATGCAAACCACACTCTTCACTTGGCTTCAGAACAGCTTAAGCGAGCGAACAAAGACTAGGAGGGAGACGGGGACTGTCTGAGCAGGCGGGCGGGGCGTCTTAGGATCTGTAGTCCTTTTTGCTGTAGGGTTTATTGCCCAAAATACTATCGATCTCGTGGATAATGGAAGACGACAGTTTTGGAAGGACCTGTGTGCAAGGACAAAACGAATCAGAACTCTCCACCAAGGTCGCCTGGCTGGTGGGGGGGGTGGGGTGACGTCACTCCAGACCTGCTGCTGGCCGGGACCGTCCCCACCCGTCACATCTGGCTCCATCCAAAGCAGACGGAGGCCATGCTGCTTTGCCTTCCCAAATCTGGCCCCACTGAGCAGGTAGAGAGGAGGCGTCTTTGAAAGCTTTGTTGGACCAAGCCTCTCCTCAGCTCCAAATTGTGCCCGGCTCCCATCCCACTCGGAGGAAACATGCCCGTCCCTGCCCTTCGGGATCTGCCCCTGCCCGGGCCTTGGCAGTAGCTGCTGCTGCCGGAGCCTCCCCCACCTGGCGTGTGCACAGCTCACTCCACAGCTCCCCGAGCCTTTGCTCAAACGCCACGTTCTCAACAAGCCCAGCTGACAGCTCCCCTTAAACCTGGGTCCCTGGCGCCACCTCCTCCTGCCCCCAGCTCCCTTTCTCATCTCCCCATCTCTGGCGTTTTTCCTCTAGAGCTTGTCACCTTCCAATGCCTGCTTCAATTTCCTTCCTCCCAGCATCCAGTGTACACCTGTCCCTGCTGGAAAGCGAGCTCTCCAGGAGCAGGGCCCCCTGATGGTTCGTGGGTGTGTCCTGGCCGTCTAGACGGTGCCTGGCACGCAGGACGAAGGCCCGGCTGGGTGGGAGCTCTGCGCAGCCCGCATGCTCACCTGAATCGCTCCCACGTTCTCCATGAGCTGGTCGGCGTTGGAGGCGCCCAGAAGCACGGAGCTGACGCCCTCGTTCCGCAGGCACCAGGCTGGGGCAGCAAGACCCGAGGTGAGGGCGGCGCCCTCCGCAAGGCCCTGTATGCCCCCCACTGGGCTGGAGACACCCAGCCTCTGGGTTCAGGGGGCCTGAGACGCTCAGCAGTGCTGGGGGGCTTTGCCCAAGGAGTGGCTGGAGTGGGTGCTGGGGGAGCCCTGGCCCACTGCCCTGGGTGTAGAGGTGGCCCGGGGGCTCAGGCCCCCATCCTCTCCCCATGAAGGTGGGGACCCCATTACCCATGGCTGGCTGATGGGGGGTGGCCAAGGCCCTCAGGGACCCCCATCATCTCCCCAAGGACATTGTCCCAACCCTGCCCCCAGAGCCCTGTTGCCCGTGGCCAGCAGGGATACTGTTCAGGGCTCCCTCACCTTTCTCCCCAGGGACGCTGGCCCCATGGTGACCCCGGCCCCATTCCCCATGGCCAGCCCAGGCCTTCGGGGACCCTGCCACCTCCCCGGCACACGAGCCCTCACCTATGGCCAGTTGGGGCAGGGTGCAGCCCAGGCGCTCGGCGATGGCCTGCAGCTCCTTCAGCTTCGCCTGCTGGCGCCGGCCCTCCTCGCTCAGGATCTTGTCCTTCAGCCACTGGTAGCCCTGGGTGGGGCAAAGCACAGCTCCAGGTGAGGGCAGGTCACCTGGACCCCGCGTGCAGGTGGCTGACAATCTGTGTTCCTTTCAGATCCTTCTCCCAACAGCGGCCCTGGTCTGGAAGCCAGGGCGGCAGCCTGCCCCAGGCCAGCCGTGCAGGGTGGGCAGGAGAACGGCCCTGTCCACTCTCAAGTGCAGTCCGCGGGTGCTGACCCGCCGCTGAGCCAGGTAGAGGCGGTGAGCGCTGCCCTTCCCTTCTCCCAGGGAGCCTGGCGGCCGGGGAGACTGGCTGCTGCCTGTGGCCCAGAGGAACCCTCCCCTGGCCCTAGAGGGGTGCTGCCGCCCCTGGCCACACCCCAGGACTGCGGTGCCTCCTGGAGGGCGCCCTGCCCTGCCCTTGCTGTGCGCCGGGAGGAGGGGTGGGCCAGGCCATGCTGCCCGGGATCCCAGGACCAGGTCCAGGGCTGGGTCTGTCCTGCTGGGCAGGCCTTTCTCTGCCTGCTCCGTGTCCCCAAGCCCTGCAGTCTGGGACCCTCCAGAGGTATGTGTGGGGGAGCGGTCACTTGTCCCAGGGTCACCGCTATGTAGCTCTGAAGCCCCCGAGGTCTCAGTGACAGCAGAGAGTGGGCAAGTATGTGGGATGGGGGTACCCCAAATGGCACCTGTGGACCCAGCCCACGATGTGCATACTGGGGTGGGGGCAGAGGTGGGGGTATAAGAAGGGGCCCCCTATCTGGGGTGCCAGGTCCCATGGAGTGGGCGGCCCCTCTGGGTGTGGGGTCAGGCCAGAAGGGGCTCCATGTTCTCATGCCACGGAACCCCAGGCGGAGGCGGCAAAGGCAGCTGTGGCCCAGGGAAGCCCCTGCCCAGCACCAAGCAGTCGGCCCAAAGGTCCCCCTGTCCCCCCAGATGCCTGTCCTCTGCCCATCCCCTCCCCCTCCCTGGCCACTCCCTCACCTTCAAGGAGGCTCTCGAGTAGGGTGGGATGCCGCTGTCATACTTCCCGGAAACGATGCCGCAGGCCAGAGGGGACCAGGTCATGGCGCCCACGCCTAGAGAGGAACACCCCACGGTCAAGGCCTGGGCCACGGGGGCGGGGCGGGGCGGGCAGGCGGCACCCACCTATCTTGTGGAACAGCTCGGGCAGCTGCACTTCCACCTTCTCGCGCTGGAACATGTGGTACTCGGCCTGCTCGCAGATGGGCGGGATCAGGTTGAACTGCCGGGCCACGGAGTAGGCCTCCTGCGGGGGAAAAGGGGCCCAGATGGCCCCTGCTGGTCAGTGGCCCTGGGGAGCTGCAGGGCAGCAGGTGACAGGACACAAAGGCACCTCTGGGACATGGCTGGCCTGGCCCCTGGGACCCTCCCACTCCCCTGCACACAGCTTTCCTGGGAGCCAGCAAGGCCCAGGTGAGCTGGGAACAGGGGGTGCGTGGTGGGACCCCAAGGCTGAGGGTCTGGGGAAGCGCAGTGCAGCAGTGAGGCTGGGGTCTGGCACTGACTGGCTGAGTGGCCTTGGCTATGTTACTTAACCTCTCTGTGCACAGTGTCCACATCTGGAAAACAGGACGACAGCAGCACTACCTCACGAGGCATCGAGAGGATTAAATGGGACTTAGTCCCCACGAAGCCCTCAGATCTAACAGCACCTGGAACACCGCGCGCACCCGGACGGTAATGGTGTCCTCGCTGCCGAGGGCTTCCCGAGCTCCGGGACCTCTGCTGAGAGCTTCCCCCCGGTTCTCTCAGAGAATCCTCAGAGCAGCCCCATGAGGGATCGTGCTGGCAGGCTTGTTCTACAGGAGGGAAACTGAGGCTCAGAGAGGTCAAGCCATCTGTCCGGGACCACGTGGTGCCGGGATCCACGCCAAGACCCTGGTCTGCGAGGCCTACAGTCACAACCGCCGCACTCCCGCATGCGGTCTCTGCTCAGGACCCCGTTATCTGTGCAGTCGGGGCCGCAGGCTCAGACTCTGCCAGGCCCTGGGGTCTCACGTGGCCGGGGCGAGCAGCCCACACCGGCGCATGCGCACACAGCGGCCCGTACCATGATCTCCATGGAGCTCCAGCGCGATGTGCCCCAGTACATGGCCATCCCCTGGTTGATGACGTGCGTCATGGCTCGTACGGTCTCTGTCACGAGAGAAGAAGCTGCAGGTGGGGGGCGTCCGAGGCACGGGGCCCAGCCTGGGGACTTGCTGCAAATACAGGCAGGACGCCGGGAGTGGGGAGAGGAGGCTGCAAGACGTCTTGCAAGCAGTGTACTTCCTGGCTCGGAACTTGGCGTGGGAGGGGTTTTCCGGGATGGAAGGGAAAAGCGAGCCGCAATCCAAGAAGGTGGTCTTGAAAACACTCTCCCCAGCTAGTTACAGGCCTTGCAGAATCCTTGAAAAATGGGTTATGGGTGGACTGTGATGAAGGCAAGTTGACATCAAAGACTGTGACTCTGACTCTGGAACTGGGGGGAAGAACCGGGGACCCCGACACTCAGGAAGGACCAGGTGAGTGGATTAAGGCTGCAGTTAAACTGGCAGAGGCAACAGGAAGGAAACGTGTTTTGCCTGTTTTCAGGTCTCCTGCTTCGGGCCGTTCCACACCCTCACCGGACGTGGGAACCCGGTGGAGAGGGAGTGACGGCATCTGGAGGGGCGGAGGCGGGCTGCGGGCTGCGCTCCTCTCGTGCCCAGGAGGGCCGGCGCAGGCACGGACAGCCTTGTGTGGACCATGGCCTGCGTTCTCAAACCAGTCCCCCTTCCCTGGCACGGGACGGTCCCAGGGTGACAGGGGGACTGGCTGCTCTTCCTCTAAGGGGCCAAGGCCCAGGGCAGACAGCTGTGAGGAACAGCCTGGACCCTGGACAGCTGAGACTCACAATGCCCCAAGAACTAAATCACTGACACCCCATGACATCTTTTAAATAACAGAAACCCTTGCACCAATTACATGACAGATTCTTCCGAGTATTCAACAAAGTCTCTGAGACATAACAATCTGCCAGCTATAGCCCCTCCCTCCGCTGTTTCAGCCTCATGGGAGTGATGGGGTTTTAAAAACAGAACTTGGCCTCAGATTCTCAAATTTCAAATGCCTCTCAGCTTTGCGGGGTGAGGGACAGTCCCACCAGAATCTCACGGTCGATACAGTGCTTGCAAGTTCAACTGCCACGGCAGTGTTGGCAGTAAAGTGGAGGAGCAAGTGTTTCTAAAAACAGTGCAGTAACATTGACCCTTGAAAATCCCCATCTCTCCCCAAGCGCCCTGCCCCTCATTTGTCACTGAGATGGGAAGCTGAGGTCCCTGAAGATGGCTGGGGGTGGGAGGGATGGGAAGGAACTTGGAGAATGCTGGGTTTGTTTTGAAATTTCCAGTGCAGAATGGCAGCAAGGCCACAGGCCCCTTCTCCGCGCCGAGTGGCAGTGCTGGCTTCCCGCCCACCTGTTTTGGGGTGTCAGTTCTGATCCTTCGCAGGTCCCTGAGTGCCCCGTTGGCTGAGGTCCAGCCTGAGTGGGACCCAAGGCATCCTGAGGGCTGGAGCTAAGGGCAGCGGGGCTTCCTGGTGGTGGCCTGAGCAGGCTCTCCCAGGACGCTGGAAAGGCCACCTCGGCTTCCACGCCTGCAACCAGCCCTGGCCTCTGTGGCTCCCGGGAATCCTCCCTGCCCCCATGCATGGGTGGAGATCTGGGAGGGAGTCTGAACCTCTCTGGGGACACCTCCCTGGGCCGCCTGCTCCAACTGCCAGCACTGATATACCTTGAGGAGGAGGCCAGTGCCTGGCTGGGAAGGTCCGAGGAGCACCTATAGGGTCCCAGGGGAATCCCTGACCCCATCCTAATCCCGGGCCGGGCTCCTGACCCGGGCGGTGGTCCTCGTTCAGTTGTTTTAGAAACACTCTTGGGGCGCCTGTGGCCATGCAGCACACCTTCCCGGTGCTTCTCAGCCAAGGCACAGGTCCACATGCCAGAGAGAGGGAAGCAGAGGCCCCCAAGGCCACCCGCTCCCTCACCCTCCCCCCACCCCACAGCTCTCTGGGTCATGAAGATCCCAGCCGGGGAGACTGTGTGGTGTCCTGTGTGCCCCTTCCATGCAGTGATGGCGCCACGGCCGGCGGTTCGGGGTCAGCTTGAGCCTCTGGCTGTCTGCAGGGGGAGGGGCCCAGGCAAAGGGTCCCGGGCAGAGGCAGGCCGGATGTAGGGCCCCATGCAGGGGCGCGCTGCACCTCTGCCCAGGCCTGATGTTGGTGGCCCCAGACACAGGAACAGTTAGGGACAACTGTCCTTTGCCTCAATATTTAATGCTGCTGAACAGAAGCAGGAGGACCGAATCCTTCCAGCTGCTGCCAAAACCCATGGCATCTCCTGCTGCGTCACAAATAATACATGGGAGGGGTCGGGTGGCAGCACCAGCTGGCAGGCAGGAGCCCTTCCATCAGCGCTGTCCCAGGGAGACTGTGCTGGCCCTTGGGGTGGGGTCCTGGGGCCCTTAGCCAAGGGGAGGGCAGAGAGACCACGCACAGCCAGAGGCTGCCTCCAGTCTCAGAATCCTGCCAGCTCCTGCAGTTGTTCTTTTAGGGGGAAAATGACTTCATTTTGATGGAGAGGTCTGGCCACACAGAGGGGAAATGACCCACATGCTGTGGATGGTGGCCGTGCTGGCCGGGAGGAGGAGCTAAGACCTGCTGGGGGCTGAATGTTCTGGAGTCCCCGACAGGTGCGCTCCTGCAGAAACCTGGTCTCCCAACCCTTCCCAGGGCACCTTCATGGGTCAAGTTTCCAGGCGGGATCACAGCATCCTCCGACGCCAGCCGGCCACTGTGGGTCACAGCAATGCAAGCCCAGGGGTGGGGACCATGCACAGACGGAAAGGGATGAAATGACAGCATGGATCACGTGGGGACAAGGGGCTCCCGCACCACTGGGTTTTCCTTCCCTTGCAGGGTGTTCTCACAGGGAGCTCCCCGCCTTGTGCATTTTATGGAGAAGTTTGTCACGGGGCGAAAGAGTCGTGTAAGTTAAAACCACTGTCTCATAAAATGCAGCTGGGACGCAGAAGTCAGTAGCTGGGCTAAGGGTGCTGTGTACCTTCTATGATGAATGTCCTTGACTTGGAGGAACTAAATGGGTCCCCTGGTGACAAAAGAAAGATTTAAAGAGACCAGAGTTTACAGCTGTGGGACGCCGAGAGGTGTGGCGTGACAAGGCGTGGGAAGGAGGCGAGAGCCACTTTGCATGGAATATCTGTTAAGTTAGAAAGAAATATATATACACACGTGTGCGGTATATATAAAAACAAATGAAGAAAAAATAACTTAAACACAACTTAATTTTCCAAGTCCCTGGAGCAGCGAAGCGCGAACGAGCAATGCCCGTAGCGGGAGCGGGGTGTGCTGAGATCGCGGGAGTCCAAAGAATAAAAACGCCAAAGAAACCAAAACTGCCCTCGGAAGCACTGAACATTTTTCTCCTCTACGTAGAAATTTATCCCCTAGAGCGACAAAGACCCCTGAAACCTCTCAGTGGAACGTGACTGAAAAGACCGCGGCGGCGGCAGAGTCATCGCACGGCGCCCTCCTCTAGCTACAGCACATGCAGCCGGAGCGGACAGCCGGAGGGGACAGCAGGCTGCCGGGTGCCAAGCGTGGGAGGCGGCGCGGGCTGGCGGGTCAGGCGAGGGCCTGGAGCGAGGTGGGGTGCGGGGATGGCACGCAGAGGCCGAGCTCCCCCAGCACGGGGAAGGCCTGACTCCTTGTGTCCCTTGGGGCCTGGCCTCCTGTGATCACCCACCTGGGTGCCCAGCGGGGCCATGCCGGTGGCCACCGGAGCCTCAGGTTCAGACCCTTCATGGACCTGGCTCTGTCCTTCGAACCCGCCCAGGCCCCACCAGCCAGTGCTTCGCAGACCACCTACCTTCCATAGGTGTGTTGGGGTCCGGGCGGTTGGCAAAGACCACGTCCACATACTCCAACTGCAGCCGCTCCAGGGAAGCCTTCAGACCTGGGGAAGGACAGGGAGAGGCCGTCACTGCTGCCAACACATCTTCATAAACATTTCTGGGCCTTCCCTGTGCCCGGCTCGGGGGACAAGAGAAGGGAGGGAAGAAGCCCTGGCACCGGGGAGCTCCAGGATGGCTGGTGGCGCTTGTGAGCGTGCGGTCCCTCCCCTCAGGAGGACGTATGTGGGAACCACAGGCCAAATGTCCTGTGGCTGAGTGAAGGGGGATTCCCCCCAGGGAGCACAGCCTGCCTGGGGCCACCCTGTGGCCTCCTGGTGATCCGTGTAGCAAGCAGGAGAGCTACGTTATCACACGTGAAGGGAGGGCTATTCCTGTCGTCTGTCCCGTGAAAGGCCAATAGTGTCTAAAACGCACAAACGGCCACCTAGTACTTAGAACAGCCCAGGACAAATAGTCGACAGAGTGGGAGGTGGTCCCCTAATTGATTTTCAATAGACTGATGTTATTTTGAAGACAATACTCGTGACTAGGAAAGACATGAAGACGATAAAATGCAAGAAAAGCCGGGCGCGCAGCTGTCCCCCCGGGGTCCTCCCGGGTGTGGTGCCCGGGCTGTGTGCACGGCTTCTCCCGGCTTCTTCTGGATTCCTGGCAACCCCGCGGGGCGGTGCTCTTAGCTTACAGGTGCGGGTGCCGCGGCAGAGGCTTGGGGAAGGGATGCGCACTACTTGGGAGGCTGGATCGACACCCAGGCTGTCTGTGTCCAGCCACAGTGCCGCCCTCATTCCTTGCAAGGTCCCGCTGGTGGCCAGGGCTGGGCCCTCTGCTGTGTGACTGGTGGGGTGGCACAGAGCCCATCCTCACCTTCTATTATGTGCTTCCTGGAAAGGCCCCTCTCGGTCTCCGCTCTGAAAGACAGGTGACGGCCGGCGATATTGCAAGTGGTTTTGGGGAAAATGTTTATGACGCAACATTAGGCAGGAGAAGCAGGTCAGCAAACGCCGTGTGTGGTCTGAGGCCACTTTGGGGGAAAGCAACGGAGCCACAGGGCTGAGTCCCCCGGGCCAGACGGAGCCCGGACGCACTTGGGTGCCGCTGGGGGTGGCGGATGGGGGCTTTTGTTTTTCAACTTTACCCTTCGGCTTGGTTTGGACTTTTAAAATTAAAAAAAATTAATAATGAATTTTATTTATAATTCCTATGAGCCCATATTTGTCCAGCCCTGGAGAGAGTACGGAAGACACCTGGACACCTGCAGGGTGACCGGTGGCCCAGAGAATTTGGAGTGGTTTGGACAGTTCACACATTTTCTGTGTTTTCGAGACTTTTTTTGTTACCTTTGCAATCAGGGAAAAAAACCCCACATAAGTAAAAATAAAAATTAAACGAGGTTTGAGTAAAAGGCAAACTCAGCCAAGCTGCTTTTCTGGATTTGGTGTCCCTTAACAGGGACGGCACCAACGCTGCCTGGGGTGGAAGGAGAGGGTCAGAGCAGCGCACTGGGGACAGGGGACAGAGATGGCACTGGGCCCGGGTCCTGTCCGCCGGGCCTGTCCAGGACGGACCCTGGCGCACCCTCCCTTCTGAATGGCAACTGTCCTCCCCCCACTCCCAGGAGCCTCCTAAGTCAGGGGTTTCCAAAGAGCACGGGGCTGCTGGACCCCGGGCCGGATGCATGGCCTGTGGCTGCACCTACTTTCCTCCCCAGAAGATCTTGGTGGTGATGACGAGGCTGGACCGTCTGCGGAACAGAAGAGAAGGAGGGTGGTATTGGGCCCAGCCCCTTAACGGTCCTCCCTCATCCCCGATGTCCCCACCTCTCATGCAGGGGTCCTAAAAACCTTCCCACCCAGGAGCCCGGGGCATGAAGTGGGCAATTCTCCGTCGTCTGATGCGCACCCCATGCCAAGCCTGGGCCGGGAGGCAGCCCAGTGATGCAACCGAGGCAGCAGCCATGGAGGCGGGGCCGCGGGGCCGCGGGGCCAGAGCGCAAAGGGGAGACAAACTGGCCCAGGATTCGGGAGGGTCCAGGCTTAGGGGCTGGGAGGGCCTCGTGGCTTTGGTCAGGGTGGAGGGAGCAGCAAGAGCCAAGCCCAAGGGGGCCAGGCATGGGCCGGAGGGTGGACCGGGCTTTGGTGGGACCTAGCAGGGGCCGGGGATGCAAAGGGGCAGGGGTGCCAAGTCGGGGCAGTCCCCTGCAGGAGGGGACAGGTGTCTCAGAGGATCTGTGTGGGGGATGTGGGGGCTGGTGGTGAGCCCAGTAGCCCCGAGGAGGGTGGGGACCGCTGCCTGGGAGAGGAAGGGGGGAGGCTCCAGGTCTGCCACCCCTGTGCTCCACCACCTCCCGGGGCCAACCCCGAGGGACACATGCAGCTGAGGTCTATGCCGCAGAGCTGCTGCTTCCTGGGTGACTACGATGCGTCTGGCCCTGAGCTGGGCAGGTGATTTATAGACTCGGGGACACCAACCCTCAGGACAGCCCTCCTAGGAGGTCTGACACTTGTCCCCTTACAGACAAGGACAGTGAGCTCCGGAGGGGCTGAGACACTCGCTAAGGTCCTGTGAACAGGGCACACTCCACTCTCAGGCACCCTGGCTCCTCTGGCCCTAAATGCTCCAGCCACGGGGCAGAAGGACCTTGCACCCCGACCTCGCAGCAGCACCCCCTGCCGTACCCAGGGCATTCAGGGAGTTCTCACTTTCGGCTCTTTTTGGCCTGGGACTTTGCAGTGGGGCCCTGGCCCTCTGAATCCCTGGGGATGGGCTTGGACAAGGGTGGGAGGGGCAGAGGTGGGGTGGGGGCAGGCAACACGGGTAACACAGCCAGCCTCCCCATGGCTTTCTCAAGCAGTAGCCTCCTGCTCTCAGGGAACAGAATTTTCCTCTCCACGTCCCAGCAAGAACAAGCTTAGAACTTGCAGGCCGTAGCAAGACTGCACCCGGGGCTGCCGAGACCGAACCCGGGACCTCTGCTGGTCAGCAGCAAAGACCAGCCTCAAACAGAGCAGTTACCTCCAGCCCTTCTTCTTGATGACGTTCCCTAGAACCACTTCGGCCCTGCGAGAGAGAGACACGGAGTTTTGTCACAGCAGAACAGAAAAGTCAAACCCAGCCCCACCGTGACAGTCGGCCTCCTGGTCCCCTCTGTGAAAAGGCCACCGGGGCCAGAGAGCCAGGCTGTTCACGCCCGCTCTGGCTCGGCAGCTCCTTCCAGACGGGGCGAGGCCTGGGGCGGCCGAGGGGCTGGGGGTGGCCGCGGGTGCGCACGGAGAGAAGGAAGCAGCTGTCGTCCTGCGTGGCACGGCCAGCATCCCACCTCCCAGGGCAGCTGAAAATTCACTGGGGAAAATGCCTGGCAAAGTCAGGTGGGTGAAATTTCCAGACAAGTGTCTTTTTTAAAAGGTAAATTATTCATCACACACATTCTCTGTTTTCAGACCATAAACCGACCATCCTGTTTCCAGCAGAGCATGTGCATGCATGTATACATGTGTGTGCGTGCACCTGTGTGCATACGTGTGTGTGCGCACATGTCCCTCTCGTTTCCTGCTTTTGAACAGCAGAGACAGATGCTATGCTGCTCTGCTTGGCATCACTCCGGGTCCTGCACCAAACGTGGGCTAGCCGGGGGCACGAGTGGGCCGTTCCAGCCTTGCTTGGCACTGCCAGGCTGAATTAAACTTTTTAAAACTTTCTGCTTGTAGCAAAATGTTTCTGAGTGAAAACAACAGACGGAGAATGATCCATACCCTGTGCTACATTCCAATTATAAAAGCGCCTGAGTCATCCACTCAGAAATAATGGGCCCTGATTTGCAAGCTGTTCGGCACACATTCTGAGTGTTCCTCGTTTATGGTCAAGATGCACAGAAAACCCACTCAGACCTGGGCCTCTTCCTTTCATTCCCTGGTCCTGGATCTGTCAGACAAAGGACCAGGAGAGGAGAAGAAGAGAAGAGCCAGCAGTGGCCCTGGGGCCACAGGGGCTGCAGACAGTGGGTTAACCAAAGCCTGTTGCTTGTGGCCCTGGCGGTGAATTCGGTGAGACTTGTACCTGTCCAGGGGGACAGAGAAATCCCACAGCTGTCTGGGAAGCGTGCAAACTACTGCCAGCGGGAGAAGCCTCCGCACCATATGCCCCGGCCACCCTGGTCATCGAGGGGGCTGCCCTGGCCCCATGCCCAGAGCAGCTTCATCCTGCTGCCCCCGTAGGCAGTGCCCAGCTTCCCCGGGAGGCGGCTGCGGGGCGAGGCATTAACAGGGGTGCGCAGGCAGGCTCAGCTCTGGGCAGGACGGGGAGGGCCGCAGTGGCTGGTGGAAGAGCAGAGGGCAGGGGCTCCCGCAGCAACAGCCTCCTGAGGGGAAGCTGCCCGCCGAGTTCTTGGCTTCCGAGAGGCGAGGAGCCAGTGTGCTTGCCCTGCATGCCAGCTCTGGTGACCGGTTAAGCAGGACTCAGAGACAGCAACACAGCGCAAAGCAGCTCTTGTGACACACTGTGCTGGGCCCTGTCCACGGGGCTGCAGGGAGCCGCCTCCCAAAACGCCCGCGGGCAGCCAAACCCAGGCTGAAGTGGGGCAGGGAAGGCGCTAGGGGCTCCGGGCGGGCGGTGCCCCTAAGCTCAGCATGTGCACAGGACTTTTTGACCTCTGACCCTTCAACTTGGCTCATCTGCCTTTCTGGAAAGCATTTCACTTCAGTGGGAAGCTGCTGCCAGTTTGGAGGCCACGGGAGGGGCGGTACCATCAGGAGAGGCAGAGGGGCTGCTGCTGCGGGCTGGAGGGCTTTGGGGGTCCCAGCAGAGGCCTCCTGGGCTGGCTGCTCCCCACGCTCTGGGTTGGGACTTGAGCAAAGGCCCAGCTAGGTTGGTTCCCTGATGCGTGGCACTCTGGGCCCACTGTGGGCTGCAGGTAACAGCCTGGAGCCCCCCGCAGCGGGTGCTGGCCCTGCAGCCGCGGTGCATGGCGGGCCAGGCTGCAGCCAGCCCAGCTGGCAGGAACTTGGCTCGCCCCAGGCAGGAGGGGGCCAGAAGGAGGACAGAGAGAGAGCCAACAAATGACTTCACAAACAAAAGCTGACTTTTGGAAACCCAATGCAGGAGAGTGGATGATTTGATTACAGCCCGTCTTTAAAATTGAAGCCAACAGTGCTGGCTGAGGAGGGCCGAGCTTCTGCATAATTGAGCAGGAAAGTTCACTGCCAAGATGGGAAGCGCTCCCGGCAGTGCTTGGGCAGGGCCTGCTCCCTGCGGCCCTAACCGCACCAGCAAGACGGGACAACGGCAGGCGTCGAGGGCCGGTGCAGGTCACCGGCACGTGAAGGGGACCCAGGACAACAGCTTCGTCACACTCTTGCCCAGTACAGCATCTGTGGCACCAGGGGGACTCTGGTCACCCCAGGGCTCGGGCACACGGGGAGTTTGGCGAGTGACCAACATCCACCTGTCTGGGACTCTAGCCCCAAGCAAACGACACCTCCCAAAGCCATTCAGAGTTCTAAAACGAAGGCGGAATGGAAAGTGCATTTGGGAGCCCTCTCGGGAATGCGAGTGGTGGGACACCAGGAGCGCTGGCCTTCCCCGGGGGTTCTGCACCCCTTTTTCCCCCAAGAAAAGACACGTACTTGCCGGCCGCGTAGACTTCTGCAGTATCGAAGAGGTTGATGCCGTTGTCGTAGGCCAAGGTCATCAGCTGCTCCGCCATCTGAAACGAGAGCACCAGTGCTGTCCTGCCACTGGGGGGCCCAGGGGCTCCCCCTCTCAGCCTGGGAGGCCCCCCTCGTGCCGGGCCCTGCGCCTGGGGCCTGACAGGCTCCTCCCGGCTCTGCTGTGCCCGCTCCTGCTGCAGGACGGGGAGGGAGGCGCTCTCGGTAACAGATCAGCGAGAAGAACAAAGAAGGCAAAATGAATGAAGAAACAGTCCACAGACTGTGAACTTCTTAAGGGCCGAGACCCCCATCAGTTGGGGACCTCACAGGATTTAGCCCCTTTCCTGGGTTGGTGTCCCCCCAAAATTCATGTCCACCCAGAACGTCAGAATGTGATCTTATTTGGACCTTTGCGAATTAGTTGGAATTAGTTGAGATGAGGTCATTCTGCATTAGGGTCTGACCCTAAATCCTTATAAGGACATGACTGATGTAAGAAGAGAAGACAGTCACAGAGAAGTCCCGGTGTCAAGGGCAGCAGAGGCTGCAGTGACGTGTCTGCGAGGCAAGGACCACTGGCAGCCACCGGGGAGAGGCATGAGACCTTCTCCCTCAGAGCCTCTCTGGGGAGCGTGGCTCCGCTGACCACCTGACTTCAGACCTCTGGCCTCCAGCACTGTGGGAGAATAAATTCCTGTTGTTTTAAGCCACCCAAGTTGTGGCACTTAGTTATGGCGGCCCGAGGAAGCCGGCATGGCCACTGGAGGGGCTGGACAGACCCCGGCAGAGCGACCAAAGCCACAGCTGTGCGCTCGGCTGTGCCTTGCTGCGTCCTTCCTGCAACGGCACCGAGACCACAGTATTATTTTCTGTGGATGGAGAAACTGACGTGCCGCATAGACAGACCAGCTCGCACGCGGCGGGGCGGAGGGCCGTCTGGCTTTGCTGGCGTCCCTCCAGCGCCCAGGGCTCCAGCCCTGTTGGAGGCGCTGTGGTGGCGGCTGCCACTGTAAACACTGCCCAAGGGCCAGACTTGTTCCCGGGCTGCCGCCGGGCGTGCTGTGCTCCAGGAGCCAAGAAGGAGCTACTGGTCGTGGGGCTGAGGACCGAGGAGCCCGGGGTGCCCACCTGCAAGCATGACAGCTCCCGCCAAGAGGCAAGAGAAGAAGGCGTCCCCAAATGCTTCTGTCCCCAAGTGTCACACTGCTGTAAGCTCAGCGCAGAGCACTAGGCCTCCCTCCCCGGTGAGCCCAGGGCGGAATGGAAACTCCATCTGACTCTCCAGAACCGCAGGACACAGGCAGCTGGTGCGGCCTCGCCCACCTTCCCCGGTACTGAGCCCGGAAGCCCAGAGCCCAGGCAGGTGTAGAGAGTGAGGACAGTGTCCTGTGGGGACCTGTGGGGTGGGCGCCCAATTGGTGCCTGTGGGAAGGGGGCCAGGTGCTACCAGATGCCCCAATTTTTTAAGAGAAGCCAGAAATCCAGGGTGTTTGGGGGGTGGGGTACGGAGACTCCCAGCCTAGTCAGCACTAATCCCCAGACATTCCGGACACCGCAGCCGCAGCCCGGGGCTAAGCCCCGTGAGTCAGTGGCTGTAGTTTGAGTTGGGAAGCCCAGGGGGAGGCTGGAGCTTGAGTGCATGGTCTCAAACACACGGGCGCTGCCGTGCGCCCCTGAGCCGCCTCCCCCTGGATGCTCCCGCCCTACCCTGGCACCTCTTCCCGGCCAAGGCTCCAGCACGCGCGGCCTGTTCACTGCCTCATCCCAGTCCGTCCTGAGTCAGGGACCCAGACCCATCCCCCAGCAGGGCCTGAGTGAGGCCCAGGAGGGCACGGTGGCCCAGGGCGCATGTTTCTCCTGCAGGGCATCTGAGAGGAGCATGCTACAGGTATTCTTTTGCACTTTGATTTTTTTTTTTTTTGCTTATAATACATTCTGGAAACTGATCAATGCCAGCTTATGGAGATCTCCTTCAATTTCTTTAAGTTAAATAAATTTACTGTATTTATTAAAAATTTTAAAGTTATGGTAAAATATACATAACAAGAAAGCACATTTACATTGCTGTGCAGCCCTCACCACCCTTCACCTCTGGAACTTCTTCATCTTCCAAAACGGAAACTCTGTCCCCGTCAAACACTAACTCCCCGCTCCCTCCCCGACCCTGGCACCCGCCATTCTACTTTTTTGTCTCTATGAATTTGGCTACTCCAGGGACCTCATGTAAGTGGAGTCATACGACATGTGATTGGCTTATTTCACGGGACACAATGTCCTCAAGGTCCGTCTGTGTGTGGTAGCGTGTGTGGGAATTTCCAGGGCTGGGTTTTGAAGGGAGTTTAGGAGTTTGCTGGGCAGGCAAGGGGAGAGTGGGTGGGGAGGGGGTGCTGCGGTGTCTGCTTCCTCAAGGTCCTGCCCACCCAGTGCTCAGGTCAAGGCCCTGGGCGCCCTCCTTGACTCGCCTTCCTCTCACGCTAGTGTGAGACTTCAGCTCCCACTGTCAGCTTCCTCCCGCAGACAGACTCCGGCTCTGACCGCTCGCCCACTTCCACTGTGCCCACCCTGCTCCAAGCCCCCAGCCGCTCTCAGCTGGCTTCTTGCAGTTGCCCCCTAACTCTCCCTGCTCCTGCCCCTGCCCCACCAGGCAGAGCCTGGTCCGTCACCTGCGGCCTCAGCGCCAGAAACGCAGGCTGCTCGGCTCCACCCAGACCTGCCACACCCAGGTCTGTATTTTAGGCAGATCCCCAGGGATCTGCATTAAACTTTGACAAGCCCCACTTCACCGGCTATTCCTGGCGCAGCCAGACCAGCCTTTGAAGTCCTTAAGGCAGGTTGAATTACCTCTCTGCTAAAACCCTCCCGTTTTAGCAGATGATCATCCCACAGATGATCAAAGCCAAAGTCCCTGCCAGATCTGTACCTTGACCCCTGACCCTATCTCCTGAACCCCCTTGTTCCCCCAACACTCAGCCTTAGGGCTCCACCTTTGCTGCCTCCTTGCCCCCGGAATGCTCCTCTCCTGCAGCACCCCATGGCTCACTTGCTCACCTGCCTCCTGGCTGCCCTGCAGCGACGGGAGCCCACACCCCAGCCCTCCCTTCTCTCTGCTCTATCGTCCTGTTCTCTGTGGTCAACTAAATAATGCACCCCAAATGTATAGGTCCCTGGAACCTGTGAATGTCACCTTAGCTAGAAAAAGGGACTTTGCAGGTGGAATTAAATTAAGGATCTTGAGATGGGGAGACTGCCCTGGATTACCTAAGTGGGCCCTAAATGCCAGCACGGGTGACCCTAGGAGAGGCAGACGGAGATTCGATACACACAGAGGAGGAGAAGGGAATGTGAGCACGGGGCCAGAGACAGGAGCGAGGCGTCCACAAGCCAAGGAACGCCAGCAGCCCCCAGAAGAGGCAGAGGCAGGAAGGATTCTGCCCCAGAGGGAGCGCACCTTGCTGACACCCCAATTTAGGCTCGGGGATTCTGATTTTGGCTTCTGGCCCCAAGAACTGTGGGAGGACACATTCCTATTGTTTGAAGCCACTCTGTTGGCGGCTAATTGTTACAGCAACCACAGGAAACTCATGCACTCTCCACCGCACGTTTAACCATCGGAGATGGTGACACACCTGCTTCCTCACCAGCCGTCCCCCTTGCTAGAAAGACAGTGGCCTGAAAGGGGCAGAAAGTGGGCACCTGGCAGGCGTTCAGCAAGCACGAGTCCAGTGGAGACACCTTCCAGCTGGCTCTGGTGGCCTCTGGATCGGCCACTCCCCCCTCCTCACTGCCCAACAGACTATGAACAAAGGTCTCAACAGCCCCGACTCCAGGGCACGACGCCCCTGAACACGCCTGGTTCCCTCCGCAGGAGGAAAGCCCGGGTACTTCGCAGAAACCTACGGCCACAGACCCCTGAAGGCTCGCCAAGCAGCAGGATTAGCACCGTGACACACAAGATGTCAGTCACAACCTCACCTGTCCCCGAGCACAAGGGAAGACCTAAGTACAATTCCAGTTACACCCAGGAGACACCTTGGATGGTTGGACACAAGAAAGACAATGAGGGAATCGGGGATTTTTAGGGCTGTGCTTTCTTAATATTTTTTATGGCTGAGATGTTAGAGTAATTCCTCCTGCAGGTTTCCGTGTGCATGCATGCCGTTTCCCTAGAAACTGCAACTCTATGTGCATAGACATGTGTGCTCTGTGTTTTCCACCTGCTTTCTCTCATGCTATTCTTCAAAACACGACCTCTGGAGACCTGTGCTCGTGGGGGGCGTCCTAGTCCATTTCACGGAGCCTATATCTTGTCACTTTTGGGTTCTTTCCAGTGTCAGCATACCAGAAATTAAAGTCAGAAGGACACTTAGGAGACATAGAGGCCGCCTCCCTGTCACCTCCACCCCAGGGACAAGGACTCCATGCCCACTCCAGGACGGCTACTCCAGGGCTGAGAGCTGGCCACAGGCTTTGAGGCAAAGAGCCCCAGGGGGAGCCCCCTTTACCACCCACATGTGACCTCTGGCACCTGCTTACACCCCAGAGGCTCAGCTTCCCTGAAATGGCGATACCACCTACCTCTGGGTTGTCAGAGATTAAATGAGATGATAAATGTAACGTTCTCAGCCACTACTCCTATTAAATTTTTATTGCCCTGCCTGTCTTGAACACATGCTTCCGACAGGGAGTTTTCTACCCGAGCTGCAGCGTCAGGTCACAGAGAGGGCACCTAACGGGACGGCTGGAAACCTGACCCTGACCGCGACAGCTCCTGCACGTGGCCGCGTGATCTTCGGTTTACTGACACTGTCTGCCTCCCTCCTCGACTTCTCGTGAGCATCAGCGGAGAAGGCGATGGCGTCCTATAAACTAGGGGCTCTGCACCGTGCCACGTGAGACTGGGTGCCACTCCCGCCCCACCGGGAAGTTCATCCCACTCCTGGGCAGGCTTGTGTTTTGCCCCTGCTGTGGCACAGAACAAGGCTGAGCTTCTGTCTGCACGACAGCCCTGCAGATACTGGCAGACAGCTGCCATGACCCCACAGAACGGGGACATCCAGCCTTTTTCTGTAAAGGGCCTGTGGCAAATACTTAGGCTTTGTGGGCCGCGGTCTCTGCCGCCGTCACTCAGCTCTGCCCTCGCGGGGTGGAAGCAGCCGCAGACAACGAGGAAATGGATGGGCGCGGCCGTGCGCCGATAAAACCTTCCTTGCAAAAATAGGCTGCGGAATTCACAGACAGGAAGGAGATCAGAAGGGCTGGGGAGTTATTGCTTAAGGGTGTGGAGCTTCTGTTTGGGGTGATGACAAATTTTGGAAACAGATAGTGGTGATGGTTGTAGGGCAAGGTGCACGTACTTAATGACACCGGCCTGCACACTTAAAAAAGGTTAAAACGGTAAATTTTTGGTTTCATATATTTAATAAAAAATTTAAAAACTAAAAAGAAAAGCAGCCCAGGATGGTTCTTGCTCCTTAGCTGGCTGAGACGGAGCAGGCAGCCAACCAAGGAATAAAACCCTCGGTGTTCTTCATCCGGGCTGCAGCCCGTGAGCCTGTCGCACCTGACATACTGATTTGTTTTTGACACTAACTGTAGGATTTAATGCAAAAATTCCCGCCCCTTCACTCAGCCATTTTTCACGTGCCACAACCTTCCAGAACCCTGACTCTTCGTCTGTTGTGTCCTGTGTCCTTCTGGCTTGGTGTCATCTAGAAATAACCTCCAACATCCTCATGCACGTCACTCTGTTCCTCGCGGAGATGCTGAGGGCCAGGGCCAGCTGGGGCTGCCACTGGATCTTAGGGTGTGACTGAGCTGTTGGTGACGGAGTCACCTAGTTGGATGTTTCTGCCCGTCTCTGTGTCTTTCCCATAAGGACATCACGTGCCATGTGGCTAATGCTATTTGGAAATGAAGTCACACTCCTCTACGGAATTCTTCCACCCGCTGCTTTAGCAATCACACTGAGAGGAAAACAAGGCTGACTCAGGCAGCCTTGGAGAGAACCACGTGGGCCCTACGGGTCCCACTGAACCAGTGTGGCGGGCTTAGGGAAGGCCATTCCCTTCACCTTAAAAACTCCTGACTTTACCTGAGACAGCCCGCACCTAGCAACCCCAAGGCAAGGGCAGAGGGTTCTATGACCAGCTACTGTCTCAGAAATGAAAATGACCCCAAACACAAACTGCATGCATTTACATTTTGATAGAAGCAAAGCTTTTCCTTGGAAAACAAACCAAGCAATCACAGCTAATGAGGTCTCGAGTCAGCTCACTTATTAATTTTTAAATGCGACCTTTCGCACAGTAAATAGGGCAAACGCGGAAACTGCTTCTTGTGCAGATGCCCAGAGCTCTCTGAGCAAACGCCACTGCTCTCATTTCCAAGACACGGCCTGGCTGTCCAGAGGGCGCACCAGGCCGGGAACATGCCATCCCACCCCTTCCGAGACCCAGGGGCGTCTCCTTGGCGTTCACCCCTGCACCCCGACTGACAGAAGCCCCGGCAGACACATTCGACTGCAATGGACACGACTCATGACAGTTGCTGGAAACGTAGTCAGGAGCTTGGTGAAATGTAAATGTGCTCAGATTCCCCAGCTTGCAGGAAAACTGCCGAAGCTGCTTTCTGAATGACCCCAACAGGCATGCGTTGAGGCTTCAAACTCACGTGGGTGGACTCCTTAGGGCAGCTGAGGTCTGCATCTGGCTGTACAGTTTGGAGAATGTGTGCTCTGCAGTCTGCTCAGCAGTGGGGTCGGTGTCACCCGTGGGAGTAATCTGAGCTCCAGGGAGCTTTAGGGACTTGCTGAGGCCCCAAGGCACCCAGCTCCTAGGTGGGGGCATCTTCTTTGGCCACTGCCGCTCAGCTTTCTGGTGTCCCACAGGGGCAGGGCCCCTCACAACACAGAAGGAGGGGGCTGCCACGCTGGCTCCCAGGAGCACATGCTCACTTTTAGGCAGCAGACTTAGCCACGTGCCCGGGAGAGCCCTCCCGGGGACCTGGGGTGTCGCGGGAACCCAGTCTTACCTCATCGGTGATCTGGCCTCCAAAGGTCACCCAGGTTCCTGGAAGGAGACACACAGGCTCAAGTCAGAGAACCTGGCAGGGGTCCAGATTCCTCCAGTGGGTGCCAGACCTCGGGCTGCAGGGCCCAGGGGGCAGCCACAGGTGGCCACGCTGTGCTGCTCTGTGGTGAGCGTGTCCTCGGTGTGTGTGGACACTTGGCCTTCAGGACAAGACTTGCTCTCTTGAGGCCATCAGAGTGAGGGGACAAAAGGCTCCAGAGCAGGCAGCCGGCTGCAGGCCCTGGAGGCTCGTCGTGACTTGTGCTGATGAGGCTCTTATTGCAGGGACATGCTGCAGGCGATAGCACGGGGGACGGCTCCCTGAAAACACGCAAGGTCTGACAGCCATGGCCTCGTGCTCCTGCGGGTACGAGGACAGGCGGGTGCGGGGGCAGGCAGGGCGGCACACTGTGTGCGGCACGGAGGTGGAGAACGGTGTGTTCCGGGAGGAGAGCTCGCATGTGGACAGAGAGGGGAGAGCACAGAACCTCATGGCCCTGCATGAGCGACTCCAGTTTTACAGGTCGGGGCAGGGGCTCGTGTGCAAAGGGCCCCACTGTTCCCCTCGCCTGCTCTGCCAAGGCTGTACCCCTGTCCCCTCTCTCCCCCAGTCCCCTCTCCTCTGCCTCTTTGTTGCCCTGGCAACTGAGACCCCAGAGTCCTAGGCTCTGGGTGCGGCTACCCCCTGGGGGGTGCTGAGGGTCAGGCCACCCACCTCCCTGGGGGGGCCCACTTCAGTCCGTGCCCGGCCCTCCTGCAGCCCTGCTTCCTCTGCTGGTGCTGCCCCGAGGGCGCCCCACACTCACCGAGCCCCAGGCAGGAGACCCGCAGGCCGGACTTGCCCAGGTTCCTGAAAAACAAACGTGGGTGAGTTCTCGGCCCCAGGCAGGCCCCACCAGCCAGCCCCCTCCCGCTCCCACCCGGTCCATATGTGTCCTGAGGCTCCAAAAGGCACCGGGGCCTTTGGAGAAAGGCTGTTGCTCCCTGGCCCCTGGGGGGAAGTGCCAACTGTCCCCTGGCCCACCCAGGGCATGGCCATGCTGCTGGTAGGGGCCCTGCTGGTGACCAACAAGGACAGATAAGAACGCATGGGACGCTGTCTTGTTTCACAGGCCGAAACGTGGCTGATTTCAGCCCTGTGGCGCCATCCACAGGATGTCCCCTCGCTGAGAAGTCTCCTCTCCCCTCTTTTCCAGAGGCCAGTGGTTCTGTCTGTCCACTCCTCTGTCTGAGGACAGGGAGAGGACATTCCCACTCAGCCTGGACCACACGGCCTGTGGATCCGCCCCTCTAGCGCGGGGGCCCCAGAGCCTGGCAGACACGCTCATAACAGGCTGCCCGGGGCTCCGTCACAGGGCCACTGAGGCGTCTGCCCCATGGTGGCTCCCCAGAGTCCACAGGAAGGGGCCTCAGGCTGTGTCATCAACATCCTTGGGAGGTGGTCAAGGACTGGCATGCCCGCCTGCCGGGGGCAGCAGCAGGCCTGGCAGTCGCAGGCATCTCGCACCAGACCCTCCCGCACCCCTGTGCACAGGCGCTGTGTGTGTCGCGATACTGTGATTCCCATGTCACGGAGGATCTGGGATCCCCCCCAGGTAGTTGGTTCCCGGCTCACGCGCCTCACGGAGGTGGCACCCACCCCGTCCTGTTTAGGGGGACCCAGGGCCAGATGGTACCCTGGGCCAGATGGTGTCAACTGCCCAGATGGTGCAGTTGACAAGTGGTGGGTCTCACAGCCACAGCCAGGTCCTGACCCACCTGGGGTCGGACTCCACTTCCCTTGCGGGATCCTGTGGGAGTCAGAAAGCCACGAGATGCCACAGGGAGAAGCCCAGCTCTTCACCCAAGGGCCCTGGCATTTCCCGGGGCTGCCACACTCCTAACCGCAGCCGACCCCACGCCCTCAGTTTACTCCCTTTCCTGTCCGAGCCTGGCCCCTGGGAGGGCGTCGTGGGGCTGGAGCCTGACTCTGACCCTCCACAGCCTCAGTTTCCCTGGTTACCAGACTCCTGGCCCTCACCTACATCACGAGTGAATACAGTACTTGTAAGCAGTCTGAAACAGGTGAACGTGTCACCCAATTGAAGGTAGTTTTAAATGACCTAGGTTTATTTTAAAATTTCCCATTAAAACCGGTCCAGCCACCAGCCTCCTGCTCTTTCGGGGCGGCTGGGATCCCCTAAGGGGGAACACACGAGCAGCTGGTGCCTCTTTCGGGAAGGGGAGGCTCAGGCCATGGCTGTGGGCAGAGGCTCTGAAGCCAGAGCTCAAATCCTGGTTTGACGTTCCTGGACAGATGACCCTGGCATTTTGTGTAACTGCCTGACACCTCCACATTCTCATCTGCAGAATGGGCTCACGATGCTGCCTTTCTCACCAGGCTGCCATGAGGATTAAATGAAAAGATGTCTGTTCCCAGGGCACAGGACATTGACTCACACGTGTCTTGTTAAAGGGGCAGGGCGGCCAAGGGAGACACAGCACGGGACGTGGCAGGGTGGATGCTTCTTTATACAGAAACAACAGTGGACAAACTGAGCAGGCTTTAACTACTACCGTGTCGAAAGGGAATGGAAGTTTCCTTTTGTTTTTCTTCCTCTCCTTATACATCAGTGAAATAATCTAACGGTACCCTCAGTATTGCTCACGTGCTGCCACCCAGAGCGACGTGTGCCTATGGCTGCTGGGAAGAAAGAGCCAGTTGTGTTACTTATAGATGCTGCATGAGCCAGGTCTGCTCAGTCGTTCAGGCAGTTTCCCAGGCGAGCTAGGAAGAAACTGGTGAGAGATTGCAAAGTTGCTTGGGAGGGTCCAGTCACGCAGTGAAGGGACCGAAGGCTCTGATCAGTGGCTCCCAGCGGCGCTGGGTCATCAACCCCTTGGAGAACTGCCCAAGGCCCCTCCCTGGAAATATGAGAGACGTGAATACCCTCGGGACTTTGTAACGTCTGGGCATTTGCAGACCCCGGACCCCACCGGGTGCCCAGAGGGAGGCGGGGCCCCCACCTCTGCAAACCACTTCCACGAGGGCCATGGGAGCAACGTCCTGACCCGGCGCTGTCGAAGGCCAGGTTTTAGGCTTATCCTGAAAATGTCCCTTTTGTCAGCGCAACGTGCTGCACGTTGAGGGATGGAGCAGTTCAGCAGCAGACAGGTGAGGACACCCAACCAGAGGCTGCGCACACCCACGTCGGGGTTAAAGAGCAGAGACACCTTTTCCCGCCAGTTTGCGGAGGGTTGGCCAAAGTGGCTCCTACTCCCTGGTCCTTATCTGTTCCCAGTTTGATCGGCATGAAACAGACCCGCTTTCCCGGACAGGCTCGGAGTTCTGTCCTGTGCCGGGGTGGGGACCCAGGACGTCTGGCTCTCCAGCCGCCTTCCCACCCACCAGCCACAGGAGTGATTTAACAAAACTAGGACACACACGATGCTGCAATTACCCTGCTCGACTTGTTTCCCTGTTACAGTGACGGTATTGGATCTGCCATCCGCTGCCAGGCCTCGGGAGAAGGAATGAGAAGGGACAGGGCACCTCCGGGCAGAAAGCTCTGCAAAGACGGCTGCTCAGCGGGGTGGGACACACTGCACGTTTCAGCTGGTCTGGCGGGGGCTGCTGACACGTGGCCACTCAAGACTTTCCAGACACGAAATCATTTCCTACAGATGTCTTCCCCCTAATTAAAACTTGACATAATGATAAAATCGCTGGTCCGAATCTCTAAACCCAAATACTGCTGGCTTCATTAATTGGCCTCATGTCTCTCTCATGGTCTGGAAAAATGGCTAATGAGGACACAGACGTAACCTTTGCCAGAAGAAAGCGCTAATGCCCATCACGCGGCCCCTGAACACGTCACACCCCTAAACACAGCACTTCAGACTTTGTGAAGCCGGAGCTGGGAGGCTCCAGGAAATTACGGACCCTTCTAAAAAGAGGAGTTCAGGGCCTTTCATTTCAGCCCTCTGGGCTGGGGACAAAATTTGATCGGGTGAAAGGAAGCACCATCCCCTTCGTTAGCTGGTCTGCGGAGTGCGGGAGACAGACGCTTCCTGGTAGCGTCTTGCTGCCCGTCTGCTATAATGCGCCGCCCAGTGCAGCTGCCCGTCCTGTTCCCAGACTCCAGGCTCCCTAAGGACGGGCCTGGGCTTCCATGTCTTTGTCTTCCACCTGGAGCTGGTAGTGGCAGGGTCCCAGCAGTGCTGTTTTGGGATGATGCTGGGGTATAATTTGGGGGTGAGAAGCCCAGGCCCTCGGGGCAGACCCTTGGGACTAAATGCTGGCTCTCCGCTTGCCTATCAGGCTTGGCCTCCTCCTACCCTGCACTGAGCACCTTCCTGGCCTCTGGCAAGAGCTCGGCACCTGCGGGCCGTGTCAGGTCGCTGGCAGCTGTGCCTGGACCATGCCGCTGGGGAGGGCCAGCTTTCTAGGGAGGTGATCAGAGTTGGGGGGAGGTGGGATCAGGTCCCACCCTCAGTCCCTGCAGCCCTCACGCTGCACCCAGCTGTGGCCCTGGGACAGTCGCAGTGGAGCAACTTGTGACAGGCCCCCCATGAGGCAGGATGGGACAGGTGCTCTGCATGGAGGCCTGATGGGTCACGCTTTGGGCTCCGAGTCCCGTTTCAGCCACTAAGAAACCACGCATCATCCTACAGAGATACGAACCTGCCTCCCTCCCCCGACAGCACCAAGGAAAGCTCCCTGGGCCTTTCCAGGTGTACGGCTTTGTGTGCTCCTCCCTCAGACAGGTGGGGGCCTGCAGTCGGGAAGTGCTGGGGCTGGGATTTGAATCCCGGTCCTCAGACTGCAAACCCACCCCCCCAAGGAACACTTCCCTTCACTGGCTGGCTCACCCTCCCTGTCTCCAGCGTGCACGTGTGTATGTGCACGTGTGTACATGCACACACATAAGCACACACAGGCACACATATGGTCACCGTGAGTGCTCATGCTCTTTGAGAGCTACTCCTCAGTGAGTCTTAGGAGGGAAACCGTGTTAATAGCCACAGTTTCCCTGTACATAGTACTTTATATGTTTAGAAATAGTCTCACTGTTATTAACTCCTTGGATGATCCTAGGATTGACTTAAAAGTTGCAGCAGGGGGCCGGGCGCGGTGGCTCACGCCTGTAATCCTAGCTCTCTGGGAGGCCGAGGTGGGCGGATTGTTTGAGCTCAGGAGTTCGAGACCAGCCTGAGCAAGAGCGAGACCCCGCCTCTACTAAAATTAGAAAGAAATTAATCGGCCAACTAAAAATATATATACAAAAAAATTAGCCGGGCATGGTGGCACATGCCTGTAGTTCCAGCTACTCGGGAGGCTGAGGCAGTAGGATTGCTTGAGCCCAGGAGTTTGAGGTTGCTGTGAGCTAGGCTGATGCCACGGCACTCACTCTAGCCCGGGCAAAAAGAGTGAGACTCTGTCTAAAAAAAAAAAAAAAAAAAAAAAAAAGTTGCAGCAGGTAACAGGTATCCAAACCAAAAAAAAAACAAAACAAAAAAACCCACGAGGGCTGTCTGGAAAGTATCCAGCCATTGTCAATACAACAAGAACAGTTGCCTGGCTGGATACTTTCCGGACAGGCTGTATATATATATATACATATATACACACACACATTCTGTTTACTCCTAGCTTTTGATGCCTACTTAACAAAAGACATAAACCCCCAGAACTTCTAGAGCAGAGCATTTCATTCTGCATTGTTCTCACTGAGCTTAATGGATGGGACCAAAAGTTTTTACCCCAGAGAGTCATTAAAGAATATTAAACTTCCCCAGGAAGGAAGGGATTTGAGCACAGAAGCAGGACCCCCGGATCCATTCCAGACTCATCTCCAGGAGGCAGCGGCTCAGGCGATATGGTTTCTGCATGGGGTCCAACTAGCCACAGACAGTTCTAGTTGTATCTGAGGAGAGTGGCCTGGGTTTCTAGCTGGTACTGGTGCCAAGAAGAAGAGCGTTGAGGGTCCATCCTAGTAACTGAAGTGTGTAGCTTAAACCTCTCCAAAACCAAAGTCTGCATTTGGGCTCAGTCCCCCACCTGGCTCCAGGTGCTGTGACGGCAGGTGGGGAGGGTGCAAAGGACGAGTGTGGGGCAGGGCCTCCCTCCCCAACTTTCTCTCATCAAGGCTACAGCCCCTCCAGGCCTCTCGGCACAGACCACCAAGTCTGACAGACAGGGATTCGCAGATTGTCTGGGCTCTCGAAGGTGGGCAGGAGGGGAGGGCAGCCCCCACCCTGCAAAGCCATCTGCCCCTCGTACCTATATTTCATGCCGTGCTGCTTCACACTGGCGTCCCCGCTGCACGGGAGGCTCTGCACCGACAGCTGTCCCAGGCTCCGGGCCACCATGGCCACAGCGCGAAAGCGGCCACGGGAGCCCAGGCTGGGGCTGCTGGCCGCAGGCCGGCCCAGCCGCTCCTCGGGGCCCCGGCCCTTGAGGCTGTGCTCCGAGCACACGAAGGACACCTGCATGTTGGCCCGCGCTCAGCCCCGGCTGCAGCCCCCGCCTCCAGGGCTCAGAGTCACCTGTCCCCTAGAAACCCTTTTCCCTCTGGGACAAGACTTTATCCCAGAAGGTGAGGAAGCTGCGAGGCGTTCCTTCCTGAGTGAGGATTTCCCAAGGCAGCGACGAGGAAAAGCTTGTGCGACCTCCGAGGGAAAGGAATCAGACGTCCAGGACTGTGCCAGAAATCACCTTCTTGAAGAGGAGCTGAAAGCTGGGGGGAAAGGGGTGCGTTTCTCTCCCCTCTCACATCTCTCTTGTCTCTGCAGGTCCTTCCTCTGTCCGCACCCTGGTCCAGCTCTGGCTGCCCAGGTCCCCAGCCCAGCAGTCTCCACAAGTGCTCGGCAGGGCTGGGCGGTGAGTTACTCCCGATGAGCGCGATTGCTTCCTTTGCTGGGAGAAGGGAGGGCTCCCTCCGGGGCGTCCTCGTCCTTGCTTGCTGAGCCCTGGCAGTGGCCTGGGGGCTGAGTAGGGCTGCTGTGACTCTCCTGGGGCAGCTGCTCAGGGGGTCTGGGGAGCAGCTGCTTTTGCAGCCACTCCCGGTCTGCACGCCGTGGGCTGCTGCGGCTCCCACCAAGTCAATTAGGCGACCAGGGCGAGGCACAGGCAGCGTCGGGCCATTCATTATTAATGAAGAAGGATGCACCAGCCTCCCGCCCTGGCTGTCCCCTGAGGCGTCACTGGCTGCTACAGGCTGACAGCCGCTGGGCCAGGACCAGCCCGAGGCCGGGGCAGGCACTGCAGCCGGGGTGGACGCCGCAGGCCGGACGTCGGAGCTTGTGTGGCAGCGGCTCCCAGCGAGGCGGTGCTGGCTCCCGCCAGAGCCCCCTGGAGCCAGTGTCCGGCTGCAGCTGCTACTGGTTCTTGCCTAGGAGAGTGGGGTGTCCTCCGGAGCTCGGCACAAGGAGAAGCCAGATCACCAGAAATGTGCAGAGGAGACCACTCTGTCTTGACGAGAATGGCACAGATGGCCCAGGGAAAGAAACCTCTGATAGTACTTAGCTTACAGCAGACACTCAATAAATATTCTGCAAGGATGAGTGAATGACTGAATGAATGAAGCCCCTCCCCCACTGTACTTCGTCCTCCTCAGCGTCTGGGGGGGCTGGCTTTGCCCCCTGACCCCAAGCATCCTCCTCACACCCTGCAGGGTGGGCCCTGGCCAAAGCTGCCTCCCAGGTCCCCTCTTGTCCTGTCAGGAGGAGCCGAGAAGGAGGAATGGGGTGCAGGGAGCAGGCGATGGGGGTCTAGCTGCTGCTCTGCTGCTCATCCGCTGTGTGATGTTAGGCGGGAGTCCTGCCCTCTCTGGGCCTCTGAGCTTCCACTGACAAAATGAAGGCATGACCCAAGGAGCTGCTCCATCCCGCCCAGCACAGCCCTGCAGGAACCTTCACACCTGCCGGCTGTCCTCTCTTTGCTCCCGACGGGACCCAGGAGAGCACCCACCCGAGATGTTCACACTGCATGGGACCGTGGCCCTGCCTTTTGACACAGAAGGTAAAAGTTAAGAATAAACCTTGTTCCGGTCCCGTCTCCCTGCTCACGGCTGGGCAGCCTCTCTGGGCCTCACTATTCCCACGTGCAAAACGCAGACCAGGAAAAGGCTCCACCAGTGGATCGAGGTGGAGGCCAGACAGCGGGTGCCAAGTGCTCAGACCTGGGTCTGGTCCTTGGGGTACCTCAGTATGTGTTCACAAGCGGTATATATTCTTTTTTTCTTTTTTTTTTTTTTTGAGATAGAGGCTCACTCTGTCACCCAGGCTGGTGTGCAGTGGTGGGATCACAGCTCACTGCAACCTCGAACTCCTGGACACATGCGATCCTCTGGCCTCAGGCTCCTGAGTAGCTGGGACGACAGGTGTGCACCACTGCACCTGGCTAGGTTTTTGTTCATTTTTTTTTAGAGTACAGGGTCTCACTATGTTGCCCAGGCTGGTCTTGAACTCCTAGCCTCAAGCAATCCTCTGACCTCAGCCTCCCAAAGTGCCAGGATTACAAGCATGAGCCACTGTGCCCAGCTTGAAATGATACATATTCTATGATATTGCAACATTAAGGAATGACTTTCCCACGTGGGAGTCAGCAGTAGGCCCAAGTGTGAGATACCCCCCACCCCCCGAATACCTTGCCCTGTGGGTCAACGTGGCCCTTGCACTCCCCATGAGCCTGGACCTGACTTGGGGGACAGGAGGCAGTCCGTGAGGGTGGAACCTGGACCTGGGGACAGAGGTCCGGGAGGGCAGAGCTGGTGCCTTTGCCAAGGACACCCTGACAGATCATGGGTGCCACTTACAGGGGTCAGCGAGGGCCTCTTAGCACCACCTGTGGGCCCGACTCTGCCCTCCTCCTGCAGCTGCTCACTTAAGCTGCAGGGCTGGCTGGCCTGGGTCCCTGCGCTCCCGGCAGGCTGGAGCCCTTCCCAAGCCCCTTGGGTGGACAGCTGCAGTGCTGACCTCATGTGCCAGCTGAGTCCCTCCTTGAGGCTGGACCCCGGGACTCAAGGACGACAGGCTCTGGCCTTTGGGAGCTCACGGGCCTGCCAAGGAAGCCACAGACGGCAAAGATTCTGCCTTTGGCCCCTTCCCGGGGCTCAGGGAAGTTTTCGCGCCGCACGGTTCTCTCTACTCGTGGGCTGCACAGCATCCCAACCTCCCCTAAATATGCAGAGCGGGAGCCAAAATGGAACTTGCTCAGACTATTTCACAGAATCTTTAAATATCACCCCCTGCCCTGATAATAAAGGGATCGCATTTATCTGTTCAAAGAGCTTGGAGTGCGCACCGTGCACCTGCTCGCGCGGCGCTCACCGTCCAGAGCAGCGCTGCTCAGTCTCTGATCAGGACACCGGGGGAGCGTATTGCAAATGCAGACTCCCGGCCCCACCCGGACCTACGCGATCGGCGGCTCTGGGTCTGGGCCCGGGAGGGTGTGTTTTTACCAAGAGCTTCGAGTGATGCTACGCGTGCCGGCCTGGTGAGATGCACACGTCCTCCCTTCTTCCTCACACACCCCCTCTGTGCTCCGGCAAGCCCTCGGGTCCCAGGAGGGCTGGCGTCCTACTGCTCCCCAGGGGCTGCTCTTAGCCAGATGGTGTGCTTTAGGTAGCACCGAGTGAAGTGAGATTCACAGGACTCTTAGTCACCACAGTGTAAAATGTCATCTGCCTCACCACATGACCCAGCAAGCCCACTGCTAGGTATGTACCCAAAGAACTGAAAACGTACGCCCACAATAAAGACCTGAACACGAACGTCCGTAGCAGCATTATTCACAATAGCCAAAAAGTGGAAAGAACCCAAATGCCCATCAACTGACAAATGGATAAACAAATGTGGTATGTCCATATGATGAAATAGTATTCAGCCATAAAAAGGAAGTATTGATAACATGCTGGAACGTGGAAGAACCTTGAAAACATAATGCTAAGTGAAAAAGCCACTCACGAGAGACTGTCATATGATTGCATTTATATCAAATGCCCAGAATAGGTAAATTCAGAGAGACAGAAAGTAGAGTAGTGGTTGCTGGGGGGTGGGGGGTGATAGGTAGAGGGTACGGGGCTTCTTTTGGGGGGTGATGAAAATGTTCTAGCACTGTGGCAATTTCTGCACAACTCTGTGAATACACTGAAACTACTGAATTGTATACTTTAAACGAGTAAATTGTATGGTATGTGAGTTATAGCTCAATAAAGCTGTGACTAAAAAAAGAAAGTCACCTGCTTAAAAGCCTCTGGGTCTTTGTTTCTGCTGTTCCCTGTGGGAACGCCTTTCCTGTTTCTGTGTTTGACCTCCTATTCACCTTTGACATCAGCTTGGACAGCACATGTGGTGTGAAGCCAGTCCCCAAACACAATGAACCCCTCCTCCCTTCTCCCGGTGCCACTGACCGCATTTTCCCAGGGATACCAGGGGGCTGGGAGCCGTTCGCTGGTGCTCATCCTGGCATCTCCACTGTCTGGCAGATGTCATGTGCCCAGTAGCCTTCAATAACTGTTGGATCAATGGGCCGGGGAGAGACTAGCTTATGTTCCTGATTATACTACGGGATGTAAACAGCCGCTGGACAAATGACCACTTACTGGGAAAACAGCATTTGCGTTTACCAGTTCACATTGTGGTTCTTTTTGAGAACACAGGGTATAAATTTTAGGGACACTGGACTTCTCCTAAGTAACTAGCAAGTTTCCCTCTTGGCTGGAAATGACAGAACATGCAGGCCTCTCCAGCCACTGTGCCAAGTCTCCTGCTGGGGCATTTGGTATATTATTTTTACCACCTATTTATTTTACTAAGCTACTCTTACCTTTCATTGTGCCTTATCTGCTATTACTTATTTTAAAAATTTCATTGTAGCAGATTAATTTAAGGAAGTTGCCTACAGTCCTTTTTGGAATTGGGTGGCCATGGGGGGAGGTGATTTTAAAAAAGAGTTCAATGCAATTTTTGCATTATGCATATTATATTGCATTATAATCTAAGAAAGTTGGAGATGTGTATGATAACTCAGTATCAGCGGGCATCACCCAGGAGTGGTTTTGTTCCCCAGAGAACACTGGGCAATGTATGGAGACATTTTTATTGTCACAACTGGGTGGGGGGTGCTAGTGGCTACAGATAGAGGCCGGGGAGGCTGCCCCACAGCAGAGAATTATCCGGCCTGAACGTCAGCTCCGTGTTAACCAGAATCCTGGACCGTGTCTCCTCGATTGCATTGTCCCAGACAAGGGAAGCCTGGGACGTCCACATGCAGGGCACAGTTAGTGGGAGGTGTGGAGGGGACAGTTACCGGGAGGTGTGGGGGGGCCTTTCCAGCCAAAACCACCAGCCCCGGCAAGCGGCTCTTCGTTCTGAAACGCCCCTCCGGAAGGGGGCGGTGATATTACCGTCTTCTTTGCACTTTTCCATATTTTTCAAATTTTCTATCATGGGAGCGGGGAGAAGGTCTGGCCTCAGAGAGGCAGGCGAGGCCCATGGTGGGCCTCGTGGGGAGTTTGGGTTCATTCCCGGCACCATGGGGAGAAACACAAATGAGGCGAGGGCTGGTGTCTGGCTGGCATGGCACAGGCCCAGGCCACACCTCTGGACCCTCCCATGGTGACAGCTGGGTGGGGATGGCAGTGGGAGCTGGATGGTCTCCTCACCTGCTCTATACACAGCCACTGTGTGCCTTTAAACATTTATTTATTTTTTTTAACAGCAAGGGTTGAGTTTGGAGGACAAGGTGTGGTCCCTCCCTGCCTCCTCTCTGGGGCTGTCCACCGTCCTCACCCCTCATTCTCATCTCCTCCAATGTGTCCCCTCCTCTTGGCCCGGAAGGTTCTTCCCCACGTCTTCAGATGGTCCCCCTCTCAGACGGTTCCGTCTCGGCTTCCCTGCCACCCTGCTCTCTTTCTCGCCCTGCTTCACTGGCTTTGGGCAGCTGCCGCTACTGGAACGTGTTTTCCTGCATGTTTGCTTTTTCTCTGCCCCCCACTGGGACGCAGCCGCCATGAGGGTGGGGCCTTGGGGAGTTGGTCTGCCGCATCTCCAGGACCCCGCCCCGTGCCGGTGCCAAGGCGGCTCTCAACGAACGTTTGCTGAGTGCAGGAAAGGCACCAACGACTACCCCTAAAGGCACAGAGTCTCCCTGTTGAAACAATTCCGTCAGAATTAGGAGTTCAGCTATGGCCAAACTGGCTGATCCTTTGTCCTTCCTTCCAGCTGGATCCAGAGCACAAAGCCTTAAAAACTCTGCCATCTAATGGACTCCCGGCAGAAGTGTCTCGTTCTTTGAAACACAGCCACATGTTCAATGGGCTGAAGGACTAGACACACTGTCCACCGGAGAAAATGTCAAAGGAGCAGACCTGGCCTCCATCCTACTCTCCAGAGATCAGCTGGATGACCCCTGGCACCTGTCTCCGATGGAAGCCAAGGATCTAGGATTGCCAGATAGAATACGGGACGCCCAGTTAGGTGTGAACTTCACATAAAGAGCAACTTTTTAGTATAAGTATGTCCCAAATATTGCATGAGACATATGTATAGAAAAAAATTATTTGTTCTTTATCTAAAATTCAAACATACCGGGGCACCTTGTATTTTCACTTGCTACATTTGGCAACCTTACAAGGATGGGGTGGGGAGGGTCCGCTCTGGCCGAGTGGCTCTGACAAGGGCTTGTCCCTGGGAGGCACAGGAAATAGTGTTCCAAATTTGCAATCTATAGGGATTTATAAACGAAAACCCCAGCCAGCTCTCCGGCTCTGTGATCACTTTCTCAGGTGAGCGACTGGGCCGCTGTCCCAGGTGCTGAATCCAAAGACAAGTGAGCCAAACGGAAAGATTGTCCTTTCGAGGTTCCCAGACAATTGAGACCTACAAGCCCATCATTTGGAGGACACAGGGGACATTTAATTCAGAGCCTTTGCTATCACAGTTACAGTTCAATGCAACCAATTCAGGGGCCACTTACTAAGAACCACTTCTCATGAGGACAGCCCAATGTAAGGACACAACGGAGGGAGCGCTTCTTTGTCCCCAGAATGCGACCCAGGTTCTGTTCCTGCTGCCACATGGATTTGTTGTTAGAGATGTGGAATTAAGGTATCGTCACGAATTCATGTTTAGTCAACCCTGAATAACTAATTGGTCTCAATGAGGCTGCAGGAGACAAATGAAAGAGCACATTGACCTCTTTCACAAAGTTTCTTCCAGAAACCACATTCTTTTTCCACGAAGAATACACCAAACGCTTAATGGTGCTTGTTTTTGGATAGGATAGGACAATTGCAGACTTTCACATTCTTCTTTTGTACATTTCTATGTGGCTGAAACCCGACTTCCCGCCCCACCCCCTGCCCAGCCCTTACCGATACTTCATGCCCGTGCGCCGGGCGGTGCAGCCGTCCAGGGAGAGGCCGTGCATGCGGAGGAAGCTCTCCATGTTCCTGGCATGGGCGGCCGCCCGCACCTCCCGCAGCCGCTGCAGCTCCAGTGTGTCCGTCTGGCGGACGGGGTGCAGGGCCCAGTCAGAGTGGCACCTGCTGCTCACGCTCCGCAGGCTCTCACTGTACGTCATGGACAACATGGTGCCGCCGGCCCTGGGAGCTGCCACCGTCCAGACGGTGATGGTTAGAGAGCGTGCTGGTGCCCCGGTGCCCCAGGCTGCGTGGCTGGCCCCAGGGAGGGGGCGGCTGCAGCCAAACATCCTCCACCTAGAGCCGCTACCAAGGGGTCTTGGTGCCTGGGAATGGGACCTGGCCCCCGGATGTGAACGCTTGTTGGCATAAGAGTCTCCGTCCTCAGAGTGGCGCTTGCTGGGAACCCTGGCTAAGCCACCCTCCTCTGCCCCCTGCGTCCGTGAGACAAGCACAGGCAAAGCTGCATTGCTGGCAGGAGAGCGCCCTCCAAAGTGTTCCACGTAGAACGGGAGCGCAGAGCGCATGCTGAGCCCGAGCCCCAGTGCCGAGCGACAGTGGTGCCATCCTGTGGAGACGGAGGTGCCACGTCACGGTGCTCTCACTGGTGGTGCCTGGGGTAAAACTGGCTGGAGAAGGAGCACAAGGCACACCTGCCGCCAAAGCAAACCTGGTGTGATGCCAGGCAGGCCCTGTTTGCCCACAGCCTTGTAGAGGGAAACGCCGCCCGCCCGGCAGTCCCCGCTAGCCGGAAGCACCCCGCACCAGCAGGGGTCTGCGGGCGTCATGCTTTGTGCCACAGCAACACTGAGCAGAGTGCACGCAGGGAGGTGGAGGGTAACTTGAGGGTACTTTCAGGGAAATTTCAAAGCTTGCGTGTTGAGGCCCGTTGCTAAAGAGTCATCCTGATGATGAATGCGTGCTCTTGGAAACTAAAAGCAACATAAATGTCCATCCATAGGGAAACTGGTCACAGAAGTGACAGTCCATCCATATGGTGGGAATTTGTGCTGCCATCAAGAATGAGGCTGTCCTGAGAGACAGTGGTCAGTTAAGGGAAAACCAAAAGGCCAGCAGACAACACGTGCATCCAGATGCTACCACTGGGGTTAATTCATGTACATAAAAGCGAGTGAATCCGTGAGGGCAGCATCGTGGCTGTGCGTCCACATCCTGTGCATCTGAGACTGGGCAACAAGGACATGGTGGCGGGCACAGGGCAGAGGGGTCTATGATCCAGCAACCCCACCCCACCTGACCAAAGCCTCTGCTCGGCCCAGATGCCTGCACAGCGGCCCTGGCATCGTCTCCAGGGAGAAGGTGCAGACCACTTCCACTTGGTTAGCGACAGAGTGGGATCCTGGACCCCCGCCCTGGGAGCTGGAAGGGAACCAGCACTGCCCTCACCTCTGCCCCAAGAGAGAACCACTTCAGTTATCCCTGGGAAGGAGCTGGGGGGCTGTGCTGGAGCTGAGGCAGCCGCAGAGGCTTGGGCGGGGTCCTTAAGCGGGGTTGAGGTGCCCAGGCCTGGTCCCTTCCCCGCGTGAGCTCCGTGGGGTCTGCCTGCTCAGTTTCTCCAGGGCTCAGAGGAAGGGCCCACAAGGGGCAGGGGTTTGAGATGAGCCCTGCGTGCTGGGGTCCTTCCAGAATGGGGACCAGCCTGGCCGACCTGCGACCGCTCGACCTGCATGTGCACCTGGGGGGGGCGACCTCCAGGAGCCCTGCAGCTGCCCTTCTACGGAGGCTTCGCCGCAAGTGTCTGTCTGGTTCTCGCTCACAGACACTGTCCTTCACGTCTGCCTGTCCCGCCCAGCATGGGCCTGGCTCAGAGCCTGGAAATGCTTGTTGAACGAACGTGCGATCTAGGCAGGGAGGCGGGCTCGGAGAGCAGCCGAAGAGAGACCAACGGGCAAGGAGACCCCGGGAAGTGCCACAGGGCGTTAGGGGAGCAGCATCCACACAGGCCGGGCAGCCCACATCTCCCGGGGCAGGCGGCTGTGCCCAGGGCTCACAGCCGGCACCTCTGTCTGGCAGGCACGGCCCGGGGGCTCCTGCAGGTCCCAGCAGACCCTCCACCCCTGCCCGACATCACACGTCTCCTTCCTGCTGTGATCTCTCCCCATCAGCATCGGCTGTGCACAGCCTTTTCTAAGTGTCTGAGTGTTGCATTTACTCCCCTGAAGGTTGTCCAAGGGGGTAGGGAACCTTCTGCCTGCTGCCACTGCTGCCTGCTCGGTGTCCCTCATGCACAGAGGAGGGGCTCAGATACTTGTCAAACGTCAACCAAGGCCCGGGCTTTAAAAAGCCAACCAGGGGCTGTAGCTGGGCGTTTCCTGGCAGTGCCTGGACAGCATCTGGCCAGGGACCGGGCTGGCTCCCTGACTTGGGCCTGGTGGCACTTTGCAGGTCACCCTCTCTTGGAGAGGTGGTTTCCATAGCAGGACTTGCCTCACCACGGCTCATATCCATGGGGACTGTGTGGCTGCAGGACCTCTGGGCGCTCAGGCAGGCGGGGGCCCTGGCACGAAAAGCCCTGCATTCCCGGAGAGTCACTGTGGAGCCAGCAGAGGGGCCTGGACTCCAGGGGAGGTTTGTCTTAGGAAAATGTGGCCCTGGACACCCGCAGGCAGCAACCCCAGCTCCCTCTCCCTGCCTGCTGGCCGCCACTCCCCTCCGTGCAAGCACACATCAGGCAGCTCATAAGGTGGCCGCGTGGCCGGCTGCCAGCCTGTGCGGTGCGAGTGGAGGCCAGTCCTCATTTCCCGGGGGCCTGTGTTCACAGAAGGCCAGATGGACGAGCAGCCCCAAGCTGTGGGGCTCTTCCCGAAAAGCAGGACCCGCCTCGGACATGCAGCCGGGCCGAGATCAATAGCCATTAGCTTTCAAGATATTGTCCACAAGAGCAGCCGGCTCTGGAATACAGCCAAGGCCCCAGGGGCGGGAGGACAGTGTGGCTAAGTGCCCGGGTTTGGGACAGGGGCAGACTGGCTGTCACCCATTCATGGTGAGACCCAGGGAGGCACTCTGACAGCTCCCGAACTCCGTCTCCATGTCTGGGAGGTGGGGTGGGCACAGGCCTGTCACACCAGGCTGCCGTGGGCTACGTGAGATGCACCGCTGGGCACCTGGGCAGGAGCTGGTGACGTGGGCAGGACCACACCTCATGGGTGACGTGGGATACGACACCACTCATGATACATGCCATGGAGAGAACAATGCACACCCAGGGGCCGGCAGGCAGTGTGGGCCTCTCTGAGAGGGGACACATGGCCACAGGTCACAGAGACAAGTGAGCCATGGAGGTGCCAACTCTCACCAGAACATGTTTCATAGGAGAAAACACAGAAGTTAATAACGACCCCTTCTCGCAGAGGACACGCACGCTCCTGACAAGATGGGTGGAGGGCAGAGTTTGGAGACCCGGGTAGGAAAAGCGAAAGGGGACAGGAAAGAATGGGCCTTGGTGACCCCTCGGCCAGGTGGCCAGGACCTGGAGGGCGTCCCTCGCTGTGGGGGCTGTGGCCTCCTGGCTTGTGATCTTTCCTTGTAGCTCATCTCACGGCCCTGGGAGCAGACCTGAGGGTGGGGCCCCCGCAGCAGGGAGGGAGCCCAAGGCGTGTCCCCGTGGTGCAGGGCTAGGGGTCGGGCAGGGCATTCTCAGGCAGAGCAGTGGGGAGTGGGTGAGCATGGTGGCCCCTGGTGCAGGGTGGGGGGGTGAGAGGTCTAGTGCCACAAGGGGTCCACAGCCATGCACAGCGGGGACCCCCTACAGACCTGAGGGGACATGACCCTGGGAGGGAGGAAGGACGGGTGTGTCAGAAGGCACAGGGGTCTCTGACAGTTACCAGCGCTACCCAGGACTGTCCGGGAGCAGAGGACAAAGTCCAGCTCCCCTGGATGTGCAGCTTTTCTTAAGGTGACTGTAGCAGGGTCAGGTCCTTGCACGAGGGATCCCAGGTAAGACATTGTTGGGGCTTTTGCCTCGGGCCCCCTGCGTCTCCTGAGCTCAAAAGCATAGTGACCCAGACCTCTGATTTGAAATATTCCAGGTTCCAACTGCTTTCTAGAGAGAGGTTCTCCCTGACACCTCCCACCATCCCAGTCCTGAGAAGAACGAGCCCCCTCCCCTCTCCTCGGTAGTCATTGCTAATTATGCGGCACTTACAAGTTCTTTCCTGGGCTGGGGCCTGCCTTTTGCGAATCTATTCTTGTAGACTGGGGGGCTCTGGGGAATTCATGTGAATTAACACCGTGACATGGAAAAATGAAACGGCGACGTTAACCTCATTAAGCAGGAGGAATCGCTACCTCCCTGAAGAGTCTTCTACCTGGAATCTCTGAATTGCAGTCTGCTTACTGAAAGCTAGCAAAGCACAAGTCAGGAGATTGAGAAGGAATCCTGAACATCTCTTCCAAGCGGTGACACCTGTCTACGCATCACAGAGACCGGCCAACGTCCTCGAGAGCGGAAATGGGAGGGAAGGTGTGACCATTCCGGGCATCAGCGCAAGACCAAAATCACGTTCGCTCAGGGACAGTCAGCAAACCAAGACCCAAACAAGCAGCCCCCGGCTCCCCCAGGCACGTGCTTCCCGGACAGACTTTTCAGAAAGCCACCAAACCGCCCTGACAGCCTCTGGGCAAAATGCAAAAATGCTGAATCTTAATCAATGGTGAACGGAGGGGCTTGTGCTGGTGCCTGGTCTCGGCAGACAGGGAGAGCCAGCCCTCGGCAGGTCCAGCGGCGGTGGCGGCGGCGGCGGCGGCGGTGAGCAGGCTCGGGCTAGGAAGCATCTGTGTCACCCGGATGCTGCCAGGAGAACCCACCCCGCCCAGCACAGCCCTCTCAAGCCACCCAGGGCCATCTGTGTCCTGAGGTTCTCCGCTTTGGGAAAATGCAGAGGCTCTAATTTCAGATCAGCCGAAGGCATCCCCAAATATCGTCCTGTCATTTTAGTTCCCGAGGACGCTGCCCCAGGCAGCATCCCCCGAAGAAGGTGCCTGGGGCTGAAGGGACAACTCACCTGCGTCTGCCGGTGTCTGCTCGGTAAAAAGGCCACAGTCTAGTTTATTAGGGATCACCAGGCGCTCTACAGACCTGGTGCAGCGGCTTTTTCATTAGGGAGTGTCGCTGCGGGACGTCAGAGGCAATTGGCCGACGAGCCGAGTCCCACCACGGTGGAGTTTTGAGGCGGCGAGTCCATTAGCTCTATTAGGGCGTTTTCATCTCAGCAAAGGAGGCTGAATTATTCACGAGCGCCTCTTCCCCTAAAAGCTTGGGAAGTGCAGTTCCCCAGTGCAGCCTGGCAAGGCCGATGCCTGGCATGAAGGGTTGGGGTACAGCCCAAGGTGGGGGTCCTGCCCTTCCCTCGGGCCCACCCTCACTGCCTCCAGCGGCCCTGCATGCCAGACACGGCCCCTCGGAACCGCAGGTGGAAAGGGGCAGGCCTTGTATTTGAGTGGGGGACGGAGCTTGCAGCCTCCAAGTCCCACCCCATTCTGAACTGTGTCTGCAGCGGGGGAGCCAGGGTCCCCACGGCAGGGGACCACCTCCCACAGCAAAGGGGGTCTAGAGAGGCCTCAGCACATGAAGACGCTCCTCCTCCCCTCCGCCGGGATGTACCCCAGATTGGAATATCCTGTATTGCCAGTACCTATAAATGGCAGGAACGTTCCAGAAGCCTGCTGTTTGGACACCACACTGCTACTCCCTCCAGGCAGGGGCACAAGAGCCATTCTTCACGGCACACATCCTGACCCGGGGTTTGGGAACTGCTCTGAGACAACACCACGTGAGGCCGAGCTTGGGGCTAAACGCTCAGCCCAGCCCAGGGTCGTGACCTCTAAGGGACTGTGTGCCATCCCAGGATGCCTAAAAAGTCTCAGTGCGACGTTATATTCCGTCTAGGAAAGTGCACCAGTCCGTGTGGGATGCTGGATGGGGCCGGAGTTGTCTGTCCTGTGTCAGATGAACAAACAGTGGCGGCTGCCACTGGGGGGGCGGGGGTGGGGACAGGAAATCAGTGCCCCAGACGCGAGTAGAAGGTAAATGGAATGGGCAGCCAAGAGAGGACTTGGGATCCGGGGAGCCTGGCACTGGGCTACCACCCGGGCAGGCCTCAGCAGCTGACCCGGGATGGTTCTCCCCCAAAGGCCCAAGCCCATCCATCAGCTCACCTCTCCTCGCCACCCTATAGGTGCCCTGAGCCTCACTGCTGGTGGCGGCATCAGCCTAACAGGCTCTGAATGACGCCTCCCTTCTCCCCGGGCCACCACCCCTCCCTGTCTCGGTCAGCAGCCATGGACCCACCACTCCTCCCTGTCTCGGTCAGCAGCCATGGACGTGGCTTCCAACGCCCTCTCCTCAGGCCCGGCGCCTTCATTCTCTCCTTGAGGCTCCTGCAGCTCCGCCCCTCTTCCCCCGTCCTGGGCTTTGTCTGGCCTCACTACACTCGGTCCCCCTGCTACTTCCTCACTACTGCAGGGCTCTGACCCTGCCCTGCTCACACACCACAGATGGCTCCCCAGTGCCCTCCGAAGCCCCTTCACTTGGCATTCAAGGCCCTCCCTAGTCCGACCCCAATCCTCCTCCACTCTGGCCTCTCACTCTCTCCACCATATCCCTGATGGCTCCATCTGGGTAGTCGCCACTTCCTGTTCTCTGTGCACACCTCCAAGTTGTGGTTCAGGCTGTCATATCTACTGGAATGTTCTTCCCAGTTTCTGCATTGAAGCCTTCAAGGCCCAGCTCAAAGACTCCCTGCTGCCTTCTGCACGAAGCCTTCCCGGCTCTCCCAGCTGGCTGTGGTCACCCCCTCGTCAGACCCCAGCAGCTTTTTGGGCTTCCCCCGTGACATGCTTGGTCTCCTAGATACTGTCAGAGTTATTCGGGTTCTGGGGTGGACTGCGTGACTGTTCCCAATCCCGTACTCCTCTCTGGACCCACAACCTTTGCCACGTGACTTTGAAGTTCTTCCTATCGGTGGGGGGAATATATTTTCCTGCCCCTTGACTTTGTGCTTGCTTTGGCCAAAAGCATGTGAGCAGAGGTGACAGTGTTCTGGTCCCACCCACAGGTCTTAGGAGACACTGCATGCTTCTGCTGTTCCTCCAGCACTTCTGCCAGGGGAAGAATGTGGCTGGGATAGGCCCTGGTTAAGAAGGATGGAGAACAGCTGGACCAAACCTGCAGCTGGGAGACAAACCTAGCCTAGATGAGCTGACCCTACTCAACCACAGACACGGAAGCAAGAAATGACAATAGTTGCAAGGCACTGAGTCTGGGCTTGTTTGTTACACAGCATTTGGTGGATAGCTAGCTGATATAGTGTCTTACCTCCCTTCTTCCCTGGGAGCTGCTTGGGGCACCTGTGCCACTAGAGGGCCAGGCTTAAATAACTTAAGCATTCGATAGCCATGTTCAGTGCTGTGCAAGCACTGGAAGTGGTGCCCAGTCTGTTGACCCGCAAAGATCCCAGCTCTTAGAGGCCATCACCAGAGGCCCACAATAGACACCTGAGCGTCCACGTGAAGAATCTACATGAGGATCCAAAGGGCAGGACAGCTTGAGCCCGTGGGTACCAGAACACGGAGCTGAGAGGCTGAGAGGGAGGGCAGGGAGGTCCTCTGGGGATGTGGGTTCTCATCCAGAGGGTCCCCCAGGGGGTGGACAACAGGTTGCAACTGTGGGGTTCCGAGGGCCAGCGAGTGGGGTGGAAGACTTGCACCTCACCTCGGTTACACCAGACAATTTACTTGCCCTCCTATGGGCGAGGCCCTTTGAGCTGTCTGGTGTGTACCCTGGATTTTCCTGCCTGCTCTTCTGACCTCACCCCTCCCCTTCCAAGCACCAAGGCGGCCCCAGGCTCTCTGAGGACGCGGTTCGGGTGCACGTTTGACTACACCGGTCAAATGCTCTGGGACGAACACCGCACATTCAGCAGGATAGTTATGCCATCACACACACACACATGATGATATAGACATTTCATCCAGTAAGAGCATTTCAAGCCCAAGTTCACATCTAGCCAACATTTCAGTAGAGTCAAAGAGTTGGCCATCTCTTCAGAGCTGCCCGGAAGGAGTGAGAGTGCCCAGGGGGGTGCCGACGCGGGCACAGGTTGCCCTGAACCCCCCGGCCACAGGCGCCCTCGAGTGCCCAGGTTGCGGGGGAGGGCAGAGCCCCGTGGGAATCCAGTGCCAGTCCTCCCACCCACTGACCGAGACTCTCGGTGCATCAGCAGCAAATGCCCCCGAGCGCTGCCACCCGGGGGTGTGTAGGACGGAGGGCAGCTGGTTCCAAAGAGAGACCGCCCAGGCCTGCACGCCAAGGTGCGGCAGCACACGAGGGGCCTGCTGCCGAGAGCCGCGCGATTCCCCTCGAGTCCCAGGCTGGGGGAGCTTGCTGACCCGCGGGTTCCGGGCAGCCCCGACATTTCACTTCCTAGAGTCAGAGGCGGCACCAGGAAGGTGAGGGAGAGGCAGTCCAGAGGGAGGAATGGACTTTGCCTGTGGGTTTGAGCTGGTTTGGAACTTACAGAGCTCTCAGGTTCATCAAAGGTGACGCCTTCTTGGGGGTGTACGCTTCCAATGGGACTTGGATCATGGTGAGGGGACGACACGGTGACATCATGCTTCCCCGTGGGTGAACTAGCAAACCAGGTGTTTCCCTGGCCTCTAGACGCCCTGTCCCGCTGGGGCGGTCTCTCAGCAGCTCGAACCCACAGGCAAAGGGCGGAACGACGGGCTCACCACGTCGTCCTTTGCTCTGAAAACGGAAGGAGCAGGAGCCGGCGACCCCATCCCACCCAGGGCTGGTGACTGAGGTTCGATGGCGACTGGGATGGGAGCTAAGCAGTTGTCAGAAGTCTATCTGCTCAAATCAAAGCAAACTGCTGTAGATCAACACACACAATAAACCGGACTTCACATTTCTCATGGGGACGTGCTCCGTGGGCAGGCGCCGACAGAGCCTGGGGCTTGTCCGAGGGGTTTGTTTCAGAGAAAACAGCAGCACCTGCTCGGGGTGGGTACGGACCTCCCACCCACGCCCCTGCCTTCAGCCTGCCGGGTTTAGAGAGAACGAAGACTCATTACCTGTAAAACTGGAGCTGTCTTTTGGGACTCCCATACCGAGTACTTCCGACAGCAATGGAGGAAAGAGAAAAAAGGAGAGGGAGAGAAGACAGTCCACAGTTGGCATCAGCCCAGGGAGGTGCGGCTCAGGCAGCATCGCCGACATCCCGCAGCCCCGGGGCCCGCCCGCCGCTGCTCAGGCCCGTCTCCGCCCAGGAGCCAAACGCTCTGCAGCAGCGCCACCCGGCGGCCACGGCGCAGAGGCCTGGAGCCCGTTCCGACTGGACGCCAGGCATCCTTCCGCGTTGGCCCTATTGCCACGTGAACCCTGGGTGGGGGCCTGGGACTGAATATGCTTTAGGACATGCTTTATTAACGCTTCAGAGCCACCGTGGAAACCCTCCGGCCCAGAAGTGCAGGTCGGCCCGCGAGCTGCCAAATCTGCACGTGACACCCCCTCCTCTGTGGTTTCCGTAGCCCCCGGCTCTGGTTTGGGCCCCAACAATTATCTAGAAAGGACCAATGAGCCGCTGGTGTCCCGCCCATGCCCCAATCTTTCATGGGTTCTGTGCGCCATTCCTGGAGCTGGCGGCTCTCACCCAATGCCCTCCGTGCTGTGCAAACAGAAATGCCCAGAGCTGTGTTTGGAAGTGGCTTCCGTTAGGAGGACATCAGGGGTGCCCTGTGAGCATCTGGCCATCGCCACCCCTCTGGGCGTTGGGAAGTGGGCAGACACGGTTCCCAAAGGAGGCTGTAGCCTGGCTCCGGGCACTGGGGGACCTGGGGTACACGAGTGCAGCGTGTGTTGTGCCGCGAGGGCCTTGCGCTCACTCGCTGTCAGACCTCCCTGTTACCCTTGAACGAAATGTTTCAGAAGAGCCAGGGCCAAGAAAGGAGTCTCTCCTGGCTCATTCTCACTGGAAGAGCTTTGCTTTTTCTTTCCCCCTTTGGTTGTTAAAGCTTCTGTTCCTTTCCTGGAGAAAAGCTCACCGAGTACACCTAGCAGCTCCGTGAGAGGCAGAGCCCGTGGGGCCCCCTCAGTCCTTCCCTCATCCCAAGGGGAGGACAGTGGCTTTGGGGACCCCTCCTCAGAGGCAGAACGGACCCTGGGAGAGGGCTGGGGCAGGGGTAGGGGGGTCACCTGTAGAGCATCCCGGGGGAGCCCGTCTGCCGCTGGGAGAGCCGAGCTGGGGAGCCCGTTGTCGATTCTGGATACATGGAGCTGGCCTCACTTGTCCAGACCTGCTCGATTTTTCACGGAGGGAAAATTCTGGAAGAAAAAAGCAAAATGGGGAAGGAGAGGGTGGTGGTTAACATACATGAACCAGGTTTAGCCAGGAGGCCTGTGGTCGTAAAGGCCCAGAAGGCTGAGCTCACAGAGCATCTGTTTGCCCCCATCAGACAGATAGGCAGGCCCATGGGCTCAGATGGGGCTGGGATCAGGTACAGTGACTGTGAAGATTCCCCCTCCATCACCCCACACTGCCACCCGAGGCAGCATGGGGGTCCTTCTGCAGCTCCCTGACTGCTTTTGTGAAACCCTGGGAGGGGTTTCTGCGGCCCACGCTGTGCAGAAGAGACGGCCCCAGAGGGCACCTGCGCACTGACTGAGCTCCTGACTGCCTTCCCCTCCCAGGCGGAGGAACGGCTGTCCCCAGGGTCATTCTGACGCCTTTGCCTGGCCCTGACTCCAGCTCACTGTGGCCTCCTAAGCTTCTAAGACAGGCAGCACAGCAGGGGCCCTCCCCTCAAGTGTGGGCTGGGCCCGGTGACTTGCTTCTGACCAGCAGAAGTGACACAGGTTGTGACTTCTGTCTTGCTAGTGGCCGCTCCCTCCCTGGCTCTGATGGAGGAAGCTGCCCTGCTAGAGAGGCCCATATGGCGGGAACTGAGGGCAGCCTCTGGCCAACAGGCCCTGAGCTCTCAGTCCAAGAGCCCACAAAGAAGTGAGTCCTTCAAACAAAAGCAGATCCTTCAGCTACAGCTTCTGATGACAGCCCAGCCCTGGCCAGCACCTCAACTGCAGCTCAGGGCGGGGGTAGCAGGGGCGTCCCGGAGCAGCAGACCCAGCCCAGCTCTGCCGGAACGCCTGACCCACAGAAACCGCAAGATCACACACTGGGCTGTTTGGAGCTGCTAAATTTGTGGTTGTTACAGTGGCAATAGATAGTGCGTATGAGTGCCAGCATCCTGCTGTCCACTCTTCCCCCACTGCCCCCGGGCTGAGCCTCTCTCCCCCCGAGCCCTTGGGTTGCTTCCTAACTGCCCTCCTGCTCCCACTCAGCCCCACAGTCCCTGCCCCACCCACAGCCAGGGGCTTCTATTTTAACAGCAAATCTGGTGGGGGGGGCACCTTACTTCCTTCTTCCCCCCATGTCAGTGCTCCACCTCCCGACTCTCACCTCCGCCCCTTGCACGGGCCCCGCTCACGGCCTCACGGCCTCCTGTCTGTGGCACCTGTACTGCAGCCCTTCTCAGTGAGCTGCCCTACTGCCACGCTCAGGCGTCCCCTCCCAGCTCCCGGGACGATACTGGCCAGCCCTCTGCCTGCACACGGTCTGTGGTGTTCTGGTTCCCTCTCTGGATTGTGAGCTCCACGAGGGCAGGGGTTTCGCAGGTCTCACTCGAACAGGGCCTGGCTGCTGGAAGAGTGAGGTCCCCTGATGCAAAATCACGTGGTCCTGCAGCCATGGGCAGAGGGATTGCCTGGGCTCAAAACACAGACCGGGTGCGGTGGCTCACGCCTGTAATCCCAGCACTCTGGGAGGCCGAGGTGGGAGATCACTTGAGGCCAGGAGTTGGAGACTAGCCTTGGCAACATAGAGAGACCCTGTTCCTACAGAAAATTTAAAAATTAGCTGGGTGTGGTGGTGCCTGCCTATAGTCCCAGCTACTCAGGAGGCTGAGGTGGGAGGATCGCTTGAGCCCAGGATTTCGAGGCTGCAGTGAACTCTGATCACGCCATGTGCTCCAGCCTGGGTGACAGAGCAAGACCCCGTCTCTAAAAACAAAAGAAGAAAACAAAACACAGCCCTGCACACCCACAATGGCCCCGGAAATTGGTGGGTAACCAGACACTTATTCCAGCATCTGATCCGGAGCTTTGTCATCGGACGCTTCCTTTTTCCAAGAATGGTCACCAGGAAGCTGGCGTCCTCGATCACTCTCTGCAGCATGGATTTAGGTCCCACTAAAAACTGAGATCTCCTCTGGGTGAGGGTGTGAGCCTGAGTGTGGACCTGCTAGAAAAATGGGGATAGAAGACGCAGCGAAGATTCCACGCCATGATGACCTCAGAGGAAGTGACGGGGTTGGGAGGGTCCCCCCGAGTTTTACCCATAACGAACCACATTTAGAATTGAATGACGGAGGAAACAAAATGGACTGAGATCCGTATAATTTGTGCAGCGCCTCTCTGAAGACAGTGGCTGGTTACCCAGGTGGCTGAGGGACACAGACGGGAAACCATGGCCACAGAGCAGAGGGTGTCACAGAGCACTAGGCACAGGCCTGCTGGGAGTGGGGCTGTCACCATGGCCCATCTCCAGGGAGCCCCCCGTGGAGGATGCATAAACAAACATGGTCCCCAGGCCATGGGGAAGAATGGGAGGTAGGATGTCCCCACACAGGGTTGCAGAAGGACTTGGGGGCAGGATGCCTGTGCCCTTAATGGCCTGTCCCATAGCCCACTCTCTCCTCATTGGCTTTCCCTGAGCCCAGCTGCAGAGTGGTGGCACTCAGGGGTGTTCAACTTCTAGAATCACACGCTCATCTTGCATTTGAAAAGGTCTGGGGACCTAGAGTCTCTGGTTCCATGGATGTGGGCAGGGCCCAGGTAATGCTGATGCTACTGGCTCTGGGACTGTGCTGAGAGCCACTGGCCCGGAGGCCAGGTCCTAGACCAGCAGGCCAAATCCACCCGTTTTTGTAAATAAAGTTTTACTGGAACACCACCCATGCCCATTTGTTTACAAATTGCCTAAGGCTGCTTCTGAGCTACAACGGCAGGGTTGAGTAGTTGCAGCAGAGACTGGCTGGTTGGCAAAGCCTAAAATATTCACTATCTGGCCCTCTATAGACAAAGTTCGCTGACGCCTGCTTTGGGCCATTCTGTCTCCTACTCCCAAGGGGACAACTCCTGGCAACTCCTCTCCTTAAACCACCAACACTTCTCCCATCTCTCTCACCTCTGACCTTGCCACTTCCTAGTTCACTGAGGACACAGAAGCCACCAGAAGCCAACTTGCCCAGACCCACCCTCCAGCAGTCAGCACTCGAAGCTTTCTGCCCTCCCTCCCTCGGATGCCCAGATGAGCTGGCCACGCCGCGTCCACACCCTACTCAAGGGCGTCCTGCAGCCCAGTCCTCCTCCTCCATGAAGCCCCGTATCTGCACATGTGAATTATCATTCCTCCCGTCCCAGAAACAAAGAGCACAGTTTCTTGGACCCACTTCCTTCTCCCCTGTGGTACTATTTCTCTCCTTCCATTCACAGGAAACCTCCTTTAGAAGTCGTCCTTACTTGTCTGTATTCCTCTTCCTTTCGGCTCATGAACTGACTCAATCAGCCTCTCCCCGCCCTCACTCAGTGAAAGCCACTCTTGCCAAGGTTGCGGTGACCTGCCTCTTGCTAAGTCTGATGGCGCCCATGGTATTGGGGTGACAGTGGCACTGCCCGAGGTCCTCCTCGGCTCCTAGGACCCCACGCTCTCTGGCTGCTCCTTCTCAGCCCCCCGGCTGCTTCCTGCTCATCTCTGCGGCCACCCAGGATCAGGCCTGCAACCGCTTTTCTTTTTCATCCACACGAAGCCCCTGGTACTTCTGCCTGTCTCCTGGCTCTCAACTGTCACTATGCTGCACACCCCATGTTTATACCACACCCCGACCACTCCCCTGAGCCCCAGACTTGTTTATCCAACTGCCTGCATGGAGTGTCCGCAAGGACGCAGAACAAGTGCCTCAGATCCATGTGCTGGACCTGGAGCTCCCGCCCACCTGCACCCCTGTTCTTCCCACGGCCGCCCTCTCAGGCGCTCACTCCAAATTCCTAGGAGTCATCCGACTGCTTTCTTCCCCCCACATCCCGCATCCAATCATCACTGGGTTGGGACCCCACGCTCACCCCCATTCTCCACCTGCCACCAGCCCAGGCCTCCGCCTTCTCTCTTTGGCCTCATATAGCAGCTTCTAACAGGCCTCCCAGCCTCCACCTTACCCCTGGCAGTCTGCTTTACAGGGCCAGCGTGAACCTTCTAGAACATAAGTCAGACCATGCCATTACTTTGCTCAAAACCTTCCAATGGCTTCCATTCTATCCAGAGTAAGAATCCGAATCTCAGCAGTGGCCCCTGGGCCCCGCCCTGTGGGCCCCTTCGACCTTCCAACCTCACCCTTCATTGTGGCCCTTGCTCACTGCCCTGGCCACACTGGCCCCAGGGCTTCTGCCTTCCTCTTGCCTTCAGCCTCTGACCCCCAAGAACTCCCGGACTCCCCCTTTGCCTCTTCATGCCAAGGTCACCTTTTCAGCCAGGTCTTCCCTGGACACCTCATTGGAAATCACAAGCTGTGCCTCCCCACGCAGCCCAGTCCCTTCCCTGTACTATTTACTATTTTCTCCCAGCACTCTCACCTGCTCGCATGCTTCCACTATTTCCCGGCTTGTCCCCCCACCAAGATGCTGGCTCTGGGAAAGCAGGGAGTTTTGTCCGCAGCGCTCCCAGCTGTGCCAGGCACCTAGCAGACAGACACTCAGTAGGTATTTGTTGAATGAATGAATGGATGGACGAATGCTTCTGCAATCCAGCCTGCTGAAGGCCTGCAGAGAGAGGGTACCAGAGAGGCGGTGGTGCCTCTGCGGTCTGCCATTACCGCAGGCAGCACACCCCGCGGGGACGCTGGTGACAGGGCCTGCACGTGGAGTGAGGGCAGCTTTATCTGAAGGGTGCAATGCCTGCTCTGTCCAGTGGGGGCGCTCGGGGCAGCTACAAGTGCGGGGACGACAGGCAGCACTGGGCACACTTAGGGAGGCGTCCCCGGGGAGGCCGCCTGTCCCACTCCCCACCCCTCTCCTGGACTCCAAGAAGTGCTGACCCTGGGGTCAGGCTCCCTCCGCGCCAGCGGCCAGCTCCCCAGCCCACAGCCACAGGCGAGAGCTGGGCGCCCTCTGATGACCACTTTACAAGGAACAGCAGGTCGCCAACAGCGCCTGTTTCAGTCCTACCGGGCGCCCAGCAGCCCAGCCCACAACCTTCGCCACCTCCCAGGGGAGAGGGTTGGTGAGCTTTTCCCAGAGCCCCCGCTTTGCATTTCAGGACGCAGAGCCCTCCTCTGCGCTCTGCGCCGCCACTGTCCAATCAGGAGCGACTGCATCCACGGGCAGCCAATCCCTGTGCAGCCAACGTCCTGGTGGGGACCCTGGGAATCCCGGCTGGTGCGGCAGCTCCTTTACTGCGGAGGGCTGGCAGAGCCAAGCCGGGCGGCCTGGGACCCGACACCCCCCAGGCTCGGGAGAGCAGGCTTCAGACACCGTCTGACAGACCCAGACTCAGGAGCGGAGCCCAGCAGCTGACAGGGCGCAGGGCTCGGGGGCCAGGCTGCCCGTCCACAGCCTGGGTCTCTCCCGTCTCCTGCACTTCCACTTGGTCTGGGTGTGACCTTGACCAAATCTCCCCGATTTATAGCTGGAGGAACGGAAGCGCGAAGCATTACAAAGGCACGCGCAAACTTTCTCACGGAGCAGAGAAGCAAGGTGTGAGAACGCTTCCAACCCAGGAGGAGAGACGCTGAATAAATCCTAGCCCTTACGCTTCACCTGTTAGGCTGCGACCACAGGTGATCGAGGAAGGCTCCCATTTCCTTTCTTCTCGCCAACTTAATGTTTTGAAAACTCTCAGAAAAGTTGAAAAAGTCAGAATAGCAATAAACACCCATATGCTCTTCGTCCTAATCGCCAATTATGGCAGGCGTTCCCACTCCTCTCCTCTCTTTTCTCCTTCCTCTCTCCACACACACACACACACACACACACACACACACACATACGCACGCACGCACGCACACACGCACACACACATTTTCCTGAACTGTCTGAAAGTCAGGTGCAATCTCCTGAGCTTTACCGTAAACACTTCAGCACACATCTGAGAACCTGCCTTCCATAACCACAACACTGGGATTGCACCTAAGATAATTAATTCAGCATCACCTGATACACAGCCTTCACTTTCCCAGGTATTCCAAAATACCTTTTATAACTTTAAAAAAATCCAGGATCCAATCAAGGCTCACAAACGACATTGGTTATTTCTCTCTTAGTCTAGAAGCGAACCCTCCCCTACAACCACTACTTTTTCGTTTTTGTTCTTTGTGATGCTTGGGTTTTTTTTTTGAAAAGTTCAGGCTGTGTGTCTTGTAGAACGTCCCTCAGTTTTGATTTGTCTGATTGCTGCCTCGTGGTTAGATTTAGCTAAACCTTTTCGGTGAGGTTGTGTCTTTCTCATGCATCCAAGCAGGAGGCACGTGAGCATGAGCGAGTCTGTCCACAGTGGGAGGTCACTGGGTTAAGGTGGTGTCCACCAGGGCATGCCAGGGAGGGTTCTTGGAGGCTGTGTGACTATCCAGTTCCTACAACCTCTCAGTGTGGGTGTTTCTCTAGAAAGTTTCTCTAGAAAGGCCAACTATGTTGCCAGTTTGGGCTCTGAAGGCAGAGTTGGTGAAAGGACAGAAAGCTGAGTTCACAGAGAAAGAAAACACAACAAGGACTCCTTGGAGGTCTTAGACTGCTGTCAAAGCCACAGGCAGCCCCAGGAAGGCCTGGCTGGTCAGACTCTTTCAGGGACTGGCCAAAAGCCTGTGGGGCCCCTACTGTTCCTGGGACCCTGGGGAAAGCCTGGGATTGGCTGTGAGATTTGGGGTTGGCAGTTTTCTGGAAAAGTTGGACCCACAACATGATTTTAAGCAAGGCCAAGTACATTTACACAGGCAAGGAGGAAAAGCCTAGGATGGACAGGCACGGCAGACCAAGGCGAGGGGTCTTGCTGGGGACCTCCAGCATTCTCTCTCAGAGCCTCAGTTTCCTCATCTGCAGAATGGGGGCCCTGGCCTGCAGGACCACAATTTCTCTGTTGGAGCTAATGATAAATGGCTGTATTATTCTGGGGGCAAATTGCTCCAGGGTGTCTGAGTAGGGGCTTCGGGGGCTTTCTCTCTCTCTCTGATTCCTTTAGCCTCAGCATCAAAGACAGAATCTGTAGCCTGTCAGAGCCATCTAGAACTACCTGCACGAGACAGGAAGAATTCAGTGCATCCAGGAGAGAAAAGAAAACCTAAGCCAAGAAGCCACAGGAGGGTCAGACGGAGTCCAGGAGTAAGGACAGAGATGCAAAGTGACAGAAGACATTTTCTGATTTGGCCTGGTTGGGGGACAACCTGTCTTGGTTACCCAGCTGTTCTGGTTGACTGAGCTGGAGCCTGGTTTGCATAGGAGGGTATGAGGGTTCCTCACTTCTCCCAGTTTCTGTGTCCTTTGCTGCGTGACTCTGCTGCCTGTCCCCAACACACACACACACACACACACACACACACACACACACACAC
>NW_012135548.1:306084-328771 GCF_000956105.1 Propithecus coquereli | reverse complement strand
GGACCCCTCCTCAGAGGCAGAACGGACCCTGGGAGAGGGCTGGGGCAGGGGTCGGGGGGTCACCTGTAGAGCATCCCGGGGGAGCCCGTCTGCCGCTGGGAGAGCCGAGCTGGGGAGCCCGTTGTCGATTCTGGATACATGGAGCTGGCCTCACTTGTCCAGACCTGCTCGATTTTTCACGGAGGGAAAATTCTGGAAGAAAAAAGCAAAATGGGGAAGGAGAGGGTGGTGGTTAACATACATGAACCAGGTTTAGCCAGGAGGCCTGTGGTCGTAAAGGCCCAGAAGGCTGAGCTCACAGAGCATCTGTTTGCCCCCATCAGACAGATAGGCAGGCCCATGGGCTCAGATGGGGCTGGGATCAGGTACAGTGACTGTGAAGATTCCCCCTCCATCACCCCACACTGCCACCTGAGGCAGCATGGGGGTCCTTCTGCAGCTCCCTGACTGCTTTTGTGAAACCCTGGGAGGGGTTTCTGCGGCCCACGCTGTGCAGAAGAGACGGCCCCAGAGGGCACCTGCGCACTGACTGAGCTCCTGACTGCCTTCCCCTCCCAGGCGGAGGCACGGCTGTCCCCAGGGTCATTCTGACGCCTTTGCCTGGCCCTGACTCCAGCTCACTGTGGCCTCCTAAGCTTCTAAGACAGGCAGCACAGCAGGGGCCCTCCCCTCAAGTGTGGGCTGGGCCCGGTGACTTGCTTCTGACCAGCAGAAGTGACACAGGTTGTGACTTCTGTCTTGCTAGTGGCCGCTCCCTCCCTGGCTCTGATGGAGGAAGCTGCCCTGCTAGAGAGGCCCATATGGCGGGAACTGAGGGCAGCCTCTGGCCAACAGGCCCTGAGCTCTCAGTCCAAGAGCCCACAAAGAAGTGAGTCCTTCAAACAAAAGCAGATCCTTCAGCTACAGCTTCTGATGACAGCCCAGCCCTGGCCAGCGCCTCAACTGCAGCTCAGGGCGGGGGTAGCAGGGGCGTCCCGGAGCAGCAGACCCAGCCCAGCTCTGCCGGAACGCCTGACCCACAGAAACCGCAAGATCACACACTGGGCTGTTTGGAGCTGCTAAATTTGTGGTTGTTACAGTGGCAATAGATAGTGCGTATGAGTGCCAGCATCCTGCTGTCCACTCTTCCCCCACTGCCCCCGGGCTGAGCCTCTCTCCCCCCGAGCCCTTGGGTTGCTTCCTAACTGCCCTCCTGCTCCCACTCAGCCCCACAGTCCCTGCCCCACCCACAGCCAGGGGCTTCTATTTTAACAGCAAATCTGGTGGGGGGGGCACCTTACTTCCTTCTTCCCCCCATGTCAGTGCTCCACCTCCCGACTCTCACCTCCGCCCCTTGCACGGGCCCCGCTCACGGCCTCACGGCCTCCTGTCTGTGGCACCTGTACTGCAGCCCTTCTCAGTGAGCTGCCCTACTGCCACGCTCAGGCGTCCCCTCCCAGCTCCCGGGACGATACTGGCCAGCCCTCTGCCTGCACACGGTCTGTGGTGTTCTGGTTCCCTCTCTGGATTGTGAGCTCCACGAGGGCAGGGGTTTCGCAGGTCTCACTCGAACAGGGCCTGGCTGCTGGAAGAGTGAGGTCCCCTGATGCAAAATCACGTGGTCCTGCAGCCATGGGCAGAGGGATTGCCTGGGCTCAAAACACAGACCGGGTGCGGTGGCTCACGCCTGTAATCCCAGCACTCTGGGAGGCCGAGGTGGGAGATCACTTGAGGCCAGGAGTTGGAGACTAGCCTTGGCAACATAGAGAGACCCTGTTCCTACAGAAAATTTAAAAATTAGCTGGGTGTGGTGGTGCCTGCCTATAGTCCCAGCTACTCAGGAGGCTGAGGTGGGAGGATCGCTTGAGCCCAGGATTTCGAGGCTGCAGTGAACTCTGATCACGCCATGTGCTCCAGCCTGGGTGACAGAGCAAGACCCCGTCTCTAAGAACAAAAGAAGAAAACAAAACACAGCCCTGCACACCCACAATGGCCCCGGAAATTGGTGGGTAACCAGACACTTATTCCAGCATCTGATCCGGAGCTTTGTCATCGGACGCTTCCTTTTTCCAAGAATGGTCACCAGGAAGCTGGCGTCCTCGATCACTCTCTGCAGCATGGATTTAGGTCCCACTAAAAACTGAGATCTCCTCTGGGTGAGGGTGTGAGCCTGAGTGTGGACCTGCTAGAAAAATGGGGATAGAAGACGCGGCGAAGATTCCACGCCATGATGACCTCAGAGGAAGTGACGGGGTTGGGAGGGTCCCCCCGAGTTTTACCCATAACGAACCACATTTAGAATTGAATGACGGAGGAAACAAAATGGACTGAGATCCGTATAATTTGTGCAGCGCCTCTCTGAAGACAGTGGCTGGTTACCCAGGTGGCTGAGGGACACAGACGGGAAACCATGGCCACAGAGCAGAGGGTGTCACAGAGCACTAGGCACAGGCCTGCTGGGAGTGGGGCTGTCACCATGGCCCATCTCCAGGGAGCCCCCCGTGGAGGATGCATAAACAAACATGGTCCCCAGGCCATGGGGAAGAATGGGAGGTAGGATGTCCCCACACAGGGTTGCAGAAGGACTTGGGGGCAGGATGCCTGTGCCCTTAATGGCCTGTCCCATAGCCCACTCTCTCCTCATTGGCTTTCCCTGAGCCCAGCTGCAGAGTGGTGGCACTCAGGGGTGTTCAACTTCTAGAATCACACGCTCATCTTGCATTTGAAAAGGTCTGGGGACCTAGAGTCTCTGGTTCCATGGATGTGGGCAGGGCCCAGGTAATGCTGATGCTACTGGCTCTGGGACTGTGCTGAGAGCCACTGGCCCGGAGGCCAGGTCCTAGACCAGCAGGCCAAATCCACCCGTTTTTGTAAATAAAGTTTTACTGGAACACCACCCATGCCCATTTGTTTACAAATTGCCTAAGGCTGCTTCTGAGCTACAACGGCAGGGTTGAGTAGTTGCAGCAGAGACTGGCTGGTTGGCAAAGCCTAAAATATTCACTATCTGGCCCTCTATAGACAAAGTTCGCTGACGCCTGCTTTGGGCCATTCTGTCTCCTACTCCCAAGGGGACAACTCCTGGCAACTCCTCTCCTTAAACCACCAATACTTCTCCCATCTCTCTCACCTCTGACCTTGCCACTTCCTAGTTCACTGAGGACACAGAAGCCACCAGAAGCCAACTTGCCCAGACCCACCCTCCAGCAGTCAGCACTCGAAGCTTTCTGCCCTCCCTCCCTCGGATGCCCAGATGAGCTGGCCACGCCGCGTCCACACCCTACTCAAGGGCGTCCTGCAGCCCAGTCCTCCTCCTCCATGAAGCCCCGTATCTGCACATGTGAATTATCATTCCTCCCGTCCCAGAAACAAAGAGCACAGTTTCTTGGACCCACTTCCTTCTCCCCTGTGGTACTATTTCTCTCCTTCCATTCACAGGAAACCTCCTTTAGAAGTCGTCCTTACTTGTCTGTATTCCTCTTCCTTTCGGCTCATGAACTGACTCAATCAGCCTCTCCCCGCCCTCACTCAGTGAAAGCCACTCTTGCCAAGGTTGCGGTGACCTGCCTCTTGCTAAGTCTGATGGCGCCCATGGTATTGGGGTGACAGTGGCACTGCCCGAGGTCCTCCTCGGCTCCTAGGACCCCACGCTCTCTGGCTGCTCCTTCTCAGCCCCCCGGCTGCTTCCTGCTCATCTCTGCGGCCACCCAGGATCAGGCCTGCAACCGCTTTTCTTTTTCATCCACACGAAGCCCCTGGTACTTCTGCCTGTCTCCTGGCTCTCAACTGTCACTATGCTGCACACCCCATGTTTATACCACACCCCGACCACTCCCCTGAGCCCCAGACTTGTTTATCCAACTGCCTGCATGGAGTGTCCGCAAGGACGCAGAACAAGTGCCTCAGATCCATGTGCTGGACCTGGAGCTCCCGCCCACCTGCACCCCTGTTCTTCCCACGGCCGCCCTCTCAGGCGCTCACTCCAAATTCCTAGGAGTCATCCGACTGCTTTCTTCCCCCCACATCCCGCATCCAATCATCACTGGGTTGGGACCCCACGCTCACCCCCATTCTCCACCTGCCACCAGCCCAGGCCTCCGCCTTCTCTCTTTGGCCTCATATAGCAGCTTCTAACAGGCCTCCCAGCCTCCACCTTACCCCTGGCAGTCTGCTTTACAGGGCCAGCGTGAACCTTCTAGAACATAAGTCAGACCATGCCATTACTTTGCTCAAAACCTTCCAATGGCTTCCATTCTATCCAGAGTAAGAATCCGAATCTCAGCAGTGGCCCCTGGGCCCCGCCCTGTGGGCCCCTTCGACCTTCCAACCTCACCCTTCATTGTGGCCCTTGCTCACTGCCCTGGCCACACTGGCCCCAGGGCTTCTGCCTTCCTCTTGCCTTCAGCCTCTGACCCCCAAGAACTCCCGGACTCCCCCTTTGCCTCTTCATGCCAAGGTCACCTTTTCAGCCAGGTCTTCCCTGGACACCTCATTGGAAATCACAAGCTGTGCCTCCCCACGCAGCCCAGTCCCTTCCCTGTACTATTTACTATTTTCTCCCAGCACTCTCACCTGCTCGCATGCTTCCACTATTTCCCGGCTTGTCCCCCCACCAAGATGCTGGCTCTGGGAAAGCAGGGAGTTTTGTCCGCAGCGCTCCCAGCTGTGCCAGGCACCTAGCAGACAGACACTCAGTAGGTATTTGTTGAATGAATGAATGGATGGACGAATGCTTCTGCAATCCAGCCTGCTGAAGGCCTGCAGAGAGAGGGTACCAGAGAGGCGGTGGTGCCTCTGCGGTCTGCCATTACCGCAGGCAGCACACCCCGCGGGGACGCTGGTGACAGGGCCTGCACGTGGAGTGAGGGCAGCTTTATCTGAAGGGTGCAATGCCTGCTCTGTCCAGTGGGGGCGCTCGGGGCAGCTACAAGTGCGGGGACGACAGGCAGCACTGGGCACACTTAGGGAGGCGTCCCCGGGGAGGCCGCCTGTCCCACTCCCCACCCCTCTCCTGGACTCCAAGAAGTGCTGACCCTGGGGTCAGGCTCCCTCCGCGCCAGCGGCCAGCTCCCCAGCCCACAGCCACAGGCGAGAGCTGGGCGCCCTCTGATGACCACTTTACAAGGAACAGCAGGTCGCCAACAGCGCCTGTTTCAGTCCTACCGGGCGCCCAGCAGCCCAGCCCACAACCTTCGCCACCTCCCAGGGGAGAGGGTTGGTGAGCTTTTCCCAGAGCCCCCGCTTTGCATTTCAGGACGCAGAGCCCTCCTCTGCGCTCTGCGCCGCCACTGTCCAATCAGGAGCGACTGCATCCACGGGCAGCCAATCCCTGTGCAGCCAACGTCCTGGTGGGGACCCTGGGAATCCCGGCTGGTGCGGCAGCTCCTTTACTGCGGAGGGCTGGCAGAGCCAAGCCGGGCGGCCTGGGACCCGACACCCCCCAGGCTCGGGAGAGCAGGCTTCAGACACCGTCTGACAGACCCAGACTCAGGAGCGGAGCCCAGCAGCTGACAGGGCGCAGGGCTCGGGGGCCAGGCTGCCCGTCCACAGCCTGGGTCTCTCCCGTCTCCTGCACTTCCACTTGGTCTGGGTGTGACCTTGACCAAATCTCCCCGATTTATAGCTGGAGGAACGGAAGCGCGAAGCATTACAAAGGCACGCGCAAACTTTCTCACGGAGCAGAGAAGCAAGGTGTGAGAACGCTTCCAACCCAGGAGGAGAGACGCTGAATAAATCCTAGCCCTTACGCTTCACCTGTTAGGCTGCGACCACAGGTGATCGAGGAAGGCTCCCATTTCCTTTCTTCTCGCCAACTTAATGTTTTGAAAACTCTCAGAAAAGTTGAAAAAGTCAGAATAGCAATAAACACCCATATGCTCTTCGTCCTAATCGCCAATTATGGCAGGCGTTCCCACTCCTCTCCTCTCTTTTCTCCTTCCTCTCTCCACACACACACACACACACACACACACACACACACATACGCACGCACGCACGCACACACGCACACACACATTTTCCTGAACTGTCTGAAAGTCAGGTGCAATCTCCTGAGCTTTACCCTAAACACTTCAGCACACATCTGAGAACCTGCCTTCCATAACCACAACACTGGGATTGCACCTAAGATAATTAATTCAGCATCACCTGATGCACAGCCTTCACTTTCCCAGGTATTCCAAAATACCTTTTATAACTTTAAAAAAATCCAGGATCCAATCAAGGCTCACAAACGACATTGGTTATTTCTCTCTTAGTCTAGAAGCGAACCCTCCCCTACAACCACTACTTTTTCGTTTTTGTTCTTTGTGATGCTTGGGTTTTTTTTTTGAAAAGTTCAGGCTGTGTGTCTTGTAGAACGTCCCTCAGTTTTGATTTGTCTGATTGCTGCCTCGTGGTTAGATTTAGCTAAACCTTTTCGGTGAGGTTGTGTCTTTCTCATGCATCCAAGCAGGAGGCACGTGAGCATGAGCGAGTCTGTCCACAGTGGGAGGTCACTGGGTTAAGGTGGTGTCCACCAGGGCATGCCAGGGAGGGTTCTTGGAGGCTGTGTGACTATCCAGTTCCTACAACCTCTCAGTGTGGGTGTTTCTCTAGAAAGTTTCTCTAGAAAGGCCAAACTATGTTGCCAGATTGGGCTCTGAAGGCAGAGTTGGTGAAAGGACAGAAAGCTGAGTTTGCAGAGAAAGAAAACACAACAAGGACTCCTTGGAGGTCTTAGACTGCTGTCAAAGCCACAGGCAGCCCCAGGAAGGCCTGGCTGGTCAGACTCTTTCAGGGACTGGCCAAAAGCCTGTGGGGCCCCTACTATTCATGGGACCCCGGGGAAAGCCTGGGATTGGCTGTGAGACTTGGGGTTGGCAGTTTTCTGGAAAAGTTGGACCCACAATATGATTTTAAGCAAGGCCAAGTACATTTACACAGGCAAGGAGGAAAAGCCTAGGATGGACAGGCACGGCGGACCAAGGTGAGGGGCCTTGCTGGGGACCTCCAGCATTCTCTCTCAGAGCCTCAGTTTCCTCATCTGCAGAATGGGGGCCCTGGCCTGCAGGACGACAATTTCTCTGTTGGAGCTAATGATAAATGGCTGTATTATTCTGGAGGCAAATTGCTCCAGGGTGTCTGAGTAGGGGCTTCAGGGGCTTTCTCTCTCTCTCTGATTCCTTTAGCCTCAGCATCAAAGATAGAATCTGTAGCCTGTCAGAGCCATCTAGAACTACCTGCACGAGACAGGAAGAATTCAGTGCATCCAGGAGAGAAAAGAAAACCTAAGCCAAGAAGCCACAGGAGAGGTCAGACGGAGTCCAGGAGTAAGGACAGAGATGCAAAGTGATAGAAGACATTTTCTGATTTGGCCTGGTTGGGGGACAACCTGTCTTGGTTACCCAGCTGTTCTGGTTGACTGAGCTGGAGCCTGGTTTGCATAGGAGGGTATGAGGGTTCCTCACTTCTCCCAGTTTCTGTGTCCTTTGCTGCGTGACTCTGCTGCCTGTCCCCAACACACACACACACACACACACACACACACACACACACACACACACACACCCGGGTGGGTGAACTCCTGGTCCTGCCCTCCCCTATGGCCATGTGACTTACTGAAAAATTAGCCGGGCATGGTGGCGCATGCCTGTAGTCCCAGCTACTTGGGAGGCTGAGGCAGGAGGCTCGCTTGAGCCCAGGAGTTTGAGGTTGCTGTGAGCTGGGCTGATGCCACAGCACTCTAGTCTCAGCGACAGAGCAAGACTCTGTCTCAAAAAAAAAAAAAAAAAGACCCTAATCCAGCAGGGGTGTGAACACAGGGCGGGGGCCCTGGGCCATCTCGGAGGTGGGCTAGTGCGGCACCAGCGGTGTCCTGGTCCTCACTTCCGCCTCTGCCCCCGTATCCCAAGAGACTGCTGGGATGTCAGCTCCCAGGGCAGGGACCTTCCTCCCTGCTGTTCACGCCAGGCACTTGGTAGACAGACGCTCAGTGAGCACTGACCGAAGGGACAGACAGAGGAGGCTTGTGCCATCTGGGTGTGGCACCTGGCAGTCCTCCGGAAGGCCCGAAGGCGAGGACTCAGCGCCTGCTCATTGGGCTGATGTTACTTCTCATGTGGCTTCTCAGTCCCCGGCTGTCCTCCCTGCCAAAGCCCTGAAGTATCTGTTGTGACAACTGCACGGCGCAAAGCCACCGCCTGTTCTGGGGGCCGGAGCCAGGAGGAGCTGGGGTGGCGACAGCGTGCCTCCGCAGAGACAGGAAGAGGCGTAACTGCTCGAAACCGCACCCTACCAAAGGGCACTTGCACAACACACCCTTCCTCTCTCCCCCAGAAGCCACCCTCCCCTGTGAGCGTGGTCTGGCGCGAAGGGTTCATTGTGCCCACGGAGGCTGTGGGGTGTCAGTGCTGCCTGGGGGGTCACCTTGGGAATTGGAAGAAAGGCCCAGTTGCCGTTAGGATGGCCCAGAGGGTGGGCAGGGGTCTGGACGCCCACATAACCTGGTTCCCCGGCAGCACCACCCGGATTGCTCAGACGGCCCACAGGGGCGTGGGGAGAAGAACGGTGCAAAGGTTACTAGAGGCTGGAGGTCATGGCCAGGACCCCTGTCTTGGTCACAGAGGAACCTCAGTTTCTCCTCCAACCTCCTAAGGCCTGACCTGAGGGGACTGACACAGTGACCTGCCAACCTGACCCTAAACAGCATGGATGTCACACGGTTCAGGCAACAGTAGGAACACCTGGATCCAACCATGAAGCCCAAGGTCATGACTACTAAAGGGAGTGTTTGAGAATACATCTCCTCAGTGCCTCATTAAAAAAATTTTTTAAAAGATCACAGACTAGGCCGGGTGTGGTGGCTCACACCTGTAATCCTAGCACTCTGGGAGGCCGAGGCAGGAGGATAGCTTGAGCTCAGGAATTTGAGACCAGCCTGAGCAAGAGCAAGACCCTGTCTCTACTAAAAAAGAAAAGAAAAATTAGCTGGGTGCAGTGGTGGCGCCTGTAGTCCCAGCTACTCAGGAGGCTGAGGCAGGAGAATCCCTTGAGCCCAGGAGATTGAGGTTGCTGTGAGCTACAATGATGCCACTGCACTCTAGCCAGGGTGACAGAGCGAGACTCTGTCTCAAAAAAAAAAAAAAAAAAAAAAATCACAGACTAAAAATTGCAATCTTTTCAAAGCAACATTCAAATGCCCATTCCCTGATTACAAATACCAAACCAACCCAGCACAGAGACTGTTGCAAGGACAATTCGTGTTGGCATCTAATGAATGCCACAGTTAACAAAAAACAGACAACAGCCAAAGAATCCCACCTTTTCCAAAGCAAAGTTTAAACGTCTTTTCCCCTGTACAACAGCCACCCAGACCCTCATCGCGTCTCCTGCATCTGCAGGCTAGGTGTCTTCCGATTGCAGCAACAAAGCTTGCCACAGGTCAGGGCCCTTTCCTCCTGCAGGACGAAGGGAGCTCGGACCACCAGGGTGGGGAGCTTGGCACTCATTATCTACGGAAAGGGATTTAGCAGTGGCCCCTCCAGCTTCTACAATATGCGTCTGGGGTGAAAAACTACCTCCACCCTGAGCCTGGGCTGCTTCTTGGCCCCCACCCCTGCCAGGCCAGTATCTTCTCAGAACTGAGAGCACCTTCTGAGAGGCTGTCTGAGGGTCTGGTCCCACGGGGACAAGGGTGTGGGGAGGGAAGGCCTCATCGCCTGGCTGTGGCCCGTGCAGCTCCACCCTGCACAGTGGTGCCCACAGGTAGCAAGGCATGGTGCCATGCAGGGCTGCTCACTGGACAACCAGCTGAGGGGACCCCAGAGCTGCATAGACTGCGTGAACTGCAGCGAGTCAGGGAGGGCTGCAGGATCCTCCCACAGGCCCTGTCTGGGCCCCATCTCTGCTGCGGAGGCAGCGGGAGGCCCCACCTGCTCCGGCATCCTCATAAGCATGTGCCCAGGCCCCTGGCCTCCTCTCTTCAGCCATCTGTTCGACACACACGCTGTGATGTGCCCCCGAAGGAAACTTACAGCCACCTCCCTGGGTGACCACACCCTGCACCCATATCCTGCAGGGGGGAAGTGGAGGAGGAGAGGGCCAGGCAGGGAGGGAGGAAGCCATGGCTACCAGGGAGCTCCCTTCCCACCCCTGCCCTCCCCACCCCATAGTGAGCTCGGACAGTGCATGGCCTTCCAGGGTGGCCTGCAGGGTGGGGAAGGGCTTAGAGGGCTCTTCCTCCTCTACCCCTGCCCTGTGCCTGGCCCCAGGGAGGGGTGAGAGAGGAGGGGACGGGGATCCATCTCATTCGTGTTCAAGGCAGGGGCCCTTCCTTCCACTCAGAGATGGGAAATCCCAGGCCACGGGTTCCCGAGAGAGAACAGATGGGCATGACTCTCTCTAGGAGCTGCCCAGGGCCACTGAACAGCTGCCACCACTCCCCTGCGTAGGGACAGCGGCAGCCCAGCAGGGCTCTTGATCTCCTGGCATCTCCCCCGTGGTCACACCAGCGATGAAAGCAGAAGCCACTGGAGAGCTGTGTCGCGGTCAGACAGCTCTGCTGGGTGCTGGGCCCACACTACTGAGCCACTGACACAGGAAGCCACGTGGGGCTCGGCCTGGGTGGGGCAGGGCATCTGCAGGGGACGCCCCACCACTTCTAGGCTGCAGCCATCCCCAAGGGGGCGTGGGCTCAGGGGTACAGGCTGGCACAGTTAACTCTGGATGTTAGGGGAGCACCAAGCCCTGCTCAGGGAGCTGGAGCCGTCCACTCGTCAGGCACAAGACCCATCCTGGGAAACTAGGTCCCCCAGAGCACCCCGGTACCTGCTCCTGAACGGGAAGATGGGAGGACAGACCATGTTCCGAGTGTACACAGTGGACGGCGAAGTCACGCGTCAGCTGCACAGCAAACCACCTTGAGACCACAGGGCCCAAGAGGATGTTGGCACAGTGAGTGCCAGGGCCCCATGGCATGGCCACGGTAGAGCAGAGGAGCCTGGCACAGCAGGGCCCCTGTGGGGTGCTGGGGTGTGGCCTCTGGTCTCAGGCGTGCCTGGTGCCATGACCCAGGCAGGAGGGCCCAGACACCCCAACCCTCCTGGCAGTCAGCGGCCAGAGGGAGCAGGAGGCAGACCGAGGGGGCAGGGAGCGAGGTCAGCGTGAGGGGGAAGCACCTGGGCGTGTCCTCACCCTCCTGCCCACAGCGGGAGGCAGACTCTCCCTCCCAGTGTGCGAGCCCCTCTCAGGGCAGGCAGAGCTGGCCCTGGTGACGCTGAAGAGCTCTTCCTTCCTGGTGCCAGCTTCGCGCTGGGGTGTGCCACACACCTGTCATCTGTGCTCCCTCATCTGATCTTCCCTGCACCCCAGGAAGGGTACTGTAGATGACATCACAGATGGTCCAAGGGGCTCGGGCACATGGCTGGGACCTCACCCCAGGGCTGGCTGACTGCACGGCTGTGCTCTGAGCTTCGCGCTGAGAAGCCTGGGGCAGGCTCTGTCCCCCACCTCCCATCCCCAAACCCATGCGGTGCCAGGACACAGGAGGGGCAGGCCACCAATGAGGGGGCGGTCAGGCCGGAGGGGGGACCCTCCCTGCTCTGCCCTTCCTTTTGGGGAGGCCCCGCCTCCCTCTCGCACCGTGAGCCAGGCTCCCTGGTGACTCACCCGGGGCAGAGCCCAGGTTCTCTCCGGCACGTGGAAAGGGAGGACTCGGGTGGGACATTCCATCTCGGCCACCGGCATGGTACTGAGTCCCCAGTCCCAGCCCGCCCCTCGTATGGGATCCTTCCCCAGGGTGGGTACGGATCTCTGCGCATGGCTGAGTCAGCCAGCTCCGCTCCTGTGTGTCGGATCAGAGGTGCCGCCGGGTCCCTGGCAGGATAAGGACACAGACTGAGGCAGGGGAAGGTAGGAGGAGGAGAAAGAAGGGAAAGCAGTTTGGGTGCTCAGTAAGAAAGCAGAGGTGTCGAGAGGAACAGGAGGAGGAGAGAGGAGGAGGAAGAAGAGAGGGTGGGAAACAGGGAGCACGTGAGGGAGAGTGGGGCGGGCCCCCACTCTAGGCCTCACCCCCAGCCACTGCTGCTGCTGCGAAGTGCACTTTACAGATGAGAAATTCAAGGCCCATGAATATTAAATAACATCGAAGGTCGCTCAGTGAATCAGTGGCAAACCTGGGACAAAAGCCTGGGCGCATCTGGCTCTAAATGGGGGTTCTTTCCTCCACACCGCATACCACCACCTTCCTGCCTTGGAGCACCCCCTTGGCCTGGCTCTCCACAGGTGACCTCCGCCGTCTGCCCCGAGCTGGGGTAGCAGCAGTTATCCTCTGTCCTTAGCACGGAGATGCTGCCGTGGCCCTGTGGGTGTGCGAGCGCAGATTACCCGCTGCTGTCACAGATCACGGTCGCGGCGCTCACACCTGGAGAACAGCAGGTGAGGGCCGGACGCTGCGAACCAGCATCTGTGACCTTGCCAGCTGCTTCGCAGGCTCAGACACGCTGAACCAGCCCTCAAACCTCAGCTTCATTCTGACCCTTAAAAACAAGTACTATTTTCAGGTATCTGCCAATTCTCTTTTTAAAAAGTTACTTGGGACCAGGAAGGCAGGTGACTTAAATTTTGGGTGGCAAAGTTAGAAATGACCCATTTAAAAGACACTATCAACAGAGTAAAAAGGCAACCCACACAATGGAAAAAATACTGGCAAATCACGTCTCTCAGAGGGATTAATATCCAGAATATACAGAGAACTCCTAAAACCCAGCAACAGAAAACCCAACAGCCCAGTTAGAAAATGGGCAATGGACTCGCACAGATGTTTCTCCAAAGACAATAAAAATGGCCAATAAGCACACGAAAGGCTGCTCAACACCACTAATCGTTAGGTAAATGCAAATCAAAACCACAATGAGATACGCCTCACACCCATTAGCATGGCTACTTAAAAAAAAACCCCAGACAGTAACAAGATGTGGGGAAATTAGAAGCCTTGTGCATGGTTGGTGAGAACGTACAAATGGTGCGGCTTTAGTGCAAAACGGTGTGGTGGTTCCTCTAAAGTTTACAAATAGAATTACCACATGATCCAGCCATTCCACCTTGGGTATAATATACGCCAACGAACTGAAAGCAGGGTCTCAAAGAGGTATCCGTACATCATGTCCATAGCAGCATCATTCACAGTGGCTAAAACGTGAAAGCAACCACGCGTCCATTGGCAGATGAATGGATAAGCAACATGCGCACGCACACGCAACGGAGCATCATTCAGCCTTAAAAGGGGAGGAAATTCTAACACACATTACAGCATGGGTGGACCTTGAAGACATCATGCTAAGTCAGACAGAAAAAGACAAATCCTGTGATTCCACTTACACGAGTAGTTGAATTCCAGAGCAGTCAAATGCACAGGGACAGAGGTAGGAGAGCGGGTGCCAGGGGCTGGGGAGTTAGTGTTTGACGGGGCAGAGTTTCAGTTTGGGAAGATGCAAAGTTCTGGAGACGGATGGCGTGACGGCTGTATAGCAATGTGAACGTAGTTACTGCCACCGAACTGTACACTTAAAAATGGTTAAGGTGGTAAATTTCATGTTATGTGTATTTTACTACAGTAAAAAAAAAGAAAAAAAAAAGAAAAAGGAATACTTGATTTAGTCAACAGCGGCTCCACCTCTGCAGTATGTGTTTGAACCATATATTTATGCTCGATCAATAAATGTGGCTCATGTGGTGGCTGCCCGGCCCGCCCACCACCCATGGCCCCTGCTTCTGGAATCATCTCACGGTGGTGTGGCTGGAGGAGGGGCTTCCAGGAAAGCTCTGCTTTCCCCACGGGAAGGGCAGGCTCTCCAGGTACATTCGTGTCATGGAGGCTGCGTGTCCATTCCAGCAGCAGGAGTGATGTGGGGGCACCTGCGGCCAGGCCGGGGTGGGACGCTGTGCTGCAGCAGGTTGTCCCGTGCCGTCCCCCTGCTTGACCACAGAACAAGATCCTGGCCAGGCCTGTCTTGGGACCACCAAATACCTCCTCCTGCTCGGTGGGGACCTCACAGTTGTTCTCCTTCTGGCTTCTAGATATTTGCACAACTTCAGGAGCAAGTACTGAATCACTCTGCTTTGCTGTAACTCGCATTCCCTCGGGACGGGACTGTGCAGGGGTGGGGGCACCTTCCCCAAGTGCTACCGAGAGAGCTCACATCACACGTCATAGACTTTCCGAGCGTGAGGAGCGGGGAGCCCAGGCGCAGGGCTCTGGGGGATGCACGGTTCCCTCTGTGAGATCCTCACGCTGGCGGCCTCCACATCTCCCCCGCAGGGAACGCTAAGCAGATTGTTCCACTGGGGACAACAGATATGACAAAAAGGCCCTTTGCGTGTTGATTTGAAATCAGCTTCCTTGTAACTGCTACTCTGCTCTCTGGTCCCTCTGTCCTAGGACGTTCTTTTGAGCATCTGAGGACGCCTAGCATTGCTCACCCCACTCCACAGCCAGGCACTCTGTTCTTGGGAATAAATGTTGCTTCTTTTGATCCTTCCACACAGGGTTTTTGATTTAAGCTAATAAACATAATTGTGGCCGACGCTGCGCAGCATGTTTCACTTGGGCTATCCCACCGAACTGTTAAAGGCAGGTCTGGTGTCTGCGCCCACTGTACCCACGAGGATGCTGAGGTGGGGTCAGAGGGCTGGGAAGTGGGAGCTCGAGCGTCCGGCTGCAGAGCCTGATTAGCTGCCATTCAGTGCAGACTCGCTCTCGAACATCAGCACTCTGGTCACCCTCTCGAAGCTGTTTCAGTTTGCACATCCTTCCTAAAATGACAGAGGCCCTCAGAACCCAGGGCAGCATCACCTGCCGTCTGGTCAGTAGCAAGTGCAGCGAGGTGGCCTCTGTCCTTGCTCTAGGATAGAGTCCGGCAAACTGCTGTGGCCTGAGGGCCAAATCTGGCCTGTCACCCTTGTTTGTGTGGCCCTGGAGCTAAGAATGGTTTTTACATTTTTAAATGGTCGGAAGAAAACCAAAAGAACAATATTTCAGAACATTCGGAATATATATGAAATTCAAATAACAACATCCATAAATAAAGTTTTATTGGCACACAGCCACACTCACTTGTTGTCTTAGTGACCTCAGGCTGCCGTAACAAAATACCACAGACTCTGTGGCTAAAACAACAGGCCTTTTTTTCTCACAATTCTGGAAGCTGACAAACCCAAGATCGAGGTGCTGGCAGATTCGGTTTCTGGTGAGGGCTCTCCTCTTGGCTTGTGGACGGCCTCCTTCTTGCTGGGTCCTCACAGGGCAGAGAGAGAGCTCTGGGCTCTTCCTCTTATTAGAGAGACAGCTGACCCAGCACGGGGTCTCTACCCTCCGATCTCGTCTAATCTAATCTTGGTCCCATATACCTGAGTCTAGAACTTCACCTCTCTCCATGTGGCGTTCCAATGAAGTGAGACAACCGGTACGGAGGGTGTGGCACGGTCTCCACGCACACTCTTGGTCGCTGTTACTTTGTTCATTCCTTGCCTTCGGGAGAGGTTTAGGTGGTCTGTTGACTTTCCAGCCCCCCGGGGTTCCTGCTGGGAGTTTTCATCTCATGAGATCACAGCCTCTCTCCTGGAGACAGACGTGCTAATCTGCTCTAACAACTGGTACCCAGAAGGCAGACGCATTTCAGCGGCGGCATGATTTCTAGCATTTTGCCCATCCCCGTTCAAACCCCAGTCTGGAAAAGGTGGATGCAGGAGGTCCATTTGCCGCTGGTGCGGCTTCTGCCTGGGGGATCATGCGGCAGAGTCCAGCGGGATTTCCTGTTGGTGTGCACTCTGCAACGTCACCACCACTGTGTCCCACCCGAGTCACGTCACATGTAAGCAGTGCCCCAAAGGCGACACACAGACGCAAACTTCATGGTTTAAAAGCTCTCTGCGTTGTTTCCTGGGAGACACCTGTCCAGTGACGTGTTATGCAAAATTCTCAAGACATCCAACATAAAAATGCCCAGTCTAATTCAGTACTTTGGCCCCATGGTCTACTGAAAAGATCCTCTCTCGAAGGCCCTGTGGTCCCAGAGGGGGTGGATGCATTGCTAGGGCCAGAGGTTTGAAATGGCTCCACCATGACTGACGGAAGCTGGGGCAGGACCAAGGCGACGGCAGCACACGGCAGGGAAATGGACCCCCAAGAGCGAGGTCCTGTCTCTGCCCAGCCCAGCCCTGCCCTGTGGAGTCCCATCTGCTCCTCCCTCTGGGATGTCTGGGGAGCAGAGCAGTGTGGCTCAGCAGGCAAACCCAAGGGACCCAGCCTGGCCCCTGGGAGTCCGTGGGAGGCCCCTTTGCTGTGGGGCTGAAGCTGTTGGCAGACGGCAGGCAGGTGGGTGCCAGTGGTTGGAATGCATGTGTTTCTCTGTATGGTGGGGGTTTGAGGCTAAATCTGTGACTGAAATATCCCTGGCCAAAAGATGTTCCTTGTATGAGAGAAACCTAATTATTGCAGAATCTCTCTCTCCATTAAAAAAAAAAAATCTCTGAAGCCCCAAATCGATGTCCGTACACTAAAAACAACACCGAACAAGAAACCCCATCAACCTTGGTAGCTGTCTCTAGCGGACAGGACGCCTCTCGAGGATGCTTAAGCACATGATGAAAAGCATCCGCGGCAGGGAATGGCACAAACTTTTGCAGTAAAGGACCAGAGAGTAAATGTTTTAGCCTTTCTGGGCCAGGCAGTCTCTGCTGCGACTACTCAACTCTGGTGGAACAGCAGCCAGAGACGATACGGAAACGAAGGGTGTGATTGTGTTCCAATACAATTTTACTTACAAAAACAAATGCTGGGCTGGATTTGGCCCTTGGCCCATAATCTGCAGACCCCTCATTTATGACATTTAAAAAAGAAAAAGGTGACCTCCACCATAATGAAATGAAATGAAAGCAGAGGTGCAAATCCTCATGACGGCCACAGCATACACCGCTCTGCTCTGCAGGGAGCTGGAGCCCCGGGCATGCCAAGCCGCAGTCCTGTTCTTCTGTGGGAATGTTCTGTGTCTGGAAGGGGAGTCCTTCCAGGTCAGAGAGGAAGCTTCCTGGCCGAGTGACCCCGAGGCCACCTGCTGGCTGGGTCCCTGACCCCGCGGCTTGGGGAGGGTCCCCGGGGGAGAAGGAGAGGGTGCCAGAGGCCCTTGGGAGCCTTGCGAGTCCCTGCCCTGCTTCCATTTTGCTAGTGATTGTGATCTAGCATTGGATCTTGGGACCGATTAATCTGCTCTGGAGTAAACACTACAGAGACGCCCCCCAGCCTCTCTGCCATGCCGCTCCCCGGCAGAGAGCTGAGGACAGCTGGCCGAGCGATGCAGGCTGCTGCCTCTAATGCCGCACTATTTTTGGTGACTCTTTTTGCCTCATTTATTTTTGATTTGAGTTGCTCATACAGACTGTGTGTTCTCTTTCTCCCTCCTGCATCGAAATTAAATACGTGCAACATTTTAAAGCCCTGCTTTGTGTCACCTCGTGATCTGTGCGGATGAGCCAAGCACCTGGTGGGTATTGTCCGAGGCGGGGCCACCTGGCCTTTCCCTCGCCCCGAGCCCAGCGAGAGGCCGGCCTGCCCTCTGTAGGTCAGGGATGTGGCCTCGCTCTTCTGTACGCTGCAGCCCTATGCTGAAGCCAGACTTTGAATGGCTGGTGTCCGGGACATCCAGGACGCACCCTCCGAGTGCCATGGGTGCAAGAGGTGAAGGTGCCCACCTGCATAGGGTCCTGTGCCGGACCATTGTGTGGGGATGGTGTCAGAGCCGCTGGCGACCCAGCACAGTCCAAAGGAGGGCTTGGGATAAAGGCTTTTACTTGTATTAATTCACTCGATTTTTGCCCCCAAATCCTGTGGGGTTGGTGCTGTTATTAGCCACAGACGACAGCTGAGGAAACTGAGGCTCAGAGAGGTGAAGCTGGCCTGCCTTTGCCACCTGGCGAGTGGCAGTTCTGGGAGTCTGCCCTTCAGATCACAGTCCCGTGCTTTGACCAGCGGACAAGTCCTGGGCAAGGGGAGAAACAGCCAAAGGCCCCTCCCAAGGGGTGAGCTGGGCTGTGCTCTGCCAGATCACCGAGGACGGGCTGGGGGTAGGGGGCACAGGCAGGAGCAGGGGTGTCTGGGACAATCCAGGTGTGAGCTGCGGTGGCTGGGGCCAGGGTAGGGAGGTGGTGGTGACCAGCAGCTGGTGAATTCAGGAGGCTGAGACTGCAGGGTCCGCCAGTGGGCAGACATGGGGTGTGAGAGGAAGACAGGAGTGGAGGGTGGCTCCCAGGTTTTTGGAGGCGAGTTGTCAGGTCCCGAGATGGGGGAGTTGCGGCTGCAGCAGGTTGGGGGTGTCCTGGAGCCCATGGTGGCTGTGTTCAGCCTGAGGTGCTAGCTGGACATCCAGGTGGGGAGGCTGGTGTCCTCTCACTGGGCCCCTCCTCACTCCCCACCAGGGTGGTGTCTTCTCTTGTGCCACAGGGCCTTTGCAGATGCCGGCCCCTCTACCTGGGATGCTCTTCCTAGAGCACTCTCTTTCTGTCATATTGACCGTGTTTCTGCCGAGCGCCCATCTCAACCTGTGACGACTGTTCACTCGATTGTCCCCCAACCAGACGGTGAGCCCCAGAAGGCGGCCCCATGTCTGCCTCATTCCTGCCGAACCCCTTGTGCACGGGACAGGTCTGACACCTTGTTGATGCCCAGCACACCTTTGCTGAATGCATGGAGGTGAGCCAGCCCGCTCTGCACAAGTAGCTTTTTGCTTATAGGTGACAGACTCCAGCGTGAGGCTGAAGCCAGGCACAGCAGCGGGAAGCGATGGGAGGTCATGTTTGGCTGCTCCTCCTGGAGAGAGAAAGGGTGCCCTCCAGCCTCAGCAGCCTCCTCCAAGGGGTGCCATGGTGGGAGAGTGTGGCCAGCACAGGCCCAGGCTGTGCTCTTAGCCCTGGAGTTTCCCACCAGGATGATGCCTGGCTCATGAAGCACGCATGTAGAGCCAGGCATCTCATGGGCATGTGTGTGTGCGAGTGTGCACACATTTATACACACAGCTCACCACCTCCATGACCTCCACCTCCACCATGACCATGACCATGACCTCCACCTCCACCTCTGTCACCTCCACCATGACCATGACCATGACCTCCACCTCCACCTCTGTCACCTCCACCATGACCATGACCATGACCTCCACCTGTTACCTCCAGCATCACCATGACCGTGTCCGTGACTTCCACCTCCACTATCACCATGACTTCTAACTCTTTGTCACCTCCACCTCCACCATCACCATGACCATGTCCATGACTTCCACCTCCACCATAACCATGACCTCCACCTCCACCATCACCATGACTTCTAACACTACCTTTGTCACCTCCACCTCCACTGTCTCCACCCCAACCATGACCTCCATCATCACCATCACCATGACTTCCCCCCACCATCACCATTACTTCCACCATGTCCATGACCTCCACCATCACTATCACCATGACTTCCACCTCCATCTGTCACCTCCACCTCCTCCACCTCTGTCACCTCTACCTACACCATCTCCACCTCCAGCATCCCAAGCCAGGTCCTCTTCCTCCAAGGGCAAGGAAGAGGGGCCCAGGGGCCAGAAAACACTCCCTAATAACTGAGAGGGCCTCAAAACCTTCCCTCAGAAATCCTAGAAGGTGTGTAGATTCCCACAGTGGAACCCCAGGGCAAAAAGTGAATTCCAGGTCATGCTGCAGTTTTTTTTTTGCCTTTAAAACTAATTTTATATCCCCTTTTGTGAAAGTGCGTCATAGTTCCTCGCATTGCAGGAAGTTGATCAAGAGGATCTAGGGAGACCAGAACCAGGCAGGACAGTGTGTTCCAGGGCAGCCCTGGTGAGAAACGCTGATGGGGTCTAGGCAGGGCACACGCACACGCGTGCACATGCACATGCACACACACACACACACCTGTGCACAGGCACCCCCTCCAGGCCCACTCCACCCATCAGCTCGGCTGCCCACAGTCTGTTGCCTGCTCTGCACCCAGACAGTGGTGGGAAACGCCTCGCTTCACAGGCTGGGTGCTCTGCCCCAGGCAGGGCTGGCCCCTGAGATGCTTCAGAGGGTAGGTGAAGACCAAGGCCCAGGACCCCTGCAGAGGGTGCGGTGGCCAGGACTTTGAGAGCTGCACAATGCCATCTGGGTGACCCTCACACTCATCTCCAGGGACGAGAACACCCACCCAGGGCCCATTTCTAACACGGACTCAGAGTATGGCCCATAGCTCCTAGGAGGCAGGACTGTAGATTGGACCATGGGGTGCAGTGCACCCAGGGCGCTCTTGCTTTCCTCCCTCTGGGCCCAATTTCCTGCCTAACAGCTTTTACTGCAGCTGCTCCCACAGGAATAGAGCAGGGCTGTCCCAGGGCCTTCCTCTGGGCCCAGGCCGAGGTCAAGGCTGCAGACACCTCCCCACTCAGGCCCTGAGCCCGATGCTCTCACAGAAGCAAGCACGGCCCAGGGCCAGAGGAGGGTTAAACACAGCAGCAGCTCCCCTGGGGCCTGGAGGGGCTTGGATAGAGCTAGGGAGCAGCTGTGAGGGGGCTGTGTCCCCTTGTCTGCAACTTTATTTTCACAGTCTGTTGCTAGTCTGTTGACCACCAATAGCATTTCTCAGCCCATTCTGGTGTTGGAACCAGCTGGTCTTGTCCTGAGAGGTTCTTAAGGAGGATGGACACAGGAAGAAGGGAATCTGTCCTGGGTACAGGCAGGCCACTGTTGGGGAGACTGGAGAGTCTCTTCCTACAGTGGGGGACCCAGTGCAGTGCAATGGGACTTGGTTCCCTGTCTGCCTTGTGAAATCCAAGCTCTGCCCTATACACCAAGTAGAAAACAATCTGTGGGTCTTAACAGCCCACCTCCAGGAGTCTGTCCTAACTGGTGCCAGTGGGGGGGATCCCCCGTGAGGCAGGACCTCCTGGCCCCACACTCATCAGCTGCCCTGGGGGACAACCATGCAAAACCAGAGGACTCCAGGCTGCACCTGCAGGCCACACTAAACTGAGGGGACCTGGACCCTGCCACCGCCAACCCCAGCATCTCTAGCCCCTTCCAGGGTTGTGGCTGCAGCTGTATCCACCTGGCTGCAGCGTCAGGGAGAGATGGAACCTCTGCGTCTAGCGGGATAATCAATGTGCCAGGGCCGAGAGAGGAACAGACATGGGGGCCTGGTGGGGAGGGCCGGGGGCGTGTTCTCCCCACCACTCACAATGGGAAGAGCAACAGTGATGCACACAGCGTCTGCAGAGCCCAGCTCATCATACTCCTCTTCGAAGCATCCACAATAAAAGGGGATAAAGAAAATGCTGAGTCCCCTCTCAGAGCCAGATTGAAATTTTAAGTGAGCCAAGGTAGGATGAAAACGCGGGGGGTGGGGAGGAAACACGCATCGCTTCCCAATGAGACTTCGGGTTCGAAGCCTGACTCAGCATGGCGGGGAGGGTGCGGGGGGCTCTCCATGGATGGAGCTGCTGCCCTGCTTCCCTGGCACAGGGGTGGGTTTTAACCGCTTACAGCCCAGGGTGGGAGAAGGAGGGAGAGGCCGTCTTGGTGTTTTCCAGACAGGCGATTTCAGAGAAATAGTTGCTTTCCGTGGGGCGGCCACACAGGTGTCCTCTTGTGCCACCAAACAACGAATCAGTCCTCCCGGCCACTTGGCCCTGCTCCCAGGTACGGTCGGGGTCTCTCCTTCTCTGGAGCCCTGGACAAACCCACACGCAGGAGGCGAGGAGGTAAGCCCCCATGCAGCGACTGGGCAGGCAGGCCTGGGCAGTGACAGCTTGGGGAGCAGTGTGTGCTCCCATGGGGGCTGGTTCATCAGTAATGGTGATGGGGGCCGCCTAGGCCTGGGCAGCCCTGTGCAGGCACACCCTGGCCCCTGTGTCCAGCCAGGCACCCTCTGCTGTGCTTAGCACAGCGGCTGACTCAGAATAAGGTTGACTGCTCACTGCTGACCCCGGATATGGCGCTCACCTTGTATGCGGAGGGCATCTAACCCCTTGGCAATGGCTTTTCTTGCTGTACTTTGGGTGGATTTTAATCATGACCCTTGGAAGAGGAGGGGAAGGACCCTGGCCCATGTGCAGAGGGGGCTGGGAGCCCAGCAGAAGGGTGCTGGCCCGGCAGCACATGTGACAGCTCTGCCTCTCTGACCAGGACGGAGCTCCAGGATGCCCCTTCCTGGGACCCCTCCAGTCCACAGCGCGAATCTGCACCCCTACCCTCTGCCAAGGCGAAACACAGGCTGGCACCTGGACGGGGGGGTGCACCCTGAGCCCCCCCATCCCCCGTGCCCTGCCTCACCTGCTCAGGGGCCTTGCGTCCCCACAGTGACCACTAGTGAGAGGCAGGCCTGGCTTCTCTCAGCCTCCCCAGGCCGCCGAGCCCACCCTCTGTGAACAGGGAGGGCGGCCTCCTTCCAAACGCACCAGCAGGAGGTGGCAGAGACCCCACCCTGGACCCTGCTCCTAGTCACAAAGGTGACCGCTCAGCCCTGGCCCTGGGCCCAACACCATCGGCTCGGCTCCCACATCCCTCACCCTCCCGCTAGTAGCACTCCATACGCCGCAGTCTCCGTTCAGGGGAAAAGAATCACCCAACTAGAAAGCGAGCCTCAGAAGTTTCTGGAGGGAGCTCTGTGGTTGGGGGGTAGGTTGGTGTTCCCCAAAAA
>NW_012135548.1:227377-305249 GCF_000956105.1 Propithecus coquereli | reverse complement strand
GGTACTAGGAAACTAACACACCCACCTTGTCTCTAAAACCCTCTAAACTCAGGAGGTTGTATGGGAAGCAGAGAAACAGTCTTGTCTTGGGGGACGTGATCGCTTTACGGGGTGTGGATTCCCCAGCTCTGGCTCTGCTCCCCACCCTGGGGACCGCGCTGGGAAACTTCCAGAGCTCTCTGCATTCGCATTTGTGAACGGAGCCCTGGCGGCTCCTCCCCGCTCTCCGGGGCACTGTAAGAATAAATAAGGAATGGTTTCTGAGAGGATTACCGCCCTGCAAGCACGTGACAGAGGCATGAAAGATTAATACCTGCCCGCGCGGCGCCCGCCAGCAACTGCAAGCAGCTTCACTCCACCATACCCGTTCACGGCACCGCTGGGCGAAACGCTGTGCCCGAGAGAACCGTGGGACGCCGCGCCTTTGCCGCCGCACGACTAACAGAAAGAATACGCTTTCAGATGAAAACACTCGCTGCTGATGAGGCTGCAGTGAAACTGCTACACGCTGGGGCACGTGGCACAATCCGTTTGGGAACTGATTGGGTAGCACAGGTGGGACCCAGAAATCCCACTTACGTAACTTCATCCTGACAGCCTGAGAGAGGAAATAAGGCGGGATGCGTACAAATGTTCACCACGGCCTTATGTGGGGGAGAGACGAGATGCCAGCTCTCTCAGGAAATAACATTTAAGTGCATTATGGAGAAGCAGGAGCACCTAACGTGGTCACTCGTGACTGCTCCCTGCTTGGGAAGCACCAGCGTCACGCCGTTGAGTGGAGAACGCAGGGGCCCCGCGTGTGTCTGCACGTGCTGAGGGTGGACAGTGAGTGGCAGGAGTCCCTCCCCGACCACATTCATGCCGCCCCTGACTCAGTGACCCCCCTCTGGTGGGAAGGGGCCGCGCGTGGGAAGCAGGGAGGGGAGGTTCTGGGGTGGGGAGTCCTGCAGGAGGCTCCGGCGGGCTCCGCTTGCAGCAACGGTGCTGGAGCTGTGTCGCGGCGCGGTTCCCCCTTACTTGGCATCCTGGTGACCCTGTCCCAGGAGCGAGGCCATGGTGAGCACCTGCCCCGTTAGTGTGTGCACAAAGGCGTAGGCTCAAGAGCCAGGGGGTCACGTTCTAGCTCTGTCCCTTGGTAGCTGTGTGACCTGAGGCGAGGTATGGGGCCTGTTCTCACCTGGGGAGCAGAGGCCGTGGCAGTGCCTGCTGGGGGTGCTGGGGGATTAAGGGTAAATGCTGTAAGGGTTAAGCAAGGGCCTGACCGAGAGTAAATCCACAAGTGGCAGCTGCCAATACAAGTAAGGATGGCGGTAACAATCATTGTCACTCACTGTCCTCAGCACCTCCCAGAAAGTCAAAGGCGGTGCCTGACTCCTCTCCCTGCAGCCCCCTCCCTGCACCCCCAGCCAGGCAGGCCTGGAGCTCTCAGCTTCCCTGGAACTCTGCTCCTGGGACCTTGGCCTTCTCCGCATGTCACCTGGGAACACTTGATCTGGACGCACTGGGACGGTTCCTGCAGTTTGAAGGAATTATCTCGGCATAATCAAGTGCCACGGTTGTAAAAACACGAGCTGTGTCCTGTGTCCTGTCTCAGGCATAGCAGTGGCTATAGCTGAGGCTGCCAGATGGGAGGGCTGGGAGCAGGGACAGAGCCCTCTGTCCAGAGCCTGTGGCCATCAGCCTGATGCCAGCCCAGGCCACCGCTGCCGCAGCAGGCACCTGGCTTTGTCTCGTCCTCAGCTGCGGGGGGTGTATCCCTGCTTCCTGCCATCTCTGGCTGGGCACCAGGCCCAGCGGTTGTAGCTGCCTCTGCCCTCCCCTGGGCATTGCCTATTGTTCAGGGTGTTCAGGGCCGAATCGTGTCCTGGGGGAAGACACTTTGGGGAAGGTCCTTCAGTGGCGAGGTTGGCCTCAGGTGGGCCAAGGGCCCTCTGGTCCTCCCTGGTTCTGAAGGCTTGTTTCTGCCTGCCATGGCTAGCCTGGGGGAGGTAAAGGCAGGGGTCTGTGGTGGGGACAGCCTTTGCCTGCCCCCAGGGAGCCCAGGCTTGGTCCCCAGGCTTCATGAGGTGGCTGGTGCATCACAAGTCAGGCTGAGCTGGGGCACAGAGGTGATGCGACAGGCATGCCCTGTCCTCACGGGGCCCACAGTCTAGGAGGGGCTGGACGTCAGCAGTAAAGGTCACTGCGGAGTGTCCTTGGGCAGAGGCCTGCGGGACACTGGCAAGGGGGCACAGTCAGAGAGCTGCACCACAACCCTGGCTCTACCGACAAGTACGGGACTTCCCCCAGCCCCGGTCTCCCTCGCCTTAAAACGACGAGGCTGGGCTACGTATCGTCAAAGAGCTAAAGAGCCTGGAGGGACCCTCCTGTGGCCACTGGCTGCAGGGGCCCAGAAGCCTGGCCCCAAACACTGGACAAAACAGGGGCTCGTATTGGTTTACGAGCCTGCTCACTCTGGGGCTGCCTTAGAGACCGGGGACCCTCTTGTCCCCTCCTGGGGCTGGGGGTCAGGGTCCCCTCACCTAGCCCCCTCCCTGCCCCCGCAGCTCACACAGGCTGCTCCCTGGGACCCACGTGGGTGCACCCTGGGGCCCAGCCAGGCCCTCAGCACCCATACAGCCCAGCAGGTGGCTGCGCTGCTCCGACAGCTGGTTACCAGGCTGCTGGGGGTGGGAAGAAACCCTCTCCCCTAAGCATTCCTCCCAATAGCACCCCAGTGGGCTTTGCCAGAACCTTCTGGCCCTGGGTGTGGCAGGGAATGACGCCAGCAGCACCTAGGCTCTGTGTGTGTATGTTGGGGGTGATCATGGCAGCTGGCACAGCTCAGGGTCCCTCAGGCTCAGGGCAGGGCTCAGGGCCTTGAAGATGCGGAGGGACCCTGGTTGGCTTCCCTCCCCCACAGGCCAGATGAATGCCCCAGCTCTGCTGCACGAGAGGGCAGGAGGCCTCTTCTAACGACGTCCAGGCCTCCGGGACCCTTCCTCAGCCTGCCAGTGTCCCCTCCCCATGCTGTCTCTGCACCTTCGTGCCCAGTTCTCCTTGCCTGAGAGGCCACCTCCTGCCTGCCAGTTACAGGCCTGGCTCCAGCTTGCTACTCCTTTCCTGACCATGCTGGCTAGACACTGCTGACGCTTTGGTGGTGGCCTGAGTGGCATCTGGGTGGCTCCTCCCCAACTGACATGGGCCCTGAGGGCAGCGACCTCATCCGCGTCCCTGATTTTTGGGTCAGTGGGGAATGAGTGACATTCCTCAGCCACCAGCTTCACAGCAGGGCCGGAGTGGGAGAGGGCTGTCTGGCCTGGTATCACTGGGCCCCAGGTGTAACGCCAGGTCCCAACGGCCTATAGGCTTCTTCTGAACAGGTCCTTCTTTTCCAGAATCGGCTCTGTTTTTCTGGAATGCCTTCAGTCAGGGCCCTATTGATAACTGTCATGTGCACCAGCAGGATGGGAGCTGGCCTGCCACTCCCAGAGGCCTCTCCCAAACCCATCTTTCAGGATGGAGGGAAGGCAGGCAGCATCCCCGGAGTCTCTGAGGGGCCCTAGTGCAGCGTGGCTGATGGCCCTGGGACACCCCCGCTGCCTTTTAAACAGGAAGGATGTAAACAAGGAGGTGTCTGCTACTCCTGCGAGGAGCAAAGTACACTTGATCCCCATGGAAAGGGGTGATTTTGATCTTCTGCTCAAAATCACAGGGTGTCCTTCACAGAAGCAAAGGGACGAGACGGCTCTGGGCCTCCTGTCCATGACACCTGAATACCTCCTGGCCTGAGTGACTAAAAATACCATGTGCTCATTGCCAGGGAAAGGCAATACCTCCTGCAGGGCGTGCAGGGCCAGCTGAGCAGAGGCGGGAGAGGCAGCAGAGAGGAGGGCAGATGCTACAGGATACGTCTGGACAGACGGGCACAGACAAGTGACAGATATGGTATGGGCAGGTATGGAGGGAGGAGGGTCAGCTCCTCTACACAGCCCTGGCCTCCTTGACAGCGGACAAGCCTTCGGCAGCATCCCCGGACCAAACCACATTCCAAGAGGACTGGGAAACTAACAATAGCATCTTGCCACGCGCTGCAGCGTGAAAGCACGAGTTGGGAGTCAAAGCTGACAAAGGCGTAGCAGGTCACTGCGGTAGAACGTGGGCTTCGTGTGTTCCCGAGAATTAAAGAAACCTCGGTGACGCCCCCTCACCAGAGCGTTCAACCGTCTCGGAGTGTTTCCTCGCGCGCTGCTGCGAGAGGCAGAGGCGGGAAAGCTCACCGGTGGACCGAAATAGCTGGGAGTGTTTCTCAAAGCACAGTCTTGGGACCCCTGGATCAGAGTCACCAGGGACAGTGCAGCCTGCTGAGTGGTACCGGGACCCTGGGGGCGGTTCAGGCCCCAAGCCCTGCTGGAAGCACCGCTGGCTAAGGAGCACTCAGCCCACCCTGGTCCCCCAGAGACCCCGTCCTCACAGCTTCTGCCATTGCGCTGTGCAGTCATCGCAAGGCTGAGAGATGAGTCCTGGCCTGTAGTTCACGGGCATCCCCAGAAACGCCCCCACGAGGCAGGAAGAGGGAGAATGCACATGGAAATAGCCATGCAGGGGCCGACGCAGGAGGGTCCCGCTGACGGACGTGGTGATGTTCCTCCCTGCGCCGCGCCACGCCCTGGGCCCGCAGCCCTGCTCTCGCCTTCCTCCTCTGTCTTTCACTGTCACATTTCTCCAGAGCCATTTAGGCAGAAGAGTGGGCTGGCTCTGGTCCTGGCCCCGCTGCCTCCCGGCCTGGACACCTCAGGAAAGCCACTTTGACGCGCACCATCTGGCATCAGTCGGATGGGAATGAGGACGACTGGGGGGTGCTGGAAGCCGGGGCTGGGGGATCTGTGACACCCTGTGCCTCCCTGACACTCTGGGGAGCCTGGCCCCGTCTCCCCTCCAACAGAGACTGCCTCCTGGGCGGCAGCCGCCCCCTGCCCCATGCAGCGGACACTGCCACCCTGTCTCCCCCTCCTCCCTGGGCCGGGGATGATCCAGGGTTTTCTCCTGTCCATCTTCCCCTTCACCTTCCTTCTCAAGCCCCGCAGCCATGACTGCTCCCCCAGCTCTGTTTCCGGCCCACTTCACTCTTGGCACTACCGCCAGTGACCTTGTCAATTGTTAGGGCTCGGACTGGTGGGTAGGTGGCTGTCACCTCCAGGTCCCACCTCTCACGTGAACTCCAGCCCTGCCTTCTCAATTCCTGTGGGCACTGCCGGCAGAGACAGGACCTCGGACCCAACTTGGCAGACCCAGCACAGGTCTCCCCATCCAAGAGTCTGAGCAGCCTGCCGGACCCAGCGAGCAAAGCGTGGGAGGCTCCTGGGCACTTCTCTTCCTCCCGCACCCATCACGTCCAGCTCCACGGTGGTTGCGTTCCCACTCCTGTCTGTGATCTCGCTGGGCCTCTGGCCACCGCCCAGTCCTCCCTCCATGTCCTCCCCGTGCAGGGCCTCTCCCGAAGTCCGTTCCCAGCTTTGCCTCTCACTAGCCTGCCTGTCCCCCAAGGTCTGGTCCAGTGTCCCCCTGTCCCGTGCCTCCCTCACCATCAGCAGGGCTTCTCTGGCAGCTCTGGGCGTGTGGGTGCCGCACCCTTTCCCGGCTCTCAGGCTCTAGAGGACAGCAGTGGGCGGGGCTTGCACATCCTTGGTCCTTCAAATGTCTGCTGCAAAGGTCTCCACACTTCATTGGTATTCATAGGTTTTAAACGATGTTTTAAATTTAAATTTATTTTCTAATGAATGGATTCATTAGAATCTCCTTGTCCCTGCATTCTAGCTATTTCTAACCCTCCTAGATCAAGAAGGGGTGGGAAGGACGCCGCTTCCAGAAAGCCCCTGCCAGCTCTGCATGTTCAGGATGGTAGGGCTCCAAGGCACAATTCTAGATCCTTCTACACTTGTCAGCTTGTGGACATCAGGGTCTGCATTTGTGCTGAAAGATCCCAAAACTTCCAAGGGATGGAAAATGAAAACACATTCGTAGTGAAGGATGGCGAGTGTGCTCAGAGTGTGGTGCCGGGGGATCAGACAGGCAGGCGGCAGGTATGCAGATGGATTCGGGGCAGGCTTGTAGCCCTCCTGGGGGCCTGAGGCCATGGCAGGGTGTGTTCATCTTTCCCCGGGGTGTGTGTGTGGGGTCTTCTCTGCAGACCAGCAGATAAGGGCAGTGGGCTGTCCCCTCCTATCCTCTCTTCCTCTTCCCTCCCCTCTTCTACCATGAAAGCAGGCAGCCGGGCTCTCCCAGGCCCTTCCCCAGGAGCAGGCAGCCCCTTCTGAGGAGCCCTGAGTGGGCTCAGGAAACGGATCAGGAGGCGACCCAAGTCGCTCTGCCCTAGCTTTCCTGGAGGCTCAGTTGGGCTTCCCGGGGGCTACCTGGGCTCCAGGGAGGATGAGGGGTGGGCTCAGTCTTGCTCTGGGAGGGGCGAAGCTGACAGTTACGGAGCACCTCTGTGTGCCAGAGACTGTCCCCAGGCATCTACTCTGGATGCACCATTTCACCCATCCAGAAAAAGGGAGATGCGAGGAGGCTGTGTGGCTTAGAGGGCGAGAGATGCAGAGACTGGAGAAGGAACCCTCTATGGGCAAGGAACCACGGCGGGTGACAGAGGACCTCTGGGGCCCAGACGCAGGGTCTTACACAACCAAGGAGGCGCTGATGAGCTGCCCGATGATCTCCACCACCCAGCGGCCAGGGCTGAGGTCACCTGTCTAACTTTGTCTGGAGAGGAGGTGGGAAGGAGGGCCAGGTCACCACCATTTTTTTCCCTTTTCTCAATCCTATTTTATCTGCAGCCAGCATGGCATCAAAACAGTCAGCTCTGCGGGGCCTGTGTGTTGGAGAGAGCGGAGACGGCTGCCTGCAAGGAGTAAGTTCAAGGGAGGCGGGTGCCTGGAAAGCAGGTGGGACAGGTGTGGGGTGTCGGCTCTGTGACAAGTGATGCACACAACCCCACGTGGGCGAGCTTCCCGGGTCTCTGGGTTTAAACACATGGTCACTCGGCAGAGTGGGGAGTGGCCTCCTGAGACCCTGTCCAGCAGGGATATGACTTAGAGACCTGGGCGTGCTGGCAGCAGGGTGCCCTCGGGCTGGGGGTCATCCCACATGCACAGGAAGAGTAAGGCCTGCCCTTGGGGCGCCCCAGGATATGGCAAAGGATACAAAGACCAAGCGGCTGCTCGGGTCTACCTGGCAGGGAGACTCATGCACTTCCCAAGCCCGGGCTGAATGGAAAGCCTCAAGCCACCTGGCAGTGACAGGCCCAAGACCAGGTGTGGAGCCCCCAACCCCGCAGCATGTGTCCTCTCCCCAGGAAGGCCTCATGCGCTCTGCCTCCTCAGTACTGGCCGAGCCAAGAGAGCACATCTCTCCACAGACTCGCTCCAAGATGGGCCGCGGTGGGGCGGGGATGGGGTACGCAGCGAGCTGTCACTGAGGAAAGAGCAGTGCCGGGCTTTCCCTGTCACGAGAAAGAACAGTTTCCATCTGCTTCAGGGCCTGGGACTGAGCCCTGACCCTCCTGAGTGTCTGAGGAGACTCCCTCGCACAGAGGTGAGGATTTCTGGCATCTGTCAGAGCTTGGGTGGATGGCGGAAGGGGCCCCTACCACAGAGTCCTGGCAGGGCAAGAACGAATCAAGGTTTTCTCCCTAGCTGGGAGGCTGGGATTAGCCTTGCTGCTACCCCATGCTTCAGTTTCTCCATCCTAGCTAACCAGCCTACCTCACAGGGTTATGTACCAGGACCTGAGGAGAACTGAGGTCAGGAGTGAAGGTCCAGTGTGGGGAGGGCTGCTCCTCCCCTCCATCCCACCCTAGCCCTGGGCCCTGGGCTCCCTGCCTCTGATAACTACTCAGCCATCTCTTTGACCGCCCTCGAGCTGGGGGCTGCGGGCCAGGCAGGACTGGAGTCATGGAGAATTCTCCATGGTTGGTGGCACCTCTTGCTCCCCACATCCCCTCTGGTGAACTGGACACATCTTAGGGTGCTGGCTTCTCCCATGAATGTCAGCAACACCTCCAAAGTGGCCTTCCCAGAGGGCAGCCCGGTCATGTTCTCGGGGTGCTGGCTTCCTCCAGCTTGGACAGCCAGAGAAGTGGACGGGTGCAAATAAGAAGGAAGCATGGGGCCCACTCCAGCTCCACCCTGCCTGCGTGACCCTGGAGAAGCCTCTCCCTCCAGGCTTCTGTCACTCCCCCGAGAGAGCAGACGGCTGAGCGCTGGGTGAACATCCCTGCAGCTTTACAGTCCTTGCCTCTGTGGGCGTGACCCCCTGGCGCGGGGAGAAGGGGTAGAGGGAGGTGTGGGGTCTCTGGCCCTCAACACCTCCTTCCCCAATGCTGCCTTCAGCTTCCCTGTTCTACCTCCTTACTCAGGGACACCAAGGTAGCACTTTGACTCTGGGACCTCTGGTGACGTGAGGATCACTGAGAATTTAGCCGAGGACCAAACACGAGCTGCTTCTGGCCAAAGTCCCCGGAAATGGAAACACGTTCCCCAGGGTTCTCCTGGTGGAGCAGGCTTTCCTTCAACACAGCCGGTGTTTGCCCGGTTGCCACGGCAGACACCAACCCAGAGGAAAGTCTAGGGGAGGCCCCCTCCCTCTACGCCCTTACCGGAAACTGCCAAATCAAAACTTTGTGCCACTCACTTCCTCCTGCATCATTTGAGTTTCAGAAGATTATTGAAAAAGGAGAGCAAGCCAGCCAGCTCAAGGGCACGAAGCCTTCTCCAGCTGCCCAGCCCCCAGAGTTCTTGGCCCCTGCGCCTCCCTGGCACCCACGGCCTGTGCCCCATCTCCTGTGTGCAATTGTTTTTGTGCGCCCTTCCTCCCATCCAGGCTCTGTATCCAGACCACAAGGGTTTTGAACACAAGAAACACGTGAAAAGGGTTTTGCATTTTTCATGACACCCCCTCAGCCCCACTGCCTGAGTCAGTCCCTGGGCACTAGTCAGCACCTACAAAGCATTTGTTGACTGGTACAGCAAAGAGAGAAAAAAAGAATCAACCCTGGTTTTATAAGGGAAGCCTCTACCAGGCTGCTTTCGAGGCAGGGACATGCTGCAGCCCAAACACCGTCTGTGTCACTGAGTGTGAACTTGGAGAGCTGTCCCTGGAAAGGCTGCACCTTGAGCCTGATAGACAGGACCTGGGGGCCACGTGCACTCTTAGGGCCCCACGCTGTGAAAGCACAGGGCTTGGAGCCTGGAGCTGCACACCAGCCTGGGCCCTGCAGCAGACCTGTCCGCCAACTGAGAATCAGGTGGGCAGAGGCGACTCTCCACATGCAGGTCTGCAAACCCTGCAAGGCAAGGCCGGAACGTGGCTTCCTTAGCAGAGAGAGCTCTCCCCATTGGAAGTGTGTGTGTGTGGGGTGGGGGCTGGCATTTCTGAGGGGGAGGAGAAGTTGCACAGAGAGAAGAAATCCTGAAATGACAGACAGTGGGACAGCTGTGGCCCGAACGTGGTGTTCTTGCTGCTCGGATATGGACGTATTAATTTCCATAAATGCTAATCGCCCATTTCCCCAAGAGCTATTACTTATGTCATCTCCCTCTGGATTTGGCTCAACACAGGGCAGGCAAATGAAAGCGAGGAAAAGCAACCCCCACCGGCAGTCGCTCCCCAGCCCTCTCCCAACCAGGCAGCTCAGGTCTGGGTCCTAAGGTGGCCCTGCCAACTGCAGGTCGAGACTCCTGCCTTCATCCCCATAGCCAGGTCCCAGTCATGACAGGAAGCAAAGAAAGTTACCAACCCCAAAAAATGCTGAATCACAAAGTAAGGCTGAGCAGGAAAGTGGGGGTGGGGTGGGGAGCTAGACGGTGTCCAGGGAGGAGAGTGCTAAGGGGCTCCCCACCTGGAGTACCCCAGGATGGTTTAGACAAAGTATAGCCCCTGCAGGAGCCCCCAGGACAAATGCCAGGAGGAGCGACGCCAGGATGCGCCAAGATGCGCCAGGATGGGAGGGTGGGAAGGTGGGCAGGTACACGGGCTGCTGCTACTGCAGCAGGAAGCAGTGCAGCAGCTGGGTCTCTGCATCCTGAGGGAGCAGCGGCAGGTAGGGAGGTGGGGAAACGCTTCGTGCCAGGGCCCGGGCATGAATGAGGGAGAAGCTGAAGATGGGGGTAGGGTCCAAAGGACGGGGGTGGGTAGTGGGGGTGTAAGTAGCCCCAGGAAGTGGTGCAGGAAGGGAGTGCCAAGGTCTTGGGGAGCAGGGCAGCATGGAGAGAGGGCGCCCACGGGGAGAGGTCGGAGGGGCAGGAAGCAGAATGGCAGGGAGGAGGGGGTCAGGGACTAGAGGGACACAGGGGCAGGCGGCGAGGACTAAGGATGAGCCTTGCGGCGCGGCGAGGGGCAGCGATGGGGACGACGGGCCCAGGAGTGCTCCGATGGGGCTGCGTAGAGGCCGGGAGAGGGGACGCGGAGGACGATGACGGAAGGGGAGGCGAGGCTGCGGGCCGGGAGTGGGCAGAGATGGGGGGCGAGGCGCACCGTGGGATGCAGGAAAGGGATGAAGTTTGGGGCACGGGTCGGGGGTGCAGGCTGAAAGGTCAGGCGTGATGACAGCGAAGGAAAGAGGATGGGATGGGGGAAGGGAGACGACGGAGAAGGAGGTGAGGAGGCTGGGGAGGTGAGACGGCGGCGGGGACAGGGACGCAGGGCCGGGCAAACGGAGATGAAGGGACGCTGGTGCCTGCCGCCGCTCTCCCGGCGCAGGTCCTAGGAATGAGCCGCCCGCCGGGGTCTCCCCCTGCACTCACCTGGGGGCTCCAGCTCCGGATCCTGTGTACCGCTCCGGATCTTCCTTCCCGCCCTGCCCCTGCGACTTCAGCGCCCCCGAATCCCGCTCGCTTGGGCAGGTTCCGCTCGCAGCATCTTCACCTCGTGGGACGCCCAGGGCCACGCCTCTTCCAGCTTCTCATTGGCTGGCGTTCACGCCAGTCACATTCCCATTGGCTGAGAGCTTGCGGTCATGCAAATCAGGACGGGCCCGCCGCCTCGCCGATTGGTTGGCGCTCGCGGAGCGTATCCTCTCGACTTGGGCTCTGATTGGCCCCGCGGCCCTGACGACGAAAGTGACGCAAGGCGGGTTCTCGGCCTGAGCGCGCGGTGCGCCGCCTTCCGAGCCTCCTCCCGCGGGTGGCAGCGGACGGGTTCCCCTCCTCGGCCGGTCCTCGGCCCGCGAGGCCTGCGGCTCCACTGGGCACCGGGCCTCTGGGTCCGTCGCGGAGCAATTTCCTCGAAAGCTGGGCCTAGTCTCTCCCCGTGCGGCTGTGGCGGGCCCGTCTCCTAGGTAACGCTCCCCAAAGCGGGCGGAACCATGTGGGCCGGCGCCGCTGGGGAGGTTGGACGTGGCAGGCGGGCTCGGAGGTGGTATAGGCCGTCGCGCCCCTGCGTGGGGGACCTGGTGCCTGTACCTGCGGCCGTCGCCCCCCCTTCGCCGACACTTGGTGCGGCCCGGCCGCCCAGTGCAGTTGGGCGTCGTGGGCTGCTTGGTGCTCGCCCTCTGCTCTCCGCTCTCCGCCCTCTGCCCTCTACTCCCGGGCCCTCGCCCCCTGCAGCCCTCGCTGAGGCGAGGACGGTGCCGATCACCCGGGCCCTGCCGAGGCGCTGGGCCTCTGTGCCCCCCGCCCTCGTCCGCGCACACTTTCCCGCGGGCTCCTGCCAGGTGGCCCCTGCGTTTGGTTGTGCGGCCCTGGCCGTCCCTTCCCCGCGCTGTGGCCCTCGGGTGTGCCCGCGAGGCTCTGTCCTCGGGGCCGCTGCGGCCTTCCCCTCCCCGTCCCTGCTGCCGGACCTCCGGGCTGGCCGGACCCGCGCTGCCCGCTGCCTTTCCCCGCTAACGCAGGCCGGCCCCCGCACACCCCTCGGACTGGCAGGCCCCACTTCAGCCTGAGATCTCTTCAGGTCTGGCGTCATACACACCGCTGGATCCTGCCTCAGGTGTGTTGGGAAAGAGTATTTTTGACGACGGTGGGCAGTGCTTTCTGGTCCTAGGTCTCGGTTGCAGCTCCCCTGTGCGGTCTTCATAGGTTACAGCTGTGCCTTTGGGGCATGTCTCTGTCTGGCTCCAGTATAAATTCCACGGGCGATGAGCTTGTCTTCTGTGTTCAGGACCCATTCTCCTGGGCCTAGCACAGGGCAGGTGCTGGAAGAATGCTCCTTGAGTGAGGGACTTCCAGGCAGTGCTTAATCAAACCTCTGCTTCTCCAAAGGCTCCCCAAGGCATCTGGGTCTCAGGCATTCCACACCTCCTTCACTTCTGGAAAGGAGGCTTCCCTGCGCCTCACAGGGCTTCCCCACCCCCTGCCCCTTTTCCCTGGGAACCCCTATTTGTGGGACTTAATCCTCACCTCCGTGCGAGGGAGTCTCCTCAGACACTCAGGAGGGTCAGGGTTCACCTCTTCAGCCTCCCTGGCCCACGCCGCCATCCCTGGCCAGGTTGGGTGCATGTTCCTGTGCTGCTCACACTCACCGTCTTGCCTTCTCCCCCTTTGGATTTCTGGATTCTTGAAGACAAGACAAATGACAGTCTTCGTATGTTCTGGAACACAGTAGGTGCTTGGTAAACATTTGTCGCATAGATCTGCAGAAAGAAAGATCTCAAGGAGACTTCAGAGACCTCATTTTGTAGATTGGAAACAGGCAGGGAGGGTGAGTCTTTGCTGAAGTTGGAGAGCAGGGGGAGAGAGGATTAGCTCAGGCAGTCCCTGTCTGCCAGTTCTCTTGGTGCCCCCTGGGGCCTTTCTTCTCCCTGGGCTCTCCTGGCTTCCGTGATGGGGTGGGTGGGGGTGATTATAGTGGTTTTAGATTTATCACTGGCTCTCTGAGTCTCAGTTTCTTCATTTATAAGATGGGGATGATGATGACACTGCTTTACAGAGTAGTTGGAATAATACTCTGTGTTATTGACCGAGTTCATTTAAAGAGTTGTCTTCAAGCTCTGAGATTCTTTCTTATGCCTGGCCTACTCTATTCCTAAAATTTTCCACTGTGTTTTGTGTTTCCCTAAATGAATTTTTCATTTCCAGGAGTTCTATTTGGCTCTTCAGTGAATTTTTCATTCATTTCCCAAATTGTTTTTCTAATTTCTTTGATGGGTTTTCCATTCTCTTGGATTTCATTGAGCTTCCTTATAATCCGTATTTGGAATTCTGTATCTGGGGCTCCGTAAAAGCTGGTGCATTTTCTTCTTTTTTTTTTTATCCTGGTGAGCCCATTGTACCCTTTTCTAGTGTTCCAAGGTTGGAACCCTCCCAGTTTTCTCTTCCTATTGTTTATTTGGCCCCAAAGGCCCTACTGCCCTTCCTCCATGGCATTCCTTTTAATCATTAAAAGATTTTCACTGAGGACCCAGTCCTGATCTCAGGGAGCTCATAGTCTTACAGGACAACAGTAAGAGCATAGCCCTTGGGAAGGATGATGACTCTAATGTCACTGGTGCTGCTGTGTGTAGCTGGAGGGTGGGGACGGGGCTTGCTCTCAGGAGGTGGCTCCTAAAGGGTGAGAGTGGAGGTGGAGAGGAGTGAGGGCCAGGTGGGAGGACACCTGGATCTGTTTATGAGGTGGGGGGAGTGAAGTGAGAGCCCTGTGGCTGCCTGGGCTCCCTCCCCCAGGTGTCTCAGATGTCACCTAGCCCTCTGTGCCGCCTTGAGAAAGTTGCCGTCCCTCTCCTCCACCTCCTGAGCATCAGTATTTGCCTGTGGGTGGCAGGTCCTTTCAGAGTGGATGGCTTTCTGCCTGACCTGTGCCTTGCTGGCGCAGTAGGGTCATTTGGGGTTAATGTACTGTCCCTTGAGGGTGGCCTGGCACTGTGGATTCTTCAGCAGCGTCTCCTGGGCATGTGTGGCACTGAGTCCTGCAGACACCCAGGGAGGAGAGAAGGAGGCACAGGGTCAGGAGTCAGGCAAGTAAGGAGAACAGGCAGATGGGACACCTTCCAGAGGGCATCCACATCAGGAGAGCCCTTCCTTTCTGGAAACACCCATCTGGGTTCATCATGATGTGCATTCTGTATGAATACACTGCCAAAGTTTATAGTGAAAGTCAACAGGAAAACATTTCTCTGAGAAAAAAAGCTTGAGTGTCAACTTCACTAAAGCTTTGATTTGATTTTATGAATATTTATTGAGTTCTGATGGTGAGCTGGGTACCAATGACACAGGAGGGATAAGGCTTCCTTCAAGGAGTTAGCCAGTGAGCAGATCAACACAGGCAGGTGACAAATGCTGTGGCCAAGGGAAGCACAGGCGCTGAGCCTGGGGGCTGGACCCCAGGAACATCTGGAAAGCCTTCCTAGAGGAGGTGGCCCTTGAGCTGGTATTGGTTAGGGCTCTTCTGCTTATGGGTCACGGACAACTGTATGGGTTTCCTGTGACTTCTGTAACAAAGTTCCATAAACTCAATGACTTAAAATAACACAAATTCGTTCTTTTCCAGTTCTGGAGGGCAGAAGTCAGAAATCAGCTTCCCCTGGGCTTGCCTCTGCCTCAGGCTCTTCCCTGTGGTGGCCGAGGGCTCTGGGCTGGCTTGGTCTGGGCAGTTCTGGGCATTGGAGGAGAGACAGCCTGGGCTCAGGTCTCTCAGGGAAGACTTTAATGGCTCAATATGGGTCACGTGTTCTTTGAACCAATCACTGCAGGCCTCTGGCCTGAACTGGGGAACAGCCCTTATCATGACATTGGGTTGGATCCTTCCACAAAGCAAGGGATATTGAGCAGACAAAAATAACTCACAAAAACACAAACCAATGTGTGTGCCTGCTATATTCACACAGTAACAGGCTGCCTCTGGACCTCTAAGGGTGTTCCTGGACCACCCACAGTGGGTGCATTCCAGGTGAGGGCAGGACCCTGAGCCACAGCCTGGCGGGAATGGGGGAACATCCCAGGCTGGCTGGTTGTGTCCTCTTCATTCCTATACATAGCTGTGAGCATGGAGATGGTGACCCATTAGAATAGTCCTGCTCAAATTTTTTGATCTTAGACCCTTTTACCCTTTAAAAAATTGAGGACCCCAAAGAACTTTTGTTTATATAAGTTATATCTATCAATGTTTACAGTATAGAAATTAAAACTAAGAAATGTTAAAAATATTTATTTAAAAGTAACAATAAATCTATTACATGGTAGCATAAAAAGCATTTTTTAATGAAAACCAACTATATTTTCCAAAACAAAAAAAGTAGAAGAGGGCTTGTTCTGCAGTTTTGCATTTATCTTTAATGTCTGGTGTAACAGAAGACCGCTAGATTCTCCTGTCTGCTGTCCCGTGTTCAATCTGTTGTGGTGTTACTTTGAGGTATTTGCAGGAAATCCATCCACACCCAGGTAGGGGAAGAGTCTTTTAGATAATTGTGGATATTTGATGGTACACCTAAACTCCGTGAGCAGTAGTTTCTTAAAGATTTGTTCCAAAGTGGAGTCTTATATCACTGAACTTTTCATACTCTGTGCCATTAAATCCTTTGGTCTGTCTTGTACTTCGGATGGATCTTTTATTCTTGCAGGATTTTGTATCATTATGCATTGTTCATTTGGAAAATACTGGTTCACCGAGTCCTGCAGACCTTCCAAATATTGACATGTGTAATCAGCAGTCTCAGGAGAGCACATTCGTTCTGTTACCGCCCATCTCGTCAGGGAAGTCTTGAAGCTGTCAGGCTCGTGGTGAAGGATACAAACGTTCTCAGTTCTAATTTTTGCTTGAAACCTCCATTTTTATCACAGTTTTCCTTGAAGTGACATGCTTACTCCATTCCTGTTTGTGAAAGTGTCTGCCAAGTACCCAAGTCAGAATAACCATAGCTTGTCTATCAGTCATCCTTTGTAGTAAAAATGGTGCCGGTGAGTGAAAAAAGCTGTATGTTCAGCTCGCAGCCAAACAGGCACCGCGGGGCTTCCCCAGGATGGCCATTGCCCGTCAGTTCTCAGCAGAAATGCTTTCGTGTATTTCCCATTTTGTCACACAGGATGTTAAAAACGTCCAGAAGTAATGAAATTCATAGTTTCCCTGGTTTCACCGAGGACGTTCCTAAGTGAAGCCGTGTGCTTTTCCTGCTAGTGGAGAGTGTGCCACCCCGTCCAGTTTGCTGCCTTGGGCGTGCCGAGGCCCCAGGAGCTTCACCCACTGTTGCCTGTGCTGTGTCGGTGTAGGTCATCATGGTGAAACAGACAAGTAACATCTGGGTATTATGAAAATAGTTTTGACCTCGTGGAGGCCCTCACGGGTTCTCTCTGAACCTCTGGGGCTTGGGAACCACACTTGGAGATCTGCTGTCTTAAAAGAGCAGACCTGCCGCCTTTCCTGCTTGCTTACCATCTCAGCGCACAGAATGCGGCCTCTTCTCGATGCCAAGGTCTCAGAATTCTGTGTCAGCTGAAAAGATGTGTAGAGAAGGTTCAGATCCCTGTTTGGCTGGAAGGGGACGGATGATACTTGTGATAGGCTGGGTCACTAAAGCTGGGTAGCACTTGAAACTCACCCCCAGACGGCTTAGCAACAAAAGACTTTTTCCACGTATCTGAGGTGTCCTGGGGTGACTGGCGTTAGGGTACCCTTGAGCCAGGGCTCTAATGGCGACATTTCCTCTCTGCCTGCTTTTATGTATCTCAAGGTAGCTGCTCTTGAGGTAGCCCCTGGCAGTTTCAGGCTGATGACCTCACTGTTCTAAGAGTCGTATTCCTGCTGTCGTGCTCCCTGGGCCCCCTGCACAACAGCACCACACCAGGGCTGGATTTCAGCTGCCACTCACCTCTGGTGCAGCGCTCGCCCGCCACAGCTGGAGAGAGCAACCCTGTATGTGCCCGTCCTAAATCAGTCACTGAGGCCGGGTAGTCATGCTCTGGCTGGCCCATGGAGGAGGCGGAGGCTTGTCTGGAGCAAGGGGAAGGCAGCAGGTGCCTGCCAGCAACGCAGTCTGCTGCACTGGGGCTTCAGGGTGGGATTGCAGAGCGTGGTTTCAGGGATGGAGAGTCCTCTGGGATTCGGTGGGAGGCGGGAAACTTTCAGAATTGCTCTGATCACCGTGGCCCTCATAACTTTTTTCTTCATTTTAACATGAATGGCACAGGGAATCCTGGAGGCCCACGTGATCCTCAGACGGGCAGCATGAATGACTGGCACAGGATCTTTGCCCAAAACGTGCTTGTCCCTCCCCACCCACAGAGAGCACGCCAGCTGTTGAAGGAATCCTCAGCATTTCAGTGTGTCCTGAAGTGGCTTGACGGGCCAATAATTAAGCAGGTAATGCAATTTGCTGTCTATTAGCAAAAGCACATCGTTACTGCTTTCACCTGAGATGAGGTTTCCAGTTAATATGGGTCCCCAGCTTACTACTGTTGAACTTATGACTGTGTGGTTGTACCCATCCAACCATTCTGGTTTTTACTTTCTGTACAGTATTTAATAAATTACATGGGCTATTTAACACTTTATTATAAAATAGGCTTTGTCCTAGGTGGTTTTGCCCACTGTAGGCTAATGTGAGTGTTCGAGTGCATTTAAGGTAGGCTAGGCTAAGCAACGATGTTCAGTAGGTTAGGTGTATGAAGTGCATTTTTCACTTAGAGTATTTTCAACCTATGATGAGGTTGTCGGAACAGAACCCCATCGTGAGTCGAGCGTCTGTATTGATTTTCACTTATTTACTTGCGTCCTATCACCGTACCCATTACCTTGGGCCTTGGCAGTATTCAGAGGCAAAGTGGCCCATCAGCAAAGAGAATATGTGGTTCAGGGACTTGGTCAGCACTTTTGATACTGGGTAAGGGTTTCTTTCTGCCTACAGTGGAGCAATTTAAAAATCCAAGTGGCCTCCTTTCTCTCGGTGCAGATGTCAACACGGCGAAAAAGACAAATAACAACTGGGTATTTGCCCTTGTGGAACCCCTGACAGGATCTCTCTGAACCTCAGGGGCTTGGGGACCGCACTTAAAGAACTGGTGTTTTGAAACCAGGTGAGCCACGTGGCCTTGTGCCTGGCTCCACGTGGCCTGCTTTCAGCCTGGCAGTGAGGACTGCAGGCGTGAACTCTGGGCATCCTGGTGGCTCTGTGTGTGGCTGCATGTGCCACTGCCTTTGCACACTCAGGCCACTGCCCTCATGGCCCCACATCCATCTGTCCCCTTCAGCTGGCAGGAAGTGCTGGATGAGCTTGTGGTTCCGTGCTGCTGCCTGCAGAGTGCCCGTGTGATTGAATTGTCCCCATAAGGCCCGGTGGCCTGTGGGGATGCACAAGAAGGATCTGGTCCTGCCAGTGTAAACATGTAGCTTCTTATAGGATCTGGCTTGGCAAGACGGTTTTCCTCTGCAGCTGGTGGAATGATACTTGCATGCATTCAAAGTTGTTGGAGTGCTTGGTCTAGGAATAATGCACTACGATTAAATCACTTGTGTCCTGCATCGTCCAATTCCAAACCCTCTGACTGAGCACCAGCTACATCTTTGCCACCGTCTTGAGGTCTGGGTGGCAACTACTTTTACAACTTCCTAACTTACATTAATTCACTTGGTCCTCACAAGAGCCCTATGCCCTAGGTGTCATCTTATCCGTGTTGCACCTGAGAGGAGCAAAGTCAGCTGCCCAGGCGACGCAGCTCTAGGTGGCCACTACCTAGCCTGGCCCAGCTGCCACTGCCTTCTAGGAGCTCCTAAGGTAGTTGATGGCTTGGGACTTTCCTCTTTCCTAATTTTACATAGGAAATTTTATTTATTACCCCATTTCATTTATTTATTTAATTTTTGAAAAGATAATCACATAGTTCAAAGTTGACAAGAATACACAGAGAAAGTGTATCCAAGTGTCTCCAAGGCACCCAGTGTTACCTGTTTTTATATAACTTTCCAGAAATTCTAAGCAAATACAATATATAAATATACCTGAATATATTTTTCCTTTTTAAACATAAATGGTACTTAACTATACTCTGTTTTGTATTTCGCTTTGTTAAAAAATACGTAACAATATGTCTTATAGATTGTTCATGTTATTACATGAGAATTTTCTTATTCTTTCTTAAGACTACATAGTCTTTCTTTATATGGATGAACCATCATTTATTTAGTTAGGCCCTTATTGATGGACAATTAGACTTTTTCCAGTCATTTGCTACTGCAGACACTGCTACAATGAATAACCTAATTTATATCTTTTTTTCATGTACATATATGTCTGTAGAATAATTCCTACAAGTGGAATTCCTGATCCAAAGTCATGTTAAAAGTTGTCATTTAAGACCCAGTTATATGTTGTTTAGAAAAAAGTACACTTTAAACATAAAGACATAAACAAGTTGAAAGTAAAAAGATGGAAAGTGATACGCCATGTAAATACGAAGCATGAGAGAACTTTGTGACTATACGAGTGTCAGACAAAGTGCTTTTCAAAGTGAAGAGTTACCAGAGACAAAGGGGCATTGCACAGAGATAATGATCATCAAGAAAACAGGACGATCCCTAGGTGCGTGTGCACCTGTGTTGGGGCTGCCAAGACCACCCCCCAGGTCTGAAGATTCTCTCAGAGGACTCACGTGACTCAGCACATCTTACACTCAAGCTAAGATGTATCACAGCAGAAGGACGCAGAGCAGGATCCGCAAAGGGAGTAGGCACGTGGGGGGACCTCGAAGGGAAGTGGGCACGAGCTCCTCTCCCAGAGGAGTCACACAGGATGCATTTATGCGTCCCCCAGCAATGAATCGTAACAACACATGCGAAATGTCACGTACCAAATGTTGTGTTCCAACATTCCAGACTCCTAGAAGGGAAACAGGTGTTCAGCATAAACCAAGCATGTGAACAGTTTAGGCTCAGGGCGCCACTCTCACCAGTTACGTGGTAGGAACCCTCTCAAGATCTAAGTTTCCAGGCTCCAGCCAAGGGCCAGCACGTACGCTGGCCTGTCAGAGCATAACAGGCCTGTTGTGATGACTCTTGTGTATGGCACCCAATGACAAGGCTTCTAAATATATGGAACAAAATTGGGCAAAAACTAAAGGAAGCTATATTCAGATTCACAGTCATAGTTGGAGAATTTTAACTGTCCTGACTTAATAATTGATAGAACAAATAGACCAACAAACTCATAAGGATTTGAAAGATCTGAACACCATCCTTAGCTACCTTGACATCTCTTCAGCACTACTCCCAACAAAATGGACCACTCAGTCTTCTCAAATACACCTGGAATATTCACCAAGATAGACCATATGCAGGGCTACAGCAATGTCCCAATAAATTTAATAGGATCCAAGTTAAAAAGAGTATGTTTACTGACTACTGTGGTATTAAATTAGAAACAAATAACAATAAGAGACTTAGAAAATAGTAGGAAATTAACACAGTGGTAAATAACCCATGGGTCAAAGAAGAATTAATAGGGAAATTAGAAAATAACTTGAAGTGAGTACTGGAAGAAAATATAAAAATTTGTGGGATGTAGCTAATGCAGTCCTTTGAGGGAAATTTGTATCTTTATATGACTATATTAGAAAGAAGGGTAGAAAATCAGTGACTTCTGCTTCCTCCTTAACAATCTAGATAAAAAGAGCAAATTAACACATGGACTGCCACACCAAAAAAACATAAACTTTTCCTTGGGGCCACAGTGTTTATTACAAAAATAGAATAAAAACTTTAAGTGTAATTTAAAGATAAACATAAATAGAAAACTGAAATTTATTGACTTCTATTTATTTAATCCCCATTTTTAGAATTATCAATTTTAATTGTAGCAAAAAGAACATCAAGAAGTAAGATTTTATATATGCTTCACACAGCCCTGGGGTCAAACCTAGAGTGAGTTAAGTACAACTCTCATGGCAGTTAATGTGTTAAATACAAAGTAAGTAGAAGAAAGGAAGTGGTAAATACAGTCATGTGTCACTTAAGATGGGCTACATTCTGAGAAATGTGTTGTTAGGTGATTTTATCATTGTGCAATCTTCACTCAGCATACCTACACAAACCTAGGTGGTCTGTACAGCTAGGCTATATGGTGTAGCCTATTGTTCCTAGGCTACAACCTGTACAGCATGTTACTGTGCTCAATATTGTAGGCAGTTTTAACACAATGATAAGTACTTGAATATATAAATATAGAAAAGGTACACTAAAAATACGGTATTATAATCTCATGGGACCACCGTCATACATGTGGTCTGTTGTTGACTAAAACATCATGTGGCTCATGACTGTATATGAGCAGAAATCAGTGAAGTGAAGGACAAATAATAGAGAAAATCCTTGAGCTAGAAGTTGGTTTTTTGAAAAGATTAATAATATTGATAAATCCGTAGCAAGACAAAGAGAAAAGAAAAGAGGAAACGTGGATTTCCAATATTAGAAAAATGAAGAAGTATCACTATATATCCTACAGACATTAATAATAGAATGTTGACTTTTATCAAATATTAAAGGCAGAAATGATACTAATTCTAGACAAACTCTTTCAGAAAATAGAGAAGGGATGCTTCCCAACTCTTTGTTTTGAGGCCACCATAACTCTGATACCCAGTCCAGTCAAGGACACTATAAGAAAAGTACAGATTGACATAAAAATCCTTAAAATAGTAGGACATAAAATCCAGCAATATGTACAAAGAGTAGTATATGAAGGTCAAGTGGGGTTTATTGCAGGAACGCAGAGTTGGTTTTACGTACAAAAATCAATCAAAATAAAGCATTTACAAGAAGATAGGCCAGGCATGGTGGCTCAGGCCTGTAATCCTAGCACTCTGGGAGGCTGAGGCAGAAGGATCACTTGAGGTCAAGAGTTCGAGAGCAGCCTGGGCAGGAGTGAGACTCCGTCTCTACTGAAAATAGAAAAGTAAGCCGGGCGTGGTGGTGTGCCCTGTAGCCTCAGCTGCTTGGGAGGCTGAGGCAGGAGGGTCGCTTGAGCCCAGGAGTTGGAGCCTGCACTGCGCTATGGTGAAGCCACTGCACTCCAGCCCAGGGGACAGAGGGAGACTCTGTCTCAGGAGAAAAAAAAAAAAAGCAATCCCCTGGACCCTTGACGTTCCCCTTCAGTGACCACCCCCTTTCCCTCCATCTCTTTACGCAAAACTTCTTGGGAGAAGAATAAAAGGAAAGAAAAGAAAAGAAGATGAAGTTGGAAATAGTTGATTAAAAATAAAGTTTGATTTGGATAGTCTTATGAGTCTGTACAGTTTTAGTTTTTCTTCAGCACTGATAGCCTTAGATGATAGCAAACCTCCCTGTGAAAGGCGTTGGGCTTAGACTAATCACATGCTTATTTTGAACTCAGGGTACTTTAGTAATTATTTTAGTATGTCTCTCTTACTATTCTATTTAGTTTTTTTGTTTGGTTTAATTTTATCATGAACATTGATTGTATTTCTTTATTTTGAGATGCTGTTTTAATTCAATTTGATATTTTTTGCGTATTTGTTACAGGGACACAAGGACGGCTCTGCCCTGTTTTCACAGAGCTCTCAGCTGAAACTTACTTGAATAGAATGGGTTAGCAAGTAGCGCAGAGGGGGGCAGTGGTTAGGGTCAGGCCTTCTGGGAAGAAGTCTCAGCCAGCAATAGAGATTTGGGAGCTGGGGGGGGTCTTGGCTATGGTTAACTTCTGAGAGGATGTCAGGGAGGAGGAGGAGGAGGAAGAGGAAGAGGCTGATAGTGGAGCCTGGGCAGTCCCAGCAGTGAGGATGTGCAAGTCCTGAGGACCTGCATGTGCAAGGCCTCGCCTAGGCCTGAAGGATAGAGCAGGGAACAGAACATTCTAGGCTCGTGTCCTCACAGAGCTCTCGTTCTAGTTGGGGGCGGCAGTCAACATGTAAGAGCTGGATGATAGCTCTGGGGAAGTGTGAAGTGGGTCGGGGGTGGGTCTGGATGGCAGTGGGCGGGAAGGCCCCCTTCATCAGGGGCACTGGAGCTGGGGACTGAGCCAGGACGTGCGAGGACCCCTGGGGAGGTGGCAGGCCGGCGGCGTGGAGGGGCAGGACGAGGGGAGGGGCTGTGTGTAGACGGAGGTCTCTCATGTGGAGCGAGTGATGACCACAGTGAACTGGGGCTCGACCCCCAGACCTGCCCTGCTGCACCCTCCCTGTCCCCATGGATAACACCGCCTCTGTCCCTGTAGCTTCACTGGAGACGTGGGACTCAGAACTAGCCTGGAAGGGCCAGGCAAACGCGACAGCTTATCCCCCATCCTTTCCCTCTCCTCAGATTGTCGCAGCCCTTCCTTCAAAGCAGAGCCCAGGTGTGCCTGCTGCTTGTCACCCTGCAATGCCCCATCCTCTCTTGCCTGGATGGTGGCAGTGGCCCCTGCTTCCATTCCTGCCCCTGCAGTCTTGTCTCCACGTGGCAGCTGTGGGCATTTTCTTAGAATCCTGAATCAGCTGGTGTGGTTTCTGCTTACTTACAGTCTCTCCCTGGCCTCCCATTGAACTGGGAGTGAGAGCCCAGCTTGTCCCCGTGCCGGGGGACCTGCAGGAGCGGCTGCTGTGCCTCTCATCCCTCCCATCTTCCTGCACTCGGCCTGCTGCAGTCGGGTGGGCTTTCTGCTTGTACGGAATGTTGCTGGGATTGGTTTCTGTTCAGGCGTGGTGAGGCCAGCAGCTCAGGAGACAACTGCCATTGAAAAGAGGGTGTGTTACTCAGGGTTCCCGGGAGGAAGGGGCAGGCCACACCACGCAGGGCCCCACGGGGAAGCACTGGGCTTGTGTAGGAGGCAAAGGGAGCGAGAGGAAGCCTGGCAGGGCCTTCGTTGTGGTTTTGCAGGAGGGAGTGGGCAAGGCAGGGGAGCAGGTGGGCGGGCTTGGGATTGACTAGTGCGAGTAATTTCAGTGGCCCCTGGGCTGAAGAGACTGCCCCTAGGTGCCTGGTTCTTGACCCTGGGATGACTGCGGCCGAGGATGCTGCTTCCTGGAACGGAAGAGCCGGATAGCAGGGGCAGGTGGGGCTGCGCGCTCTGGATTGGTTGGTTTACATGCCAAAGAGGGTCCAGCACGTATGCCATGAGCCATCCCTGTGAATTAGCTAACGCTGGGGGATGGTCTGTCCTGGCCCACCGGTCTCTCCCTTCCCTGTTTTTCTCATGCAAGCCCTGTAAGGGCAGAGATTTCATCTCTTTTGTTCCCTGGTGTATCCCTAGTGCCTGGCACGGAGTCGATACCCAGGACAGATGTTTAATTAGTGTTTGCTAAGTGAGTGAGTGAAGGAGAGGCAGAGCACTCTTTGTCCCAGGTAAGAACTGTGGCATTGCTAGTCGTAACCGGTAACAAGAACCGAAGGCTGAAACAGAAACTTACTGTGAGTAGTAAAGCTATGGGGAAAGACTCTGTATTGTCTCTGGTTGCTTTGTTCTGTATTTGTTGCCATGATTTCTCAGTCCTCAAAGATCTGCTTTTTCTTTGCTAACACTACCCCAAAATAATTCTGGCAATTTGAGGATTTAGAGTTTCTGGTTCTATTGGGAAGGACTCATTTGGTTGCAAATGACGAAAAACACATCCAGGATGGCTTAAGCTGGCGGTGACTTGTTAACTCACGTAACGGACAAATCCACAGTTAGCATGAGCTATAGGTGTGGTTTGATCCAGAGTCTCACGTGATGTCACCACCTGGACTTGTCCTTTCTTAACCTCTTGGCTCCACTTGGTGACAGAGTGGCAGCTCCAGGCCTTGCATCCTGGCAGGCACATCTGTATCCACAGCGCTGGCCTCCTGTGTCTTGTAGGCTGTGGGTGAGTCTTAAGCCTGTGTCTGTTCTAGGGGACTTCAGTGCTCTAATTGGCCAGGGAGGGCCAAGTGCTTGGTTTGTCACCCCACCAAGACCAGTGGCTGTGGGTGGGAAAGAGGTAGCTCCCCGCGAGGAAATTGGGCTGCTGATGCCTGAACAAGTCGGGCGGGTGCTTGGTGGCCCCGTGCCTACCAAGCGGTCCATCAGCAGCCGTGGCATGGCTCGTGACACAGAACTCTTTAGGGCTGACTCCCTGACTCTCACGCCCTGCTGTCGCCTAGGGTGTGCTGGCAGTGCTGTCGGAGGTTGAATGCCATCTGCGGGTGTCTTTCTTTGATGTCACCTACCGACACTTCTTCGGGAGGACGTGGAAAACCACAGTGAAGCCGACTGAGCAGCTCTCGAGGCTGGCGTCCAGGATTGTGTTCAATGAGGTAGGCCCCGGTGATGGCGGCAGGGGCTGCTCCGTGGTGGAGCAGGTGTGTGGGGTCCTGGGTGTGCAGCCCAGAGAACGGGGCCTTGTCCAGAGAGGACCAGAGCGTCTCCGACCCACAAGAACGTCAAGCGTGTCTTAGTGGCAGGTGCTTTGTTTCCAAAGTCTTATGTGGAAGCCAAATGTCCTAAAGAGATGGGCGTGTGCCGCTCTGTTGAAGAAGGGACATGGGCGTCTCATCACCTTCAAGGGACCTTGGGGTTCTTGGGACAAAGTTAGGAAATTATTGATCTCATTTGCCGCTGCTGCCACCTCCTCCTCCACTTCCCTCTTTCCTTTTAGTTTTCTTTCTCTTTCCTTTTTACTCTTTTCTTGTCTTTTCTCCTTCTCTTCTCTTCTTTTCTCTTTCCTTCCCCTCTGCCCTCCTTTCCCTCCTCCCTTCCCTTCTCCCTTCCTTCTCTTCCTTTCTTTCTGATGGGGAAATTGAGATTTAGTAAAGTGACTTGCCCAAGCAGACGGTGGCAGACCCTGGACTCGCATCTCTTTCCTCTGTCTCCAGACCGAGCCGGTGGACCGGCGCTGGTTGAGTGATGTGTTTTCGCGCAGGGAGCGCTGCAGCTGGCTGCGCTGCAGACAAGCGTGCAGCTGTACCCATTCCACAAGCGTGTGTTCGGCGCCTGCTCTCCGCTGGCCACTGCTGGCCACCAGGGTGTTGACGGTGCTCCAGAACTTGCAGTCTGTTAGGACGGCATACTGAGCAGGCAATAAAGTAATTCTTGTTGTGGTAAGTTCTTAGAAGGAGATCAATGGGAGAATGCTGAGGCCTGCTGTAGGTAGGCAACGAAGAAGGCTTCTCTGCAAAGCTGCCGTTTGAGCTGAGACCTGTAGGATGAGAAGAACCTGGCCCTGTGACAGGCAGGAATGAGGGTGCTCCATGCAGAGAAGGGAGAGCCGGCAGGTGTCAGGGATGGGAGGAGAGCCCAGGGCTGGCGCGGCAGCAGGTGGGATTGGCAAGGTGGCTGGGCACTGCCTCCTTGGCTGGGTCCTGCAGGGCCGCTGTAGGGATGTTGGGATTGTACTCTAAGAGCCAGGGATGTCACGGGCATTCCCATGCCTAGCTGAACCTGAGTGGGGAGGGTCCAAAAGGGACCACATCTGGACACAGTGGGTCTGCAGATGATAGGCAGAGGTGATTGGGAGGAAGGATCCAGGCTGTTTTGATTTTATCTTCTTGAGTATACACAGCGAGGCCCAAGAAGCCTAGTGGTGTGGCGGTTTGTACGATGAATAATGGTGGCGGCGACAGCGGCCATCCTTTGAGAGTTACTCTGGGTAAGCATGCCGAGGTGCACCTTTTCTGCTGGGGACTGCTCTGGTCACAGTCGGCGCCACCGCCTCAGGCTGGCTGTGGACATGCTGCTTCTCTGGATTTGGCCGTCACCACCGTCGGGAGTGTGTGTGTCTTGGCGTGGATCGATCCTGACTGTTGCCCTTACTTCACATGGGCAGGAGAGGGAGGTCATGCCCCCAGAGGTCAGGAAGATTAAATAAAGCCTCGGTAAAATGCATGTCATGGGAACTAAAAATGTGTCTGACATTAAGGTTGTCAAACAGCTTATGCAAATACCTCTAAAGGTCTCTCTGGCCAGCCGTGTCAGAGAGAAAAGATTGCATGTTGTAAATCGTGTGTGTGACTGGGTGAGCCCTTACTGTTGCTCCAGCACAGCTATGAAATCACCTTGTGCCTCTGACATGGGAATAAGTGACTCTCGTGGCCAGCGATGTCGCTGATAACCCGGCCAGGGGCTCCACCTCCTGGCCTTTGGCACGGCCTTCTAGGGTTGGAGCTCTTTTGGTTTTATCTTTGTCATGCGTACAGTGTGTGGCCCAAGGAAACCTGGTACTGTGACAGCTTGGGCAGGTGGTGGCGGTGATGGCGTCCTTTACCGGGGAGGGACTTACTGTGGGCCAGGCATTGGCTCAGAAGCACATTGTCATTTCGTGCTTGTCATCCTCCCGTGGAGGTCATTGTTCTTATGTCCTCATTTTCAAGAGGAGGAACCTGAGGTACGTGGAGATGAAGTGACTCCACCAGGCCACCAGGCGGGCGAGGGGGCCTGAGCAGCTGCTCCCGACTACGCGGCCTTCTTTGCTCCACGACCTCCTGTTTCAGAGCAGCTCGCGTTTTTCTTTTGGGAGTGTCTCATGGAACGCTGAGGGGCGGGATTATGCTCTGAAACCAGCACAGGGATGCTTCGCAGGCACTGAGGTTCCACAGTGAGTCCCCCCCTTATTTAAGCTTTCCTTTTGGAGAGGGGTCTGTCCCCGCGAGCATCTGTGCTGTGCTCACCATCGGTAATGACTACCCCAGCAGGTCACGGCCTCTAGGTCAGAAGCAGAGAGCCTTCTATCCTGATTCTCTGGGCTACAGAATAACGGTCCCTTGGAGCACCAGTTGCCATCGCAAGACACAGTCTTCAGAATTGGCGCTTCTCTATTGCCTAGGGTCTAAATCGCCGCCACCGAGAGGGGCGAGGTGTAGAGGTTGAGCAGTGTTTCACGTTTCACCACAGCCTGGTAGCTGTGGATCATGGAGCCCTTTCAGTTCATGATTCAGATCTCAGGAGAACTAAGATTTGGCCGCTCGTTCTGAGTCTGGGAAACCTGTGCTGGTGGCTCCAACAACAAGCGTCAGTCAGAGCCACTCAGCTCAGCCCTGGCCGACTGTCTGGACATGTGTTCCACTGAGGCCAGGGGTAGGGCTGGGGGACAAGTGGAACACAGTCCTCAAAGCTTCAGAGAAATGAGCACCCGTCAGCCTTGCAGTTAGCGAAGTTGTGAGAGTGCTGCTAAAGCCACAGGTCGCTCGGGGAGCCTGCTTTCCCGGCTGCTATGCCCAGCGCCGGCAGCAGAGGCCAGCGGTGCCCCAGGAATGCGTCCCGCCCCTCCCAGCCAGTTAGCAGCCTCTTCCGTACCGAGAGTTTCCTCTCAGCTCTGGACATCCCAAATACAGAAAAACAGGTTTCGTTCAAGTTTAGTTAAAGAGGACTCCCCTGTGCTGTGTGCGCGTGTGCATGCCACGGACACACGCTCACGTCACACGTGTGGGTGAGGTGCAGAGCGCCCCCGTGCATGGGCATGCACAAGCACGAGGGTGTGGGGTGTGATCGCACCACGCTCACTGGCTGCTCTCCCTGCACACCTGGGGGAATAGAGACACACGAGATACCAATTGCTCTTTCTAGAGGTGATTCTTAGACTCGGAAAAGATCTTTTTTTGGTTTTACTAATTGCCTGTGTTTTTCTGGTTTTACCTATCAGCCGTGGCATGTTGTGGGGGGTTCTGATTTGGGGTGGACGAGCCACCAGGAGCAGGGGACCGTATCTGGGGCCACCGTGGCTGTACAGCCCTCACGTGGACTAACGAGTCGACCTCACGTGCTCTGGGTTTTGTTGTGTGTCGGTGTAGCGTGTAGCCCTGAGAGAGGATGCTGTTTCATGACTTAGTGAACAACAGTGCCCTGAAAAAGGACTTCGAATGTAGAAGTCTTGTCTTGAGTCCGAGCTGGGTGTTTTTCTCTGTCAGTGAAGAACTCTTTGTCCTGGGCCCATATTCCCCTCGAGGGCTTGGCCCGGTGGGCCCAGGAGAGCAGCCCTCAGGCCGCCGTCAGCTCTGCGCTGGGGATTCTGTGCTCTCTGAGGTGGGGAGGAATTGCCTTTCCCTTCCTCTGAGACAGTTAATAATTCATTCAACCTTTAAAAAAGTGTCTTTTAAAAACCGTAATCCAGTGGCCAAAGTGCGTGCAGTTCCTTCATTTTCTTTTGAGATGGACACAATTCTCCCTCGGAGTCTTCCTTAGCTGACCACGGTGCGGCCTTTGGTGGCGGCTCGTTGTCCTGCTGTATTTCAGGAGAGCTGCTGGGCAGGAGTCCCGGTGCTTGCTGACGGGCAACCTGAGCCCAGAGCAAGGGCGTCTTTCCTCCCAGGGTGCACCAGCCCCAAATGTTGCTACGATAATAGGGTCAGTCGCCTGCCCTCACCGAGTGACACGGGTAATTGGGTTGCTTTCCCTCCCTGTAACCAAAGCAACGAGAAGCGACTTTGGAACGGCTCTTATTTGTCAGAGTAATGAGAGCGTGCAATTTCCCCTTTAGAAGTGGCTGCTGTCAAGGAGTATCAGTGTAATCCAAATGGAACTTCTGGAAGCCCTTCCGACGACTTGATGAATCCGCCGGCTTCCGGAATGCGCAGTTAACCCTCGCCGCAGAGCCTCGCCGCCTCGCCCGTGCTCTCCGTGCCGCTCGGCAGAGGGAGGGCACGTCCTGAACGTAAATCTTGACGGCAGAAGCAGGAGGCAAGCTTCGTTTCTGAGCCACGGAGGGGTCTCCTCGGCTCCGGGCCGGCTCTGTGTGTCCGTCTGCAGCTGCGAAGGCCGCTTTCCTCCCTGGCTCCACAGAAACCCCTGGGGTGTCGGAATCTGAAGTGGGGAGGATGGAAGAAAATGGTTTCTAGGAGGAGAAATTATTCTGCTCTGAGATGTTTCCAGTATTGGGGTTTAATTTTATGGTTCTTGAACTGCTAGTCATTTGGGGACAGTAGAAAGCTGTAAGTTTGTCAGTTTTGTTGTTTTCATGACAGCAGTGTGGGCTATTTTCTTGTGTGCCGTAATTGGGTTTGCTCACCTTTCCAAGTAAGCTGAGGAATTGCTGTAGGCTGGAGGCCTGGCTTTGGCCATGTGCCTTGGATTCGCTGTAGGGTGGACACGGCTCTGGTCCTACTCCGCCACTTGCTCCCTGTGGGGCTCCAGGCAAGTTACTTAAACTTTTTGACCCTGAATTCATTTGTCTGCACTTGAGGGATAATAATACCTCTCTCATAGGGGTTGCTGGAGTATTAAGTAATATGTTCTTCACAAACAGGCGCCCAGCAGGCAGTAGGTGTTCATTCAGCAGATGCTGTGAGCACCTACTGTGTGCCAGGCTCTGCTGAGGAGACTGGTGTACAAAGACGGGCAAGATGGTGTCCGCTTCTTCCAGCTAAGGCTAAAGTCTGCACCATTACTCCAGATCAGGGCTTCCCAACCTTGGCACCTGACATTTTGGGCCAGATAATTCTCTGTGATGAGGGCTGGTCCTGTCCCCATCATGGTGACACTTTGCTATGGATAATGGTGGGCTTCTCGCCACCGCTGTCTTTGTTGGGTAGTGTCTAGGAAACTGTCTGAATCCACACTCTGAAGCCAAGCCGGTATTAATAGTTAAAAACTGCATGAAATATTTGTGAATTATGTGCCTTCCTGAAGATATTGTATTAAACATTTATTTTAAAAAACTTCTTCAGGAGGTTTAGTTTCTGCTTGGCTCTTCCCTGGCCTTGTCACCCAGTGTTGTGCGAGGAGTCCTGTGGCATGTAGGTGCCAGGCCGAGTGGCCGCGCTGTTGGGAGAGCCTGGCTGCAGCCTGCTCCTACAGACGTGTCATCAGAGGCCCAATTGTGTTCTGTCACTGTGGGTGAAAAATGGAAACTTGGCCCCGAGGCAAAATGGTGTCCATGTTTTTGAAGATGAAGGCGTTTAGACAGGAGCATTTAAATGATTTATTAATCTGTTTACCCTGTCAGGGAGGAAGCTTGTCCAGTGCAGATGAGTGAGATGTTGCGTAGAGGTGACAGAGGGCGCCTCTCCTCTCTTCCCCGGCAGGCGATTTGATGGGCTTAACTTAACCTTTTAATCATGCAGTTTCAGTTGATGCAGAAAATGTTCTTCTCGAAATGTGTGGCCTTGGCATTAATTAAATTTCCCTAGACCGAGGGGCTTGTTTACGGGTGTTATACGTTGAGTGCTGTCTGGAATCGGAATTCCGGCTGAGCCCATTTTCAGGCCAGTACGGTGGGGAGCGGGCGGCCAGGTGCAGGTGATGAGGCCGAGCATGATTTGTGAGGAGAGCCAGGGGGTTACAGCTCTGTGGTTCTATTTGTGTTTTCATCCCCGGGAGGCTTTTTCCTTCCACAGGGTCTCAAAACTGCTGGTCGCTGAGCAGCGTTTGCATTTTTGTACCTGCCTAATCTATCCTTTGTAAAGCCTTCAAGCCTTGAACTTCTCGAAGGCAGGATTGTGTTTTCCAAGCTCCTTATGGGTTCTTTAGCATGGCGCCGTTCCCACACTGGGGCGTCAGTGGATGCTGTTTGGAAAAGAGCATGCATGGTTGTCAGTCCGTCATAATACTGACGCAACCATCTGAACTTCTAAAATATGCTGTGCTTCCAGTGGCTGCCTCCTCTGATTGAAGAAGGATTCTTTGGAGTCTAAGGTTGGACCAGCTGAGACAAACAGCTGTGGGGCTCTGTTGTTATTGTCACTGGTGGTGTTTTGGTGTCAAAATGATTGTTTTCGGCAGTACATAAAAGGAAGCAGCATACCAAAAATTTATACTTGGGACATGCCCAAAGCTACTGGTTCCACTACCTTCAGGTAGAGTAATCTCAAGGTGACTTTTTAGCCGGGGGATTATTGTTGCTTCATTTTAGAGTTTAAAATGTTTGTTTTATTGCCAAAAGAAAAAGTGGGTAGTGTTCATAAAACTGATATGCACAGGTATAAATATAAAAGGTGAGATAATGACCAACTTGACTTTACACTGGGGCTTTTTAAAAACAGTTCTGGAGTGTTGGAAACAGAAACATAATTCTCTCTTAGTCCAACCACCTGTCAGCTGTAAGTGGTCATTATTTCATCATTTTGCAATAAAAGATAATAGAATAACGATTTATATCTCATGGCTCATGTTTTAATGTGTCTCTCTGTTATCCTGGGCTGACAGCCTGTGATTACAGTAAACGTTTTCTCAGTGACACCATGGTAATGACTCGTTAATAGGAGGATTATTCCAAGTTTAAATCACGTTTTGGAAGACCAACCTCAGCCCCGTCTTACCCTTCTTTGCTTGGGCCGTGGCGGGGGTCCCTGTGCTCGGCTGGTGACTCCATCCCCATGCTTTGCCCCCCAGCTTGGATGTTGGGCCGTTGGGACACTCTGAGCCTAGTGCCACAGCTCAGCCCCTTTTGAGTGCTTGTGGGCGCATATTCCCTGTTGGTTAGCAGACCCTGTCAGCGGCTCCTTTCCCTTCTTCTGTGTCTCCTACACTTAGTAGTTTTAAATAAAAACAAGTGCATTGAATTTAGTGAACTAGAAGCTCAGTAGTAGAGTGAAGGTGCTTTCCGGTGAGCATGCACGTTACCTGTGGAGGGGGGTTTCACTCCCCCTGGGCACTGGCAGGAAGGCAGGGTCAGAGGTCCACCATTTGCATGTTGGGGATTGGAAATGATGCAAATGGAAAACCTTTTAAGATCAATGTGAATATCATCTTTTGGCTTAGATCCCAAGAAATCTGTTAATAAAATGATCTCAAGGTGATTTTTGGCATAAAAAGCTATTAGTTGGGCTCTTAACTGGAGTAATTACTTAGCATCCAAAGAAATCTAAGGATCTGTCTTAGTTTATTTACTTTTATTTATTTTTTATTTTTTTGAGACAGAGTCTTGCTTTGTTGCCCGGGCTAGAGTGAGTGCTGTGGCGTCAGCCTAGCTCACAGCAACCTCAAACTCCTGGGCTCAAGTGATCCTCCTGCCTCAGCCTCCCGAGTAGCTGGGACTACAGGCACGAGCCACCATGCCTGGCTAATTTTTTGTTTCTATTTTTAGTTGACTGGTTAATTTTTTTTTCCATTTTTAGTAGAGATGGGGGTCTCGCTCTTGCTCAGGCTGGTCTCGGACTCCTGACCCCGAGTGATCCTCCTGCCTCGGCCTCCCAGAGTGCTAGGGTTACAGGTGTGAGCCACTGCGCCTGGCCCCTTCTTAGTTTAAGTCCAGCGAGGTCAGACGGGACTTGGTATAGGTACACATAAAGCAGGGTTGGGGGCAGCACTGGCAAGTTGTGACTGAAGTTGTCTGTGTTGAGTGTCAGGTGACGTGTGGAGCATGGCTTGTGTGTGTTGTGGTGGACGTGTCATGTCGTGGGCTGATGTAACCATGTTCCTGCCTGATGTCACCCACCCCTGGAGGTGGGATGCATGGCCGCTCCAGCCCCTTTCTGCTCCAGAGGACCTGTGGTCTGTTGGTGTTTTTTTTTTTTTTTTGTGGTGGAATTTCCAGGGGATAAAAGTTCCTGGGACAGAAGCAAATTGTCTGATGTCCTAGATCTTGGGTGCTCTGGAATGAGAAGCTCCGACACCAACTTTCAGCTCTGAGGGAGTTATTTTCGTGTGCTCGTTCCCCTTGCACCTGGAAGGGACGTGGTGTTCCGCACGCGGGCACGTGGCGGAGAGCACGCATGCTCGTGGCGTGTGTGTGAAGATGGCCTGTGGGGAGGGAGAGGGCTCCATGTCTTGGGTGTCCTTTCTGCAGGCCGGAACATTCCGCCCACCATCCGGCTTCTGTCGTAGCTATCCTCTCATTTCTGTTTTGCAGCCCTTGTATTTTCACACGTCCTTAAACCACCCTCATATCGTGGCTGTGGTAGAAGTGGTTGCTGAAGGCAAGAAACGCGACGGGACCCTCCAGACGTTGTCATGTGGTTTTGGAATTCTTCGGATCTTCAACAGCAATTCGGGATCTCCTTCCTCTGCGTCCCAGGACAGACGGTATCCACCTTGTTTTCTGTATCTGGAGTTTCCTGGCATCTTTCTGTGGTGATGTAGCCGCTCAGCTCTTGGCAGCAACAGAAGGCCTTAAGTTGTTGTGTCTTCATAACAGCACGCTGTGGGGTATTTTTCGCTTGGGGGGTTTTGCCACTTCCAAGTGAGCTGAGGAATTGCTCTAGGCTGGAGGCCTGGCTTTGGCCATGAGCCTGGGATTTGGTGTAGGGTGGACACGGCTCTGGTCCTGCTCTTACTCCCTGTGGGGCTCCAGGCAGGTTACTTAAACTCTTTGACCCTGAATTCATTCGTCTGCACTTGAGGGATAATAATAATACCTGTCTCATAGGGGTTGCTTGAGTATTAAGTAATATGTTTTTCACAAATATTAATAGATGCCCAGTAGGCAGTAGGTATGCATTCAGCAGATGCTGTGAGCACCTACTGTGTGCCAGGCGAGATGGTGTATAATCCTTCCAGCCACAGTTAAAGTTCGCATCATTACTGCAGATCAGGGTTTCTCAACCTTGGCACCTGACATTTTGGGCTGGCCAGCTCTTGCTGTGCGGGGGCTGTCCTAGGTGTTGTAGGATATTAGGCAGCATCCCTGGCCTCTACCCAGTAGATGGCAGAAGCACCCACTGCTGGGTTGTGACAACCAAAACCATCTCTAGACATTGCCCAAATCATCCCTGATTGAGAACCACGGCTCTAGATACACAACCATGCAAATTCTTCAAACATTGTCTTTCTTGGGACATTTTAGAGTTTTATAAATTTCCCTTGGCATTGGTTTCGAGCTCCTCAGTTCTTGGGTTCCCTTGGGACGGGGCTGTACGCATGTCGGACATGCTTGGGCGAGGGCGCCGAGTGCCGGGAGGCCGATGCTCTCCTAAGCTGCCTGTTTTCTCCGGAGGACGTGATGGAGGGTGTTTAGAAGTCTGTAGCAGGTGTGTGGTGGGTGGGGCTTCCACGTGCTTTCCTTCTGTGCAGAAGGCTGACGTGTGTCCTGGGTCCTGTCTTCCAGGTTGCGGCTGTACCACGGCACCCCCAGAGCCCTCCTGCACCCGTTTCTCCAGGACCCCGTGGAGCGTAAGAGCCGGCCTCGGCAGCCCTTGCTGACCTCACCACTCCCCTGAGTGTTCCACCTTTAGCTGTGTCCTGTGGTCTTTGCCAGTGTGAAGCACCGTCAGCTTCGCTAATTTATTTAATAGGTTTGGGCAAACCTATCATGGCCTTGGATTTGTGGCGTAATTTAAAGAACTGAAACGTACCAGCCCAAAAGGAGGGCACTGCTCTGTGAGGATGAGTGTGGGAGGGTCTGTGGTAGCCTCCTGGGGGCAGGGAATTGTCCTCCCTACCTCTTGGAGAACAGCTCTGCCCGGCAGATGAAGCAGTAGCTGTCCACCTGGCCACCACTGTCCAGCAAAGCCTCTGGTCCCTTGGTCGTTTCCAGCACAGCGAGGCCTTCCACCTTCCACGAGACCTGCTGGAGAGTAGGGCGGGGAGGGGAGCCGTCCTTCTGTGCCTCTGAGACCAGCTCCTCCCAGGCAGCCAGAGGGTGCACGGTCAGGAGGGATAGAGTGGGGGGCCCACTCTGCTGCTCCCACCTGGAGGGTGCCAGGAGGGGCACCCAGAGGAAGGGTGAGGCGGGGCTGTGGGCTGGAAGGACATCGGAGAGGCCCGGAGCAGAGGCTGTGCTTGCCCCGGGGGCAGCGTGGACCGGGTGTGGTGGTTGGAGGTGGATCCGTCAGGGAGGGTGGCTTTCTGTGTCTTCGAGGTGCGCTGTTACCCAGATCCCTTGAAGGGGACTCTGTGTGTGCTGCGTGGCCTGTGCTAAAGGCCAACTGCCTACTGAGCTCGGCGAAAATCTCATGATAGGGCAGCAATTAGTCAGAAAGTTAATTTTCTTTATAAAGACTGGCATTTAGGTTGTTTTTCAATTGAATTTAATTATTCATTTGCCAGGATTTTCTCTTCTGAAGTCTCCCTACCTCTCAAACGGCGTACATGGCCACCGTGTTTATCCTGCGTCCGCAGTCCTAGGGCGGGTGCGAGTGTTTCCGTGGAAGCTGCGAACTCGCGGGTGGAGGGCGTGGGGAGGAGCCAGCCGCGGGCCGTTCGCTCCTCCTTTCGGGTGGCATTTCCAAAAACTTGCTGGTAATGCGATAGGTTCGCATGAGTCAGAACTCAGAAGGCAGGAAGTATAAAAGTTCAGAGTGAGGTCTTTCCCCCACACCCTCATCTGCCGCCAGGTGGGACTCTCTCTGAGTTCCCGTGGACGCTTCCAGGGTTTTTTTATGGCCACAGAAGCAAGTGCACGTGTCTAGTACTGCCTCTTGTTTTTGCCCTCTTTCTACTCGACGTTTCACACCTTGCTTTTTCCCCGTAACGATTTATCTTAGAGAATGTGTCATGTCAGTACACAGAAAGCTACTCATTGCTTTTGAGGCTGTGCAGTATTTTGTGGAGTTGACGTTCCTTGATTGATTGACTCAGTCTCCTGCAGGGGGATGCTGGGCGGGTCTGTAGGAAGGAAAGGCTGGAAGCCATGTTGCCGTGGACGTCTGCCCTTTTGCAAGTGTGCAAGTGAATCTGCAGGATAAATTTCTGCAGTGGAATGGCTGGGTCTGAGGGTCTGAGCATTGTGTTTTGCTCAATATTTTGCTCAGTATTTCTGTGTGCCCTCCATAGAGGCCGTGCCAATTTTCTTTCTGACCAGCCATGGAGTTTTACCTGGAAAATGCTTTTCAGCAATATTTTAAATGTTAAAGTAAGCAGATTCCATGTTTGGAGTGGTTAGGTGTTAAAAATATAGTTTTCATTAATTTCTTTTTCTAATGAATACAATAGTTCATATTTAGATCACTCTTTATAAAAATCAGAAAATGAAAGAGATGAATTTGTAACTCTCAGTGGCCTTCCACAGTATGGCCACAACCAGCCAGAGCTGGCCTAAGATGGCATGGTTTGCCTCGGAAGGTGTTGAGGTCCCTGTCAGTGGAGGTAATCAAGCCCAAGCAAGACTGATTATTTGGTAGGAATGTGAAGGGGGTGTATCTATGGTCCCTCTCAACTCCAGGCCCTGTGACTGTGGGGTATGCCTCCTCCTGCACCCCCTTTCTGTGGCTGCTGTCCTGCCACTGTGAGTACCTGCTCCCTCCCCCGTGTTGTCACCTGAGCTTCTCCCAGCTGTTTTCTCCAAGAGGCTTCCCTCGAGCCCTGGGCTGAGGGCATTTGCTTCCTCCTTCCCTAGTGCATCACCCAAACCTTACTTGTGGTTTGCCTGTAACTCTCCTGTGCATCGTGGGTGTTGTGTTTGTGTCTTAGCCGTCACCCCAGGAGAACGGCCCCTCCTTGAGGACAGGGCTGTGTCTCTGATGCTGCCGGCCTCCCTCCAATGCTGTCCTGCTCTTTGCTGGGGCCTGATGGATGCGTGTGCTGACACTCGAAGGAAGGCAGGCCTGGGATCCAGAGTGTCTTCCAGCCTCCTCTGGTGGCAGGGACCGGTGATGCCTGGGGAGACTGCACGGCCCGGTGTCTGTCCTGTGCCCTCACCTGGCGGGGGAAGGGATGAGCAGGAGAGATTTTGTTAGATTGGATCAAAAACAAATATCTGTTTCATTGCAGTTTTACCAGAGAGTTATTAAGGATTGATGATTTTTACTTTTAGGCTGAACTAACAGAGCAATTCTCCTCTCTCCCTAGAAAAATACCTTTTCTGTTCATGGTGTTTCTAAGAGTCTCTGTTTCTCGGCTGGTTTGACTGGAAGTGCCTTTGGTTTCAGTGATCACATTGGTGTTTTCTCCCCTAGAAAACAAACACATGACCCTCATTGAGAACTGCAGCCTGCAGTACACCCTGAAGCCACACCCGCCCCTGGAGTCCGCATTCCACCTTCTTCCCGAGAACCTTCTAGTGTCTGGTCTGCAGCAGATCCCTGGCCTCCTTCCAGTTCACGGAGAGACGGGTAAGGGCTTCTTTGATTCTGTTCACTTCGTGAGTCTGTGGTAGTTCACGGTCAAACCTCGAAGGAACTGGGCTCCTCCAGGGTGAGTGTGGGCCAGATGTGGCCAAGTGCCCCTCCTGAGCTAGCAGTATGGCCTGGGGGGGCACCTGTGGGGGCAGGGAGGGTGGCAGTGGCCATCCAGTGTAATCCCTTCCCGAGGAATGTCTCATACCCCTCAGGTCATTTGTCTTCTTTTTTCGGGAAAATGCTGTCATAAAACACATAGCTCGTGACTTCATGACCACAGCCAGGAAAACCACTGTGCTGGATCTTACCCACACTGTACCACAGTATCAATGACTTGATTATTGTTATTATTATTTTTTGAAACAGAGTCTTGCTCTGTCATCCAAGCTAGAGTGCTATGGCGGCAGCCTAGCTCACGGCAACCTCAGACTCCTGGGCTAAAGTTATCCTCCTGCCTCAGCCTCCCACGTAGCTGGGACTACAGGCTGCAGTGTACTCTGGCGCTGCCGGGGGGAGTGCTCTGGCGTTGCCGGTGGGGGGTGTGCTCTGGCAATGCAGGGGATGTGCTCTGCTGTAGGAATCTGCTGGACAGTCCTCATGACCTGGGCCTCGTGTTCCTGGGCACTTCTGGAGGCCTTTGGCTGTCTTGAGGAACCCTGAAGGGGGGACCACACCAGCCTTTCCCTACTTGCCATGTGCTAGAGATTCCGTGGCAGTACTAGAACCTGCCATCTTGGGTAGCCGACTCCTTGCTCAGTTCCAGGAAAAGGAGGATGTGGCGTTGTGTGCGAGGGGCTGAGATCGAGAGCAATGGCTCCTGGAAACATCAGGACGGAAGGAAGGTCTCTGCCCCAGCACAGTGTTTGTTGTCAGTGGTGTCCCCGTGCGTGGTAAGCCTGCTCTAGGTGTCCTTGTCTGTACTGGGGTGCAGGTGTTACTGTCTGGGTAGGTTCATTTCTTGCACGGGTCTGCGGTGAAGTCCCTGTTTTTCCAGCATTCCAGAGAAGAGATGAGAAATGCTGAATTAACCATGGATGGAAGTGAGCCTGGGGTTGTCTGTCCTGGGTCACTGTGGTATAAACGCCCTCCACGGCCCCCTTTAGGGGGTTTCATTGCCTCTGAAATCTGCCTGTGAGCTCCTGAGAGGGAGAGGAGACGGTGCATCATTGTCACCACTGTTGAGTTAAGAATGTGAAAACCCGTGCCTGGCTCTGAGCCCTGGGCTGTGGCCCATCTGCCTGGCCCCCGCGCATTGCCAGAGAGGGCCCTGTAAATGCCACAGTGACACGGGGTCACTGTGTGCAAATTGCACACAGTGCACGTTTCTGTGTCTGTCCTGATACTGAGCGTGGTGCTGCGTGTCTGCTTCCAAGTGTGTTGTGCCAGTCTTCTGTCCTGGGTGTCTCGGGGCCTGAAGTGTATCTGCTACCTTGTGAGTTACCAGTGGGTGTCGGTAGAACTGTGACAGAACAGTTCCGCGGGTCACCAAGGACTGGCTGTTCGTTACTGAGCTGGCGAAAGAGAAGGTAGGCGCCCTAAGAAGACAGGCCCCTGGGTTTAATGCTTAGTGTCTTACAGCCAGCTGGGCAGTCCGGGGGGCCTCTTACGGACAGTGGAGTTTGAGTTAAAGAAGTGTGAGCCCGGGATGTGCGATCCCAGCGCCTCATCCTTCAGGGTCACTCTCGGAGAAGAGGCCTGAGTCCTGTTCTCACGTCCGCCCTTCTTGTGTGGCGGCCCGTCAGTCACTGGGGCGCTGAACGCGCGCAAGCAGTGCCCGTAAACCTGCAAAGGGAATGGCGGTGTTTGCCGCTGCCGTGTGAGGTCCAGCGAGCAGGGGTCTGCAGGGGGCGTGAGCGCGCCCGGGGTCGGGAGAGAGTGCTGGCTCCACGCACAGCCAGTCTGAGGGAAGGGACAGGAAGACTCGGCTTCTCAGCGCCTCCCCCGGGGGCCGTTTCAGACAAGGAACGAGTTTTGCTCCGCCTCTCACTTGCGTGTGGGGTGACTCCAAGCCTGAGTCTGCTTTCCGACAGTTGTCCTTATCTCTGCTGTAAACTCTGCCCGGGAACGTCTGGGCTTTTGTGACTCACTTTTGAAAAGGGCTTCTTTGCTTGGTAGTATTTCGTAGCCCTGAAGGCCAGTACTCGCTTGGGTGGTGGCATTCATTTGTCTCATTTCAGAGGGTTTGATTTTGTTTTGATGCCATCTTGGGAGTGGGATAGTGGGTCATTTGTTAAAAGCCACACTATAGGAAGATTAAATTGTTTTGAATTGTAATTTTCACTGAGGTAATTGTGATTCACACGCAGTCGTAATAAATAATACAGAGAGGCCCCGGGTCCCTTTGCCCAGTTACCCCCCACGGTGTCATAACCGAGATACTGACATCCACACAACCCGTCAGTCTTACTCAGATGTCCCCAGTTTGACTTGTACTTATTTGTGTCAGGAAGTTTGCTCATAAAAATAAGGCCCAAGCCCATTGTCTAGAACTGGAACCCAAGGCCACAGGCAGTGCCAGGACTGAACTGATTGCCCGAGTAAGGCTCTCCCGTGGGGTGCTTGGAGTCCTGGCCCCGTCCTCAGCGCTCTGAGGCCCTGGAGGAAAGGTCGAGGGTCCCGGCTCGGGACACTCCTCTCAGGGGCCGTCTGAAACAGACAGGGTGCTTGCCCAACTCCTGCCCATCGGGAGTAGAGAGTGAGCTGGTAGGTTCTGGGAAGCAGTCAAGGCCGTGAGGAGACCCAGAGGAAGGCTCTCGCGTCCGTGTGTGCAGGTTAGTGTTGTCCAGGTGGTTCGGATGGCCGTCCCACCTCAGGATGACTCCCGGCTGCTGTGCGCTGTTGGGGGACGACGGTGGTGCCTCCTGGGCGCCGCCGTGGGTGTGTCCTGGTGCAGAGGCGGGAGGCCTGGCAGCTGCTGCAGGAAGACTGGCTGGAGGGCTGGTGAGGTGGCGTGCGGTGCACCGTGCCTGGTGGCTGAGTGGCCGGGCGGCCCTCGGTGGGGTGGAGCTGAATTTGGTGCGTGCCTACTTGGCAGCACCAATGGGCTCCCAGCGGCTGATCACAGGTGTCTTCCTGGGTGCTCACGGCTATAAAGAATTGCTTATCCAGTCTCATTGCCCTCTGCTCCCGAGGACTGGCCCCCACCCTCCCTCCCTGCATACATCTTGAGTGTCCCTGATGCCAGGCTCTGGGCCTGGCTGGGCCCTGCCTGCTGTACCGGCTCCCTCCACACCAGCCTGTTTCCGATATCCGTTTCCTGCTGACTTTGTGCTAGCCGACTGTGCGGTGGTCTTGGGAAAGTGGGGTGTTGGGTGGAGAGAGACCAGGAGGATATTCTTGGTCAGGCAAGTTGCTTGGGACGGCTGTTTCTAAGGCATGCCTTGCCCCCGCCACGCCTGCTGATGCTGCAGCGTCCCAGCCACGTGGCCATCCTGCACACCCTCCTCCTGGTGGGAACAACCCTCCTCAAACGCCGCCCTTAACACATCTCCTCTGCCTGCAGACCCTCTGGTGGCGCCAGCCTCTTCATCTTGGCTTTAGATATGCTTGCACCTGTTCACCTGCCCTCCCTCCCTTCCCACCCTCGCTGTCATTCTGGGTTAATCTTTGCTGCAGAGCGTGTGGAGAGGGACATCCCCAGCAGCCTGGATCCTCCCCTCTCCAGCTGGGTTGTCATGTGCCCGCTGTGCACTGGACATGGAGCTAGGTCCTGGGAGCCTGGGAGCTTCCTCTGTCCTCGAGGAGCTCACAGGCCAGGAGGTGCTTCTGGATCAGGACCAGGATTTTGTTCTTGTGGAGCCAGCCCAGGCTGTGTTTTTGTTGGTTGCCTTAATGTGCTCATGAGTATTCCTGTGTGTTCCAGGTGGTTCAAGGTAGATGCAGTAAAGTAAGGAACGACACGGTTGGCCGTGTTCTTGCTAAAGAGGAAGTCAGCGCTAAAGGGGAGCCAACCCCAAGGGGGCAGATATTATTAACACTTTGCATCCTGTAATCCGTGTTCTTGGAATTGCCAAATTATACAATTTGTTCTTGGAGGAGGTTTGGGGTGGAATTTGCACTGCAGATGAAATTCGATTTGCTTGATCAACATAGAGGTTCATTTGGGCGGGGTTCCATCTGAGCGGCAGCTCTCTTTCGTGCCTAGGGCATCATCACCCGTGGCCTGGAGGGCTGAGGGCCCTCGGTTGCTTCTGGCAGTTTTATTTCCAAGGAGAATCTTACACAGCCCTCTCCTTGTTTCAGGAGACGCCCTCCGGAAGCCTCGCCTTCAGAAGCCCGTCACGTGGTACTTGGACAATTTATTCTTCACCCTGTACCCCTCCCTTGAGAAATTCGAGGAAGAGCTTCTGGAACTCCTTATCAGCGACCACTTCCAGGAGGTACCGTCTCATGTCACGGCGACTTAGCCTGAAGAGTGGAGATGTGTGCGGCAGGGCTGGGCAGGGAGGGGCAGGACGCTGGCACCTTACGCTGCTGGGGGTGGGCTGTGGGGCCACTGGTGATGTGGTCCTGTCATTTCCCCTGTTTTTTGGCCAAAGAGGGGCACTCTCTCCGTCCCCGAATTGATAACTTACAGTAGGTCTTAGAGGACCCGTTTCCCCTGACAGCCAAGCCCCCTGCAGAACCTCCGGCTGTTGTTTTAACTTGGGTGGTGATGAAGGTGCTGTTAGCCTGAGATATTAATTAATATTAATTTTGTAGATCATGAAACAATCCTCATTTAAAAGTAAATTAAGTCACCAGATGAGTGTAGGGAAACCCATAAGTTACATCTGCAAAGGACATTTAGAGGATATTTGGCTCATTTCGAGGTGGTGACTAGAAGGCTTGGTCATTTCACCCATCACGGCGGTCTCTGGGGAGGTGCTCCCTGGTTCCCCACTGTGTGAACACATCCCGGTACGTTTGTCCCGGAGGGCCCATGTGGGCAGCGCGTTGCTGTTCCTCTCTGCTGCTTTTTGATATGTGGATTTGTCGAAGTGCCCTGGCAGGGCGTCTGGGATCTTTGCCCACAGCCTGTTTGCCCGCAGCCCCCAGTAGGGCCAGTCCAAACTGCACGCGCATGGCGCTCAGCCTTGCCTCGCACACAGGGTGAACTGAGGTTCCCTCTCTCGTCCCATCCCATCGATGATGGGGTTGCAAGCTGTAAAACACCAAGTCCAAGGAGATTATCTCTAGAGTTCTTGTCACCTCTAATAATGAGGATTCTTTTCGTTTTTTTGTGTAGAAGCTTGTTTATATGCCAGAAGTTCCTTGGAAAAACCTTTGCAGGTTTGGGGGGCTTCTTGTTTTTTTCAGGCAATAATCTTTCCTTCGTCTGGAAAAACTGGGCTCGATGAACTGTCACCAATGCTGTTAGAGCACAGTCTGTGTGGCCCTGGCTCTTCCGTTCCCTGCAGAGGGGATGCTGAATGGGATGTCTGTAGACGCCTCCACTGGCCAGGCCCTGTGCACTCCGCCCCTCACCTGCTCCTCTGCTCATGGCCATGAGAAGGTGCCGCCTCTCGTGGGGAGAGGAAGGGGCAGCCCTGGTGGCTCTCCCAGCTCTAAAAGAAGGGGCCACCACATGCCTGTGGACAAACTGCTCCTCATCCCCACTTTTAGGGCAAGAGAGGGACTTTACTTTTGACTTTAGAAACAAAAAGAAAGAAATTTACCAGCAGAGGACTGAGAAACTGGTGTGGTGCCATCTTGCTATTGCTTAGTGTCCTCTTTACGTCCCGCTCTTCATTGTGAGTCACACCTGCAGGGAGCACGGACAGTGTGGCCACGTGGCATGGCACCTTGTAACCGGCACCGGCAGAGCCTCCCAGGGCTGCTCTGGTTATACCTTCCTCCCTGCCCGTCCCCTCAGGCTTTTATGCTAATCTCATCTTTGCTTTTTGTTCTGGTTTTACCACATGTAGATGCGTCTCTAAATAATATGGGCTTGCCTGCTCTTGACCTTTACTTAAATGAAATCTTACTTTTTCATTTATGGATTTTTTTTTTGTTGGGTTTGTTTTCTGAGACAGAGTCTTGCTCTGTTGCCCGCGCTAGAGTGCCGCAGTGTCAGCCTAGCTCACAGCAACCTCAAACTCCCGGGCTCAAGTGATCCTCCTGCCTCAGCCTCCCGAGTAGCTGGGACTACAGGTGCGTGCCACTACTCCTGGCTGATTTTTTCTGTTTTTAGTAGAGATGAGGGTCTCGGTCTTGCTCAGGCTGGTCTTGAACTCCTGAGCTCAAGCGATCCTGCCCCCTCGGCCTCCCAGAGTGCTGGGTTTACAGGCATGAGCCATCGCGCCCGGCCTTTCATTCATGTTTTGTTTTGTTTCTTTTGCTCAGTGTCGTGTTCCTGGAAGATTTGTTCTTGCAGTTCGCGTAGCTCTATTTGCTCGCTTTCTTTGCTGTGTGGTATTCTGCCGTGTGAGTGCGCCGTGACTTCTTTCTCCATTCTACTGTCGATGGACATCTGGGCTGTTTTCAACGTGGGGCTAGTAGGGCCCTGCTGTGAATATTCTCACATGTGTATTCTGGCTCTTACTTAGTAGACTCTCAAGCAGGAAGCACAGGGGACTTTCTTGAAAAATCCTCATATGTGTGCAGTTAGCTGGCTGGTCAGCTGGGGGCTGGCCTGCCTAGGACGGCTCAGCTGCAGGTGGTCTCTCATCCTCCCACGGCCAGCCTGGGCTTGTTCTCCCGGAGGTGGAGGATTACGACAGGAATCAGAAGTGTGCAGACACCTTCAAGCCTCTGTTTGCATTACAGTTGCTACTGTCCCATTGCCAAACCACATCAGTGGCCAAGTCCAGAGTCAGACACGTAGGGGCTCCAGGTTACAGGGTAAAGCGTGTGGCTCCGGAGAGGTATTACCTGGAGCCACGAACGAGTCACCCGTCCATGAGGGCTTGGTGGAATTCCCAGGATTTTGCCAACTCAGCAGTAGCTCCTGGGGGCGCAGGCGGCGTTGGGCGTGGAGCCTGCCCGCCTCTGCTGGAGCAGCCAGGCTTTGTGTCTTGTCCGGGCGTCCAGGTGTGAAGGCTGCTGCATCATGTTATGCTTCCTTCCTTGACGAGTGGCTGTGTGGACGATTTTTGCTGCTTGTGTTATTTTTGTCTAGGTACTGGGAGAAGGAAATTCTCTGATGCAGTGTCAGCCTGCCACGTTCACTCGTAAGTCCCGGAGAACGTTGTTTTTTCACTCCGCAGTCAAAGAGGTCTTTTAGAAATAATGATACCGCCATTTTTCTTCTGTTTAAAATCTTCTGCTGGCATTTTCTTGCTCTTGGACTGCCGCCTAGGCTCCTCGACCTTGGCGTCAAGATGTGCGTAGTTTGGTTTTTGCAGGTTTCCTTGCCTCACGCCGTGCAGCGCCCTGGGCCTGCCTTGCAGCTTGGACTCCGTCTGTTCTCACGGCAGGCCCGTGACACACAGCTCACTTCCTAGACGTTCTTCCTGCACATCTTCGTGCGCTCGCTGTCAGGCTTCAGGTCTGGACAGGGCTCCCTGACCACCGTGGGGGGCGGTGTCCCTCACCACCGCTCTCCAGCCCGTCGCCCTGCTCGTTCCTCCTGGGTGCTCGGCCCTCTCTGGGAGCGCCTAGCCTTCTTCTCTCGAAGACAGGGGCTTTATTTTGTTCGCCCCTGCACACGATGTGCAGAACGGGGCTTGGCATATGGTAGCGCAGTACTATTTAGTTGTGGGAATGAACAATTCCATTGTTTGGTCCCCAGTCTAGTAGTCTCTGAAATTACCGAGTTATTAGTTACATATATATAGGAATGAGCTGGATTTTCTTACTCTCTACCCATTCTTGACAATGTAATTCCATATAATTTGGTCTTATATGAAATATTTATAAACACAAAGCATAGCATAAGATTGAAATAGCAGCATCCACTTTCTTGGTGTAGTTCCTGCTGTTTTCTTATCTTCCAGAGAGGATTATGTGAAGATACAGATGTTTTAAGAGTATCATTGCTGAATTTTATGTATTCTCATAAAGTCACTTGTTAATGTATTTTTACTATCTTTGTATTTTAGTTCTTGTCTGGCTGGCAGATACTCAGTTATCTCTATAATTTTATTTTCATTATCCAAAGACTAATAGGTTGAATGTAAGTCTGTTCAGCTTTATCAATGGACAGTGAAGACTCGAAAATTCAGGGATCATTTTGCAAAGATCACATAATTTAATAAACACTAATAGCCAGGAGGAATACCCTTGTTTGTTGGTTAAAGCGCCTGTATGTTTTTTATTAAGATGAATCACTTTGCTATCCAGTGATCACTTTGGGGCCCATTCCATTTTTACTGGCTTATGACTTAACTGCCTAGGAGCGTTCCTCCCTCCGGCTCGAGCCGCAGGTCTCTGGAGGGACGGAGTTGGAGCTGGACGTGCTCTGCCTCCGGCCGCCCCTCCATCCCTGGCTCTCCTGGCCTGGGAAGTGGGCTCCCGGACCTGGGGCCCGAGCCTTGCTGAAGGAGCTGAGCGTGCGATTATGAGCTTGCTGCATCTCGGGCACTGTCAGCTCAGCCAGTGCAGCGAGAGGGTGAGCCTGGCAGTGGAGGCCCCCGTGCCCTGTCGGAACTGCCAGCACCAGGAGCTGCCCCGAGGCCAGCGGTTGGGATTGGGTCGTGTGTCTTACATGGGCTTGGACTCATCCTCACTAAGCATCACCTGATCTGGAAATGCTGCAGCTTTGGTCACGGTTTCTTCTCTCCGCTTGCTTACCCTGGGGACTCTTCCTCCCGCGCTCGGCTCATTCTGTCTGCCTGTGCTGCTTCCAGGGCGCGCGGGATAGCAGTGCCCTGGAGATCCTGGAGCGGCGCCTGCACGTGGGTGTGCACAACGGTCTGGGCTTCGTGCAGAGGCCGCAGGTGGTCGTGCTGGTGCCCGAGATGGACGTGGCCTTGACACGCTCAGCCAGCTTCAGCAGGAAAGTGATCTCCTCTTCAAAGACCAGGTATTTTCCCCGGGGTCCTGAGGGCTGGGTGGGGACGTATGAGGGATCACAATGAAATGAGGTTGTTTGTGCACATCAGGTGTGGACTCAACTACGTGGAGGTACTTCCTTGTCATCTTTCTTTCCTCTTGCTATGTTGTCCCCATTAGGAACAAGCCTCAGAGTTGTAAGTTTGGAAAAAGCCTATTTTTGTGCTATGACAATTTTTTTTTTTTTTTTTGAGAGAATGTCTTGTTCTGTCGCCCAGGCTGGAGTGCAGTGGCGTGATCACAGCTCACGGCAGCCTCAAGCTCCTCCTGCCTCAGCCTCCCAAGTAGCTGGGACTACAGGCACGCGCCACCCCACTCGGCTAATTTTTCTCATTTTTTGTAGAGATGGGGTCTCCCTGTGTTGCCCAGGCTGGTCTCGAACTCCTGGCCTCAAGCTATCCTCCTGCCTCGGCCTCCCAAGGTGCTAGGATTACAGACGTAAGCCAGTGTGCCTGGCCATGCTGTGACAGTTTGGGAGTTAGCATTATGGGCATTTCCACCTGTGGCTGCTGAGGGTCTGTGCAGACCCTTGCGTTCTGTCCTGTAGACGTGCCTTGGGATTAGTTTCCCGTGTGACCGAGAAGCGGAGTGCAGCCGGTCCTGCCATTCTGTGCAATCAGCGCTTCCCAAATCAGATACCATGGACATCTCTGCAGGGTGTCCCACCCCTCCTTTCTCTCGTGAGGCTGGGCAGGGGCCAGCTGTCCTCTGCAGCAGGCCAGCCCTGGAGAAGGAGCCTCATCTTCTCCGTGGTACTTCCTGGTGATTTGGCCTTATAATTCCATCTGCCTGCAGGCAAGTGCTGGCAATTTGGAAGAGGTGTTGATTGTGACACTTGAAAAAAAGCACTGGTTTGGGGCATTACCTTGGGGGCCAAGTCACATGGCAGAGCTTGCAGCATCGCACAGGTGGACTCACTGCGTCAGCTGTGCCCAGTGTCCTGGGTCCCTGGACTGCCCCCTTTTGCTGTCACTGATGGTGTTGGAGGTGGGTGTAGGGCATGGTGGGAGCCAGCACCTTAATGTGGCTCTGGTTTGTGTTTCTGCTGCAGCTCTGGAAACCAAGCTCTAGTGTTGAGAAGCCGCCTCCGACTCCCCGAGATGGTCAGTCACCCGGCGTTCGCAATCGTCTTTCAGCTGGAGTACGTGTTTAACGGTCCTTCGGGAGTGGACGGCAACGTAAGAACCATTGTGGTGTTCAGGTCTCCTCTGGTGATGGGCTCTGTGTGCTGAGGATAAACGCAGTTGGCATTAACATTTTTCCCATTAAAAGCAGTGTAATTATTATTAGCAGTGTGGATGACAAGTATGGGATATGGTTCTAGAAAATACTTCCCGATGACGGCTTTGCTATTGTCATTCCCATCTCTATGGCAATAGTACTGACGATAGAGGAAGAAACAAATTCAGTTCCTCCCACTGTGCTCTCATAGCGGCTTCTGACACCAGACGTGGGGGATGTTCCCCACATAGCAGACAAGCAGTCAGTTCTGTAGCAGACACGGGCCGGGCGTCCTCCAGTTCAATTCTGACACTGTCTACCTAGGGGTGGCGTCCACTCCTGCAGCCTGAGGGCTAAGTTCCACAGACCGCCCCACCTCTTGCTGACCGCGCTCCAGGTTGTTTACCTGTGCTTCTGTAAACTGGGGTTCCCTCACCCCTGCTTGGGTTGGACTAATTTGTGAGAGTGGCTCACAGACGCAGGGAAATGCTTTGCTTACATTTGCTGGTTTATCACAAAGGATATTACAGGGGACGTGGATGCAGAGATGGACAGGGCGGAGTGGGAAGGGGCGGGAGCTTCTGTGTCCTTTCTGGGCGCACCACGCTCCAGGAACCTCCGTGTGCTCAGCTATCCGGAAGCCCTCTGAACCCAGTGCTTTTGGGGTTTTATGGAAATTTTATTACATAGGCATGATTGATTACCCTTCATTGGCCGTTGGTGATCAACTTAACCTTCCACCCCTCGCCCCTCCCTGGAGGTTGAGGAGTGGGGCTGAAAGTCCCAACCCTCTAAGCCTGCCTTGGTCTTTCCTGTGGCCAGCCCCATCCTGAAGCTGCCTAGGGGCTGCCAGCCACTGTTTTCTCATTTACCAAAAGACATCACTTTGGAGATTCCAAGGATTTTAGGAGTTGTATGCCAGGAAGCTGGAAGAAGAGCATATACAAATTTCACAATATCATAAGTACATTCTGCTGCCTGATAGTAATAAATAGGTCAGTAGGTTTCACGAAGCCAAGTAGCATTAATTCGTAATTATCAAATCAATAATTATTTTGAAAACTGATGCTATTTTAATGTACGTTCCATGTGATATTGGCGTAGTAACGCTTGAATTTGCTTAAGTGATAAATGGCTTCTTATTGTGAACTTTATATGTACCTATATCATAACTAGCAGTAAGAATTTGTAGGTTCAGTTGGGAGAAATATAATGTGTAGATATGATTTACATCATTGATGTAGATGCTTTGGAAAACCCAAGTCATGCTGTCCTTGGGATTCAGTTGTCTGTTTGAAGAAGCTGATAGAGTTGTCCCCCTTTATCCACACGGGGCATGTTTCAAGACCCTTAGTGGTGGATGCCTTTAACTGAGGATAGTACTGAACCTTATACCGTATGTGCTATGTTTTTCCGTATATACCTACGTATGTTAAAGTTTAATTTATAAATCAGGCATGATAAGAGATTAACAGCAATAATCAGTAATAGACCAATTATAACAATATACTATAATAAAAGTTCGTGTGGTCTCTCTCTCTCTGTCTCAGCTGCTACAGGTAGATAGTGCCTACAGCGTGGATACGCTGGACAAAGGGATGATTCGCGTCCCAGGTGGGACAGAGTCGGATGGTGCCAGATTTAATGAAACTACTCAGATTGGCACACAATTTAAAATTTGTGGGCTGGATGCGGTGGCTCATGCCTGTAATCCCAGCACTTTGGAAGGCCGAGGTGGGAGGATCACTTGAAGCCAGGAATTTAAGACCAGGGTGGGCAATATAGTGAGACCCTGTCTCTACAAAAAATTTTTAAAAATTGGCTGGGCATGGTGGCGTATGCCCGTAGTCCTGGCTATTCGAGAGCCTGAGGCAGGAGGATCTCTTCTCTTGAGGCCAGGAGTTTGAGGTTGCAGTGAGCTATGATCGCACCACTGTTTTCCAGTCTGGGTGACAAAGTAAGACCTTATCTTTAAAAAATGAAAATAAAAATAAAACTTAATGAATTGTTTATTTCTGGAACTTTCCACTTAATATTTTCATACCAAGGTTGATCTTGGGTAACTGAAACTGTGGATAAGGGGGGACTACTGTATCTCTTTCACAAGTAAATTAAAATCTACAAAACGGCTGACAAGACATGGTGCTCGGCCTGCCTACCATTGTTACTGGGCTCTCGGGAGCAGCTGATGAAAGGACGTAGGCACTGAGGACAGTCCGGGGTGCGCCGTAGGAAGGAGAGCCAGGTGTGGGAGCATAACTGCCGCTTCATGTTTCTGATCTCTGGCAGCAGCGACGTGACCTCCCCAGTGTCCCCGCTTCAAGCCTGTATGAGTCGGAGTCCTAACTAGGTGCGGAAATTTGGAGGCACCAGGAGTTCTCATACTCTAACCACGGTCACAGTCATTTTAATGAAACTGTTGCTCCAGTTCTTCTTTTCTTTACTTATTGCCAGAAATTTCAGCTAAAATGCAACCATTTTTGAATATGCCAGAGCAGGTGGGACTGGAGCATCCTGGGTGGGCTGTGCTTCCCTGAGAGGGTGGGGCTTCCGGGGCTGGGGAGAGCCTGGAGGAGAAACGGCCTGCAGGATGCTGGGCTCAGGTGCGGTGCCCCAGCTGCGCTGCCTTGGCTGCCCGGCGTGGGGGATGAGGGGGCCGGCGGGAGGAGCAGCGTATGCCTGGCACCTCTGTGGGGGCCCCCTGTCTCCCTCCTTAGACGCCTCACTCGCAGTTAGTGTCTTCTAGAGAATGTGCGTTACAATTCACTTGCAACTATAAAATCTGTATGCTGAAACTAAGATGTCGTATGTGACACTTTATTAGTTTTTAACTCTTCGTTGAAATGCTTAACCAGTGGCAGGTGGTCTGGATGCCATGCCGCCGCACAGAGCGTCGGGAATGTGGCTGTGTGACGGCTCATCAGTCCTTTCTGATGTGGAGGTTGATCATAATACGGAATATTGGGTTCCGGTTTGCTGTCGTCAAGTGTACTTTCTTCAGTGTGATCTGGAAAGGAAACGTTCCAGGGTATGGAATGACTTTCCACGCAAACTGCTTGCTGTGTGGCACATTGAAAATGGGTTAAGCATTCAGTGGGTGCAACCCGAATTGAGTGTTCCCAGCACCAGCAGGTTGGCACGTTGGAGGAGAAACAATGGTGGTGCCTCATGAGCTCTTGTTCCTTCCCTGGAAGTCAGTCTGTGGGACGGTGGGGGACAAGCGGGGGCCTCCCCTGTAGACTGGGGTGGGCCCGAGGAGGGACACTCACACCATAGCTGCCTGGTCCCTTAGTGGCCCCTACAGAGTATCATTCTTCAGTTGGGCTCAGGCCTTTTCATTGCAGTTCTGTATTCAGGCTGCAGGTTTTTTCTTCATTTTCTTTTGTGAAGACTTTACGTGATGGAAATTTCCAGCGTAAACAAAGGCAGATGGGATAGTGACAGGTAGCTTCAGCGACTGTCAACTTCATGGATAGTCTGCTTCATCTGTGTCCTCTCCACAACCGGTTCTAAGTTGTTTTGAAACAAATTCCAGGCATAATTTTATTTCATCTGTAAACATTTTGGCATGTACGTTTCTTTTTTTTTAAAGAAACTTTGTTATTATGGAAAATTTCAAACCTGAAGCTAGAGAGAAGCGTGTGATGAGCTCCACGCCCCACCACCAGCCTCAGGCTTACCGGCTCACGGCCGGTCTGCCCCGCATCTGAGAGCGAGTCCTAGGCGTGTTGTTTCGTCTGTAAACGGTTCACTGTGTGTCTGAAAAGGTGGGGGCTTCACAGCATCACTGCAAGCACCATTATCACAGCTAAAAATTGAAATAAATTTCTCAGTATCATCAAATGTCCAGTCAGCCTGGGTGTGCATTTCTTACGTATTTTACTTGATCAGAAATGGATAAACCCAAATAGCGTACTCTTCTCTAGAAAATGATTCCTGACTGAAGTCTTCCTGCCTGAGCTGGGCAGCCTGTGTGTTTCTCCCTAGGGGTGGTTTCCTGGTGCCCCTTTGACACTGGGATCTGTCCTCACCGTGGCCTTGCCGCACTCGTTACCCCTGTGTTTCTTTACTCCCAATGCTGGAAGAACCAAAACGCGCCAGACTTCTGGCCTCGTGCTTCAGACCAGGAGCCAAACGCACGGTGTCCCGAGGTTCTCTGTGGAACGATTCCCCTGTAAATGGTACCTACAGGCAAGTGGGGCCTCTGGGTTGGTGAGAATATGGGCAAGTACCATATCCAGTTCACACTCACCCGAGTCTGAGTGGATATTTTTGGCTCTGCGTAGTTTGTAGTCATTAAAAACAAACCAGAAAGAAAAGTTTTGAGAAGACACACCCGTTGTTTTCAATCTGTTGTTAAAATTTGCATTTTTTAGTTATCCAGAGCAACTAAAACCTCTCATCGTGCTTTGTCTGTGGTCAGCTGCGATGAGCCCTACAAGGGGTTCCTGCCCTCCAGACCACTTCCTGCCCAGGGTTCTGGGGACAGTGCAACCTCAGGTGGCCACGGTGCTCCCTCTTTAGAAATGCTGTCAGCGTGCAAGCGTGGGCTCCTTAAATGTGTGCTGCCCGAATGGATATAAAACCAACTCCGCGAACACGAGCGTGGCGTGCAGAGAGGGCCAAGCTGCAGAAACAGGCAGACCCCAGCGTCTTTCGCTGCATTTTTATGTCAGAATCAATGTACGTCCCCTTGTGGCTTCTCGGGCTGAAAACAGTCCTTTTTGGGGGAGTTCACATGACAAAATCACCCCCTCCCAAATCTCTCGGAGGTAAAGATCTAATTTATTATGTACGTATTTACTAATATTCTTTGAACAAAACAAATCCATTTAACAAAAATTTGAGCGTTTACCGTGTGAAAGGTGCTGGTTGAGGTGCCCAGCACGCCCCAGTGCTGCGTATTTTGAATATTCTATATTTGGAGCCTACATTTATTCTGGAAATTATATAAATTTAAATTTCCTAAAACTTGGAAAAATCGATGTCTTGAGGGTTTTCTCGAGATCTTTCAAAATAATCCTGACCCCATGCCGTGGAGCACAGCGCGAGTCCCAGGCAAGTGCCCACACGGGGACAACAACTCGCCTTCTCGTCTGCTGGCTCTGCGCCCGCGCGTGCTGCCCTGGGCGGGGGCTGCCCTCGTGCCCCCTGTTGAAATCGTTTTCTTCGGCAGAACCAGGACGTGGCTGCCAGGCCAGGCCCAGACAAGTCTGGGGAGATGACAGCCCTGCTGTCTTGTTTGTAGTCCTTCTGCTCTGTTGCCTTTGCAAGTCTTTGGTTGAACATGGAGCTGGTGGTGCCTGTTCCTTTTTTCTTTTAGAGATAAGCTTTGTGGCCGGGGGACAGGCTCAGGTAAAGGTGCTTGTGGAATTGACCCCCTTATTCAAAAGCGTGCTAGGTTTTCACTCTGGGAACCAGTGGAAGGTTTCTTGCCCTCAGTTGATTTTAGTACCTCACACAGCTTTGGGGATGATCTGCAAGAATCACCCCGCTTTGGCATATGCTCAGTAGCATGTTACTTTGGCACGTGCTCAGTAGATGGGTGTGTAATTCACGCATGCCTGTGCGATCAGCGGAATCCTCCTGCTCAGCCAGCGGCCTTGTGTCGGCGAGCAGCTCCTTTCCCGCAGGGTCAGAACAGAGCCGAGGACCACCGCAGCTGGGAGCCAGGCAGGCGCGCTCATTCTGGGAGCAGGTGACGAGGAGCCTGTGCCCTTGCCCAGTGGCCCTGCTGCTTCGCCTGTGCAAATACACCTAGCGGAGCTGTATTACTTGAGACTCTTGTGGTTGCGAGAAACAGAAACCTGACTCCTGACTCAATTCAGCTTAAGCGACAAAAAGGGCATCCACAGGCTCTCACACCTGGCAAGCTGAGGAGGGTTCTGGTCTCAGGATCTTCAGGGGCCCAAATCACGGGTTGTTTTTGTTCCGCCCCCGTCCCAGTTCTGTGTGACGGATCCGACCGTGACCTCCGTGGCTTTTCCCTCCAGTACGGTCTCTCGTTCGGGAGCATCTGTTGAGTCTGGTTTCCATGTCTCTTTGGCCTCCTTGAATCTGGAACAGTTCCTCAGCCTTTGTCATTTACAATTTGATTTTTTAATATTTTAGTCTCCCTCCTTTAAAAAATTTTAAAGAGAATGTACCTTATTTTGGATTTGTCTGATGTTTCCTTATGATTGGAGTCAGATGCCTCCCTGGCCAGAACACCATGTGGGTGCGGTGGTGTCCTTAGAGCCTCAGGGCCACAGGTACGTGACGTCCGTCATGGGCGACGTGGAGTGTGGTGATTTTGTGTGATGTCTCCAGTGTAGAGCTACTGTTTTTTCTCCTTGCAACTAATAAGCAATCTGTGGGGAGATTCTTTAAGACTACACAGCTTATCAGTCGGCTCCTCATCTATTTCTGTTTAACTTTAATTTTTATTTATTCATTTTTAGAGACAGGGTCTTGCTTTTTCACCCAGTCTGGAGTGCAGTGGTGCAGTCGTAGCTCACTGCATCCTCGAACTCCTGGGCTCAAGGGATCCTCCCAGCTTAGCTTCCCATGTAGCTGGGACTACAGGCATGTGCCACTATGCCCGGCTAATTATTTATTTGCTTGTAGAGACGGTGTCTTGCTGGTTGCCGAGGCTGGTCTTGAACTCCTGGCCTCAAGCGATCTTCCTGTCCCAGCCTCCCAAAGTGCTGGGATTACAGGTGTGAGCCACCATACCCAACTTCTGCTCCTCATGTAAATGTCCCCCTGGAGTTGGCATTGTTGGTGCTCCTTGCAGAGGGATCCCCAGCAGGCCTGCTGGTGGGCACGGTGTTCTGCTGGCAGCCCTCCCTCCCCCACTGGGGACTGGCTGACTTGTTCGCTGAGTGCATGTGGATGCAGACTCAGGGGTCCCTGCTGTTTGAATTGTGGCCCCTGGTTATTTTGGTGCTCAAATTGTCCCAGATTTGACCAGACGAAGTCCTGTCAGGCTGGTCCCTGTGTCCTTGTGACATTCTCCATCCTGTCTTGTTTTTTGAGCATTTTTTTATTTTTTGGCATCACAAGATGCTGCTCGCTCATTTTGCATCATTTTGCCGATCTGTGAGGAGCTGTGGTTTCCCAGGCCCCTCCTTTTAAAAAAATAAACATTTAAGTTTAGAACAGTTTTAGATGTACATAAAAATAGGCCAGGTGCAGTGGCTCACACCTGTCATCCTAGCACTCTGGGAGGCCGGGCAGGAGGATTGCTCCAGGCCAGGAGTTCGAGATTTACAGAAAGATTCCATGAAGCTGGCAGAGTTCCCGTGCAGCCCATGTCCAGTTTCCCTGTTACCAGCACGATTCCCATGGCATGTCGTCATGACCCAACCCCATGTTGCTGTATGATTATTAACTGAAGTCTGTCCTTTACTGGGATTTCTTTCCCTGCTGCCCTGTTTCTGTTCCAAGGTCCCATCCAGGATGCTACATGACATTTAGTCTTCTCTAGAATGTGGCAGTTTCTTAGACTTTCCTTGTGTTCTTTTTTTCAGTTTTGGTTTTTTTTTGAGTCAGGGTCTTGCTATATTGCCCAGCTGGTCTCAAACTCCCGGGCTCATGATCCTCCTGCCTCAGCCTCCTGAGTAGCTGTGAGACTTTTCTTGTTTTGATGAGCCCTGGTTCTTTCTAAAGGGGAATGTGTTAGGAATCAGATCTCAGGTGTATCTTTTTGTCTACAGCCTTTCAGTGGACAGAGCTGGGAAATTTTACATGTGTACACACAGGCACATACACACACACGTCTAGAGGTATATATATGTATATGTATGTACATATGTGCTTAAACACACACATGCACATGCATCCGTATCACATACACAGCGCAGGAATTGAGTTCTCTCGCTGGTCCCTTCAGCCTTGGTCTGTCCGCACGTCCCCACATCCCCACATCCCCACAGGGCTCTCCCTGCCTCTCCCTTCCCTCTGCCCCTCCCTCCTTCCACTGAGAGAACCCAGGCTCCTGGCGCCATCAGTGTGGTCGCTCCTTTGCTCAGTCCTGAAAGGCGTCCAAGGTAATCACTGCAAAGGATAAACCCACCGAAGAGAGTTCAGGATTTGTGTGCAGCCTGTCCCTGCCCAAGGACTGAGGGGGCTATAGTCCGATATAGTCTGTTTTCACAGGTCTCTTGGATTTGTCCCCTGCTTATGCCCCTGTGGTGGCATTATTCATTTGAACTATAATAGTGGGTCCTTATATTTCTGTTTGCTTTCAGTTTTAATTATTTTATGCTCTCCATCCTTACTGATTTAATTTTATTTTTTGGATATATAGAACACTAATATGCCTTAAGAAATTCTTAAGGTCAAAGTTCTACAAAAAGGTGATGTCAGAAAAGTATGTCCATCTTCTGTGTCCCTTCCACCCCACTGTCCTCACCTTTCGGTGGTGACCGACTTTCATGCTTCCTGGTTTACCCTTCCTGGGCTGCTTTTTACAAATATAACCAGATATGTGTGTGTTTTCATCGTTCCCCTAACACACAAAGAGTAGCAGCCTGCGCACGTGTCTGTTTGCCCTTTAATGTGGATCTCGGCAGTCGTATCTGCTTCTTCCCTCCTTTTTCCAGCTGCGTAGTACTCCGTCATGTGTCTGTACCAACGTACCACGACTGGTCCAGCCAGTTCCTGTGCTTTGGTGTTCGGAGGCTTCCACTGCTTTGCGGTTCCAGAGATGCTGCAGTGAGGGACCCGTGCCCACGCGCTTCTGTATCGTGGGAGCCGTGTCTTCAGGGCGAGTTCCTAGAAGTGGGCTTGCGGGAGCGAAGGAGGGGCGTGTCGATCACGTTGTTGGATGCTGTCAGATTTCTCTGCAGGGGGGCCGTGTCCCGTTTGCTCCCACTGGCGCTGTTACTAGTGAGGGCGCCTGCTCTCCTCGGCCTCACCTTAGGGGACATCCTCAAGATTTTGAATTCTGCCAGTCTGCTGGGTGAGAATGGAATCACAGTGTAGTTTTAATTTGTATTTCTCTGATTATGAGTGAAGTTGAACATGTTTTCTTATGTTTATGAGTTGTCTATTTACTACTTCTGCTCATTTTTCTTATAGAGTTTTTCCTTTTTTCATCAGATGTTCAAAGTTCTTTGTTAAGGATATTTGCTCTTTATCTGTGATGTATATCGCAGATATTATCTTCTAGTTTTGTCATTTGTCTTTTTGTTTTCTTCCCTTTTTGGCCATGTAAACATTAAAACATTTTTTAATGTAGTGAAATTTATCAGTCTCTTCTTTCATTACATCTGGATTTTGAGTCATGGGTGAAAAGCCTTTCCTCATTCTCTGCTTATGGAGGAATTCACCCATGCTTTCTCCTAGTACTTGTAGCGTTTTCTTTTTTATGTTTAGATCTCTTGTTTGTGGTGTGAGGGATGGATCTGGTTTTATCTTTTTCCAATGGCCCTCTGGTCCCACTACCGCTTGTTCAGAGTCCTTTGCCACAGTGATTTGGGGTCTGTGTTTATCACATGCTCCATCTTGCATAGAGCTGTGTCTGTTTCTGGACGTTTATTCATGTGCCGGGGCCATACCGCTTTAATTTTGGAGGCCCTGTTTTGTGTTTTAGCATTTCCTAGGGCAAGTTCAGACTCCTGGCTCTTCCTGTTCCTTGCTTTGGTTTTCTAGCTCTTTTTGCATGTTTATTTTTCTAGATGAACTTTAGTATCGAGAGGTCTAGCTCTGTAACCATGTTAATTGGCATTTTTTATTGGGATTGCAGTAAATTTATAAATGAATTTCGTGAGAAATTATATCTGAATTCTTAACATTCTGTTGAGATGTCCTAACCAAGAATAAGGGATGTATTTCCATTTGTTCTAGTCTATTTTTGTCTTTCAGGCGTGATTTTAAAAATAGTTTTTTAATGTAGATTTTGAACAGTTCTTATTAAATTTATTCACAGGCATTTAAGTTTTTGTGCTGCTATTATAAATGGGATTTTTTTCTATTACATTGTCTAACTTAGTATTATGTTTTTGTTTTATTTTTGTGGAAAGTCATTATTATTTCTAAAGTTTTATCAGCACTTCATATAGCTCGCATATGCCACATGCTGTCTTTAAATTAGACTTTGTATTTTGAGGTAGTTGTCGTCGCAGATGCAGGTATAAGGAATAAAGCAGGCAGGTCTCACGTCCCTTTTACCCGGCTGCCCTGTCTCGGTCTGTTTCCTGCTGCTGGAGCAGCACCAGACCGGGCAGTTTGTCACGAGCAGAAGTTCACTGGCTCAGCGTTCTGGAGGGTGGGAAGTCTAAGACCAAGGCGCTGGCATCCGGTGATTCTTGCTGCGCTAATGACATTTCATCATTTCATGAGGGCAGAGCCCTCATGGCCTAATGTCCTCCTGTCAGGCCCGACCTCCTCACCCTGTTGCATTTGGATTTCCAAAATATGCTTTTTGGGTGGGTGGGGTGACATAAGCAAACCATAGCACCGTTGGTGGTAACACTGTCTTTGATGAGCAGAGGTTCTGATCTTTAGTCCAGTTGGTCAACTTTTTCTTGCATGTTTGGTGCCTTTTGAGTCCTTTCCATGAGCTCTGCCTGTCGCAGGGCAGGAAGCTCTTCTCCATCCCTCCTGCATTTCCTCTGCTAGCTCTGCCTTACTCTCTGTTGTCCTCCAGTCTCACTGTTCGGCCTTTAATAAAAGAGAGCTTCCTGCTCCCAAGGTCTCTAGAATCCCAGGTCATAGAAATACCATCTCACAAAAGGTCTGGGGCCAGCCTTACGTGAATCCCTTCTAGGGAGTAATCACTGGATGTGGGGGATGGAGTTTCCTATTGCTCTACTATGTGGCCAAGGTTGGGGGGTGGAGGACAATGCCCATGGGACCGATGCTGGGCCCCAAACATGAGCCCAGGGGCCACTGGTTTTTTTTTTTTTTTGAGACAGAGTCTCACTGTGTTGCCCGGGCTAGAGTGCCGTGGCGTCAGCCTAGCTCACAGCAACCTCAGACTCCTGGGCTCAAGCGATCCTCCTGCCTCAGCCTCCCGAGTAGCTGGGACTACAGGCATGTGCCACCATGCCCGGCTAATTTTTTCTATGTATTTTTAGTTGTCCGATTAATTTCTTTGTATTTTTAGTAGAGACGGGGTCTTGCTCTTGCTCAGGCTGGTTTCGAACTCCTGAGCTCAAACAATCCACCCTCCTCGGCCTCCCAGAGTGCTAGGATTACAGGTGTGAGCCACCGCGCCCGCCCTAGGCTGTTGGTTTTTAAGACCCACTGGAGAGTGGGGAGGGAAGTATAACCTGCAGGGGCAGGTTCTCCAGAGGAAGCAAAAGCTGAGGCTCTGCAGTGCCACATGCATGGCCTGGGCCCCAAACACGGTCTCCAGAAGGTGGTAGCCGCATACCTGTTCCCTGCACGGGTCACAGCTCCAAACTCATAACGGTTTCCCTGTTGCTGCTTTTTAATCCGTGTCAAGTTGACACTTGTTTTGCAAAGAGGGCCAAAGTTTTGTGAACCCGTTAGCCGATAGGAGGAGTTATACTAGGCCATAGAACTTTGTTTAAAACCAAACCCTAGTTTTTTCACTGTTCATGTATATGTTTAAAAATAATTACTCAGAAAAAAAAATTACTCAGGAGAATGGAATGAAAATATTGCCTATTAAATGATTACTGTACTTTTAAATGACACTGCATGTACTGTGCCATATATGGGCAGATTAAATGACTTTAATTATATGTTGTTAGGTTTGCTTCTCCACCATGAATGTGTATGAAGGAAATTAGCCTACAGCAGCTGCTGAGTTTTCTGTTCATCTAATTTGGGCAAGGTTTTGGCATATAATTGATGTATTTTATGGAACGAATAACTTCAGGCTGATGATACCTGCTTTGTGAACTTCTACTGGGGAACTAGCAGTGGCTTTGCCTAGTGTGGTGGTCCCTGGGCCTGGTCCTTCCTCCGCAGCAGGGAAGGGAGGTGGGACGCTGGGAGGCTGCCTTTTGCCCTCTGAGCTCTTCACCTCGGTGGGTGGGGAGGGTACGTCTCTCAGGCCTTGTGAAGTTCACCTCAGGAGCCAAGAACCCAGTGTCCTTCAAGGAGAATGCCAGAAACCAAGTCATCTGAAGAAAGCCTTGCTCTTGGCCGGCTGTCTGAGCTCTGAGTTGCAGGAACTGTCAGCTGCCCGTGTGCCCAGCTCATTGAGCAGTGGTCGGACGCCTGGCTGCAGCTCCCCAGGTGTTCCTTGGTTTAGGCCACCTGGGTTGGGCCTCAGGCCACCTCCTGTGTGTGGCTGATGGCGCTGTTGTTTCCTGCTCCTGCCTGGTTGTCATCTCACAGGGCCGTTCTGGGGGTTACATGAGCTAATGTGCACAGGGCGGTGCCTTTGGCGGAGCCAGTCCTGCCTGTCCCCGTGGCTCCTAGACCGTGTGGATGTGCGACGTGCTTGTTCCCAGCCTGGGTCTGAGCTCTCTCTCCACAGTTATCTTGTGCCCTGTCCCCTCCTTCGTCTGTGTCATAATTACCAAATTTCTCTTTTTTCGTTTCGTTAAGCCACCCCTCCTTCTTTCCTCTGTGATTTGTGTGGTAGTGGGAACTTTCAGAGAGTTTTGACACAACAGTTTGTCTTTTTAAAATTTTTGTTCTGTCAAGTGCCCAAATATGGCCACCTCCATCAAGACTTCGGTCCCATGGGCCCAGCTCCGTCCTTGGAAATGGCCTCGGGGCAGTGGAGCACGCTCGTGCTGCTTGGGTGGGACCTCCTCGCACTGCCCAGACAGACGCCACTGTCACCTCTGCTGTGTGTTCTCAGTCCCTGGGGCTTGAGGGTCCCAGCAGAACGGTGCCCAGGGTCAGTGGCATGGTGACTCAGGCAGGAGTGAAAAAGTATCCCTGAAAACCTGAAGAAAATAAAGTTCATGAAATAACATGAAGCTGTAATGTTTCTCTGAGTTCGTGTTAATCTGAGGGCAGAAGCCATCAGGGGACTATATGAGTTTCTTGTGGCCACTGTAACAAAGTATCACAAACTTGTTAGTTTAAACCAGCACGAACTTATTCTCTCACAATTCTGGAGGCCATAGGTCCAAAATCCGTTCTGCCTGGGCCAAAAGCCTGATGTCAGCAGGGCCCAGTTCCTCCAGAGGCTCTGGGGAGGAGCCTCCTGACCCCTTGCAGGTTTTGGTGGCTCCCAGCAGTCTTTGGCCTGTGGCCACATCACTGCATTCTCTGCCTGGTTGTCACATGGCTGTCTTCTCTGTGTCTCCCTCTGTCTCAAACCTCTCTCTGTCCTGCTTTTATAAGGATACTTGCCATAGGATTTAGGGCCAACCTGGGTAATCAAGGATGCAAACACCCTTGTTTCAAAAAAGTCAGTCACAGGTTCCAGGGATTAGGCTGGAGGCACATCTTTTTGGAGGACACCATTCAGCCCACCACAGGGACTCTGGATTGCAGCATTGCCGAAGGTCAAGCGTCTGTTTTCTGATTTGTGGCTTTGCCTGGTGAATGCTGGCATAGCACTTCTGTTCCACCACAAAGCCTGGCTCCAAATCCAAGTGTATTCATTTGGTCTTTTGTATATCATTTGCTATTATAGTTAAAAGTCTAAATGGGAACACTTGAGTGTGTTTTTTTTTTCCTCTTTTCAGTTTGCATGAATTGAAATCCAAGTTTAGCAGGATAAGAAATTAAAAAGTAGCTCATCTAATCTCAGCCACTAGAATTCACTGATCGTAGGAGCCCATTAAGTCATTATTCTTGCTCTGCTCATGTGCTTGGGTGCCTGTGACCTTCTTGGACCCAGTCAGCGAGAACCAGGGAGGTTCTTGTCCACAGGCTGCACGGTGGGCTAGTTGTGAGAAGGTGCAGACAAATGCATGGCAATTGGATTGCCACCAGGCCCCGAGCATCCCTCTGAGGTCTCAGCAAGAGGAATCAATAACTTACCATCTTTTTTGTTAGAGCTGTTCAGGACAAAAGTGAGTCAAAATGGCTGTTTGTGTAACTGACACATTCTTTACACAGAAGAGATTTGTATTGATTGAGCACCAAAAAAAACCAAAAAGAACTACGAAAATGGAAAACTCGATATTGAAATCACCCAATTTGAAAAATTAAACTAGAAGGAGTGACACAAATAGCATTAAAGCTTGGATACATATCTCATTTTTGATCCTGTAATAATAAATTTTTGTATTTTGCAGGTGATAACTATTTATTAAAGTAGTCTAGACATTGTTGAGCCCTTACAGATTTTTTAGTGACTGGTTTTCCTAATATATTTATAATACTTTTATTTATTTTAAGCCAGTCAAATTTAGCAGTAGGGGGTTGTATACCAACTTGAGTGATACTAATGTTAGTAAGTTCTGATAGCCCACTGCCATCAGACCAACCTATAGCAATTTATTTTTAAAAAGCAGTGGATTTTTAATCACTTCTTCATTGATATACTGTAGGCACTCAATACTGTTTTAAAATCTGTCATCCAGCCAGCTGGGTGGGGAGAGGCAGATACATTTGTGTTTGACAAACACTGAAAGTGGGGCGCAGAGGCATATGCTTCCGTTTCTCATTTGCATGTACTTCCAGGATGTGGGTCTTTTCTCATTGAATTGCCAGGGACCCAAATTCCCACTCACGCCTGTGACAGGGGCGAGAATGTGGCAGTGTCCTGACCTGTGATTAAGAATTTGGCTGCAGTCAAGGGCGCTGCTGCAATGGATGGTTTGAGGTCCAGTTACAATATGAAGAGAGATTAATTCAAAACTAGATGCTGGTTCTAGATTTTCCCCACATGGATATAAAGGACATAACAGGATGGGATATCATCTGGCAGGAACAGTCTGGAAGAGGCCGACTTGGATGAAACAAATGCCGTTTTCTTTTCTGTGTTCAGATCTGCTTGTGCGTGAACTTGGCTGTGGCTGAGCCCAGCAGACCACGGGGCCGTCTGTGTCGGACTCCAGCCAGAGGCTGCGTGTACATCTGCCCGGGACTGAGTGCAGTCTTGTCTGGGCAGTGACAGTGGCGCAGCTGCTCCCCGTTGGCGTGTCCAGCCAAATCAGCAAGGTCCGTCGGGACCCTGGCCACCACTGCTGGAACCCTGCTGTCCTCCTTGGCTCCCGACGCAGCTCAAATCCCCACATGTGTCTCCTGTGGATGATGCTCTCTACACACATCCCAGGCAGGGCATGGGGCTTCCGTTCCTCGCCAAGAGCGGGACACCCCCTCCTTCCAGGCCGCCCCGCTCCCTGTGAGTATGGCTGCGGTAGTGACGGCTGCCTGGGTTCATTAAGAGGGATGCCCGTGGCTCCCTTAGCAGAGCCCAGGAGCCCTAAGCCTGGTGCCCAGGGACAGCGAGGAGCCACCTGTTCTTCTGCCTTCCTCATTCCCGCAGGTGCCACTGTCGCTGTTGCCCAGGAAGAAAGCACTAGGGAGTGGACTACTGTGCTCACATTCCATTTCCCCCACTGTTTTGGGGTCGTTTTTCCTCTGCACGTGGCTGCTGAGGCTGGGAGTCCCAGGTGGAAGCGGCTGGCTGCTGCCCCTTCCTCTGAGCTGTCCCAGTCCGCAGGGTGAGACAGAGCTCTGCGTGACTCAGTCGGTGCAGCCGTGCTCTGGGGAGTGAAAGAGCTCTGCCCTGGGCTCCCAGTCTGACCCAGTGTGCCCTGTATCCCAGTGCGTCTGGCTGAGTAGCGGCCTTCCTGCTGATCCACCAGCAGGGCCTGGGCTCAGTGCTGGTCGTCTCTGTGGTCCTCCTCCGCGGGGTGGTAAAGCAAAGCCTCGTTGCCCAGGCTGAGCGGGATTTTGGTACCTGGCAAACACCCAGAGTTTAGTTTTATTCTTACTTTCTTTTTAAATAAATGGATGAAAGTGGTAATTTTGCAACTCTTTGCTGAGTCAAGCTCTGAAACCGTATTTGTGAAAATGACTTTCTTTAAATGTGGTTGCTAACCCAAGGGTTTTCTTAGTGTCCTCATTCCTTCCATTTGGCCAGCCATAGAGAAAGAGAAAGAAGGAACAACGCCTGCAATTTGACTTGATTGATTTCCAAATTTCATATAAGTTATATACATATAAATATATATTAAGCTGAAACTTTGCTGAAGAAAATACATGCTAATAACCCTAAATTGAATATACATGTGCATTCTTTATTAATTTACAAAGTTTCTTATCAGTAATTCAGAGTGCTGTTCTAGCATTTTGCTGGTGGGTTTGAGTAGGTGTTGGCAAGGTACAGAGTGATTGCAAACCTGCCGAAAGATCCTTGTGGGAACGAGAGAGTCATAAAAACGGTATTGATCTTTAAGGGGGAAGCTAGTGTTGCCTTGAGCCAGGAAAAAGGAGACTCGCGTGGGGAGGAAGGGGTCCTGGTTAGGTTGCTGGGGTCTCATGATGGGAGGCTGTTGGCACCTGCTCTGTCTGCACCGTGGATGCATGACCTCCTTCTGCCTCAGTTTCTTCTTCCGTAAAATGAAACTGATGATCCCTGACCTTGCTACACTGAGCTCTAGTTAAATTTAACATGTGAAAGCGCTTTTGATTTCCCTTGCCCAGGTGACTTTTGTGATAACTCACACACCCGTGTGTTTTGTTTTGATTCTAGGCAGCTTCGGTCACCTCTCTGTCCAACTTGGCGTATATGTACATGGTGCGCTGGGCTGTTTGGAACCCCTCGCTGGAAGCCAGTTCTGGGAGGGTGGCCTTGCCTCTCCGGGGCGGGCTCCAGCCCAACCCCTCACACTGTCTGGTCTATAAGGTACCCTCAGCCAGCATGAGCTCCGAAGAGGTAAATTATTAGGTACTTTTTATGTGTGATTCTTCTCTGGTGAGCTTGTAGCAAGTTCATTTTCCGAAGAAGGGGTTGACAGTATGTTTGCAGATGTTTCACGAACAGAAGTTTTTCATGTCATGGAGGTGCCCTTAAATGAGTATGAACTCCGAGTCACGGTCACGTGTGAACTCGATGAGGCCAGTTTTACTGTGGGACCTGTAACATTGCTGTTCACATGCTAATCTCTTGGGGTGACTTGGTGGACCTGTGACTGACTTATGCACACTTTGCAACAAGAGCCACTAATATGCTGTGTGTGTTAGGTGCACCCGCAGCGGTCCCCAACCTTTTTGGCACCACAGACTGGGGGTGGTGGTGAGGGGGGTGGGATGATGGTTTCGGGATGGTTCAAGCACATTACATTTCTTGTGTGCTTTATTTTTATTATTATTACATTGTAATATATAACGAAATACTTACACAATTCACCATAGGTTGGGCCTCAGGTGGTCTTTGCCAGAAGGTTCTCTAACAGGCCGAGTGCCATGGTAGGAACCGGGTAGTCTGGCTTCCAGCCTGGCTTGTCTTTGTGACTTGTCCCTAACTCCTGCTGGGCCTTGGCTATGTACAAAGGGGTAGGTCCCCAGCAGAGATTCTCAGATGTTTAAAAAACCATTCTGAAATGAAAGGTTCTTTGAACCCCAATGTAGAAAGCAAATAAAAGCAGGGTAGGTTGAAGTGTATGGGTGAAGGGTCTTATTCCCTGGCTTCCCTGGCCCCACTGGTGGCCTTGGGGAATCGTTAGTAGTGACGCGGTATGGCCATGGGCTGGCCGATGTCTGGAGCAGGGTTTCTGTGGGGTGTGCTCTTGCATCTTCTACTCACGTTCCTAAAATGCGCCCGTTTCAGCGTGCAAATAGGAGCCTTGGAGTACTCAGTTGTCTCATTTTTCTAAGGTAAAAGGACTGTACCTGTTATTTCAGCATGTCACCCATGTGCTGACGCTAGCAACAAATATTATGTTCAGTGCTGTTATTTATGATTTGGATAATGCTTTGGGGACCTGAGTGAGGGAACAGCTGACAGCACAGCTTTCATATTATAAGGAATGTCTCTCATTATGGGACCGTGTTTCGCTGCATTCCCACATGGTCTGGTTTGAGCCCTTATTATAAAATTGCCATTAGAAGTCCTGAAGCCATCACTATTCTCTCTGCTCCTCTCCTCTCCCGCTCCTGCCTCCCCCGCCCCAGTCTGGGCAGGTGTGTAAATAAGTATTCATGCTACTTACTTTTAGGCTTATCGTGCCGCTACATTGCCTTCACTTTTCAAGTGTGTAAACTATATTGGGACGTGAGTGTTTTGAAGGTTTGCCCATCTTAAGACACAGATGTATCAAATGTTGCCGTTTTTCACAAGGAGTATCCTTTCTAAATCAGAATTTTTCAACCTCGGCACTGTTGACATTTTGGGCCAGATAGTTCTTGGTGTGGGGTCTCTCCTGTGCATGGGGGGATGTTTAGCAGCATCCCCAGCCTCTACTCACTAGATGCCAGTAGCATCCCCCAATTGTGACAGCCCAAAATGTCCACAGACATTGACACATGTTTCCCAGGGGGCAGAATTGCCCCTGGTTGAGACCATCGCTCCAAGCAGGTATAACGACCTAAAACAGTGAACTAACACTGGCCACGAGCTTGATTCGCTGTCCCGCACTGCGAAGGCCCGCCTCTGCTCCTGCCTGCCTTTCCTGCTTGCTGATGCCAGCGCCTGTGCAGTCTGGGTGGATGGAAATCCAGGTGTGCCTCGTCCCTACCCCTGTGCCAGCTAACCCTTCATCTCGGTCAGTCGTTTGTTCAGTGAATTTTTATTGAGATCCTACGTATGCTCCCAGATGGACATCCCTGACCCCAGGGGACTGACAGTTGAGTAGAAATGATAGCTGTCAATCAAAGAAAAATATAAATATTATAAAAATCCCATAATTTTTGGCTCGATTTTGTGGTTTATGTTGTTATGATTATTTCACTGTTATTTACTGTAAAATGTAGTATATCATGATTGTGTTTTCTTTCTTAAGTCCTGTCTTTTTCCCTAGAGGAAATAATAGTCTCTTTTAAAAAAAATCAAAGGCAGCCACTTTTAACTGTGACTTATGGTATTTACCTTTGTTTTTAAAATACTATGCTTCTACTTCTGTTTCTTAGTTTGTCCATTTAGACATTGCACACTGACTTCCCGTAATGACGGATGAGAGCTTCGGCTCTTTCGTACACTCCTGCCCTTTTTTAACACACTCCGTCTCCACTGCTCGGCCTGGGTCCAGGCACAGTTGCAGGGAGTGTGCAAGACCGCGGGGCTGGTCGGAGAATTGGGAAGCGGTCTCCAGGGAACTGGAAGGTACTAGAGAGATCACCGAGGTAGGGGCTTGGGAAGTGGCACTGTAAGTTGTTAACAGAACACTGGGTTTGCTACACACGTGTGGGTCTGACTCTTGGGCACACCAAAGACTTTGGGTACTGAACTGTGGAAGAGACTGCGCGGCCCAGGCCCAGAGTTGCCCGCTGGCTGGAGCGGTGCAGGGGAGATCTGAAGAGCACTCTGCGCAGGCTTTGAGAGTGGAACCAACATTGAAACCACAGCCCACAGCAGGCTGGTTGGAAACCGTGTCCTGAACCCGCTGGGTTGATTCTACCTAAACAAAAATATCAACATTCTTCATAGGATTTAAATGAGACTCGGAGTCTCATAATGTAATATTCACAATATCCAGGAAACAATCTAAAAATAATTGACATGGAAAGAACCTGGAAAATCTCAACTTGTTAGGGGAAAAGACTTATAACAGACACCAACACAGAGATGACACAAATGTCGGAATTTTCAAAGTATTTAAAGCAGCCATTATAAAAGTGCTGTGGTAAATAAGAACACACACTCTGGAGATAAATGGAAAGGTGGAATGTTTCAGTAAAGACATGGAAGATAAAAAGAAGAATCAAATGAAAATTTTAGAATTGAAAAATAAAATAACCTAAATAAAAAATCACTAGATGGCCTAAAAGCAGAATGGAGATGACAAAAGTGTCAGTGATCTTGAAGATAAATCAATAGAAATTCAACCTGAAGGACAGAGACAAAAATGATTAGAAGGCAGTAGATAAAGCCTCAGTGTTGACCTGTAGGACCATACCAAAAAGGCTGACACCTGTGTCATCAGAATCCCACTAGAGGAGAAAGAGTAGGGTGTAGAAAAAAATATTTGAAGAAAAAATGGCTGAAAACTTCCCCAATTTGGCAAAAGACATAAACCTACAGATCTGCAAAGTTCAGTGAACTCCAGGGAAAAATGCAGAGAAACACACTGAGACACATCATAGGCAAACTGCTGAAAACTAAAGATAAAGAAACAAAATCTTGAAAACAACCGTAGAAAAATGGCGTGTTACTTACAGAGAAACAGTATTTCAGGAGACTGCAGATTCCTTGTCAGAAGCTGGAGGCCAGAAGGAAGAAGGAACAACACTTTAAAAGTGCACATAGAGACCCCGGGACACCAACTCTGTGTCCAGCAAGAATCATACAGCAACAAAGGTGGGAAATAAAGACATTCTCAGATGAGCTAAAATTAATAGAATTCGTTGTCAGCGATATTTTCTAGAAGAATTGCTAAAAGAATTTCTTCATATAGAAGGGAAATGATACCAGATAGATATTTGGAACATCAGGAATGAAGAAAGAACAACGTTAATTATAAATATAATAGAGTATTCTTCTTATGTTCTTCAAAATATATTGAATGGTTGAAGCAAAAATGCTAATAATGCCTGATGAGATTTTAAAGGTACGTAGATGTAACAGACAACTCTAACAGGCAGGAGGCAGGGTGGAGGGACCAGCTGGGGACAGGTTTCTACATTCTACACGAGGTCGTAGGATGCCGATTCTGAGTAGACCGTGAAAAGTTAGGTGTTTATATTTTAAATCCTAAGAGTAGTCACTAAAAATAAGATGCAAAGAGATAATTAAAAACTGTAGATAAAATGAAATAATTCAAAAGAAGGCAGGAAAGGGGAAATAAGAACAAAAACCCAGAAAGAACAAATACAGGGTTTATTTTATTGTGCTATGCAGTTACTATGTTTTTTGAAATTGAAGGCGTGTGGCAACCCTGCATCCAGAAAGTCTGTCAGTACCATTTTCCCAATGACATGTACTCACTTCATGTCCCTGTGTCATGTTTTGGCAATTCCTGCAATACTTAAAACTTTTCATTATTATTATATCTCTTATGGCGATCTGTGATCAGTGATTTTTGATGTTATCATTGTACTTGTTTTGGGGCACGATGAACTATGCCCATATGAGACAGTAAACTTCATCAGTGTGTATTCTCGGACTGCTCCACCAGCTGGCCTTTCTCTCTCCCTCTCCCCTCTCCTTAGGCCTCCCTGCCCCAATTAGGCCAACTAACCTAGAGTGGCCACTAAGTGTTCAAGTGAAAGGAAGAGTCGCATGTCTGTCACTTTAAATCAAAAGCTAGAAATGATTAAACTTAGTGAGGAAGGCATGTTGAAAGCCAAGATAGGCTGAAAGCCAAACAGTTAGCCAAGTTATGAATGCAGAGGAAAAGTTCTTGAAGGAAATTAAAAGTGCTACTCCAGTGAACACATGAATGATAAGAAAGTGAAACAGACTTATTGCTGAGGTGGAGAAATTTTTAGTGGTCTGGATAGAAGATCAAACCAGCCACAACATTTCTTAAGCCAAAGCTTAATCCAGAGCAAGGCCCTAATTCTCTCTAGTTCTATGAAGGCTGAGAGAGTTGAGGAATCTGCAGAGGAAAAGTTTGAAGCTAGCAGAGGTTGGTTCATGAGGTTTAAGGAAAGAAGTCGTCTCCCTAACAAAAGTGCATGGTGAAGCAACAAGCTGATGAAGAAGCTACAGCAAGGCATCCAGAAGATCTAGCTAAGATCACTGATGAAAGTGGCTACACTAAACAACAGATTTTCCATGTAGATGAAACAGTCTTCTACTAGAAGATGATGCCATCTAGGGCTTTCATAGCTAGAGAGGAGAAGTCAATGCCTGGCTTCAAAGCTGACTGTCTTGTTAGGGACTAATGCAGCTGTGACTTTAAGTTGAAGCCAGTGCTCATTTACTATATAAAAATCCTAGGGCCCTTAAGGTTTATGCTAAATCTCCTCTGCCTGTGCTCTAGCAAATGGAACAACAAAGTCTGGGTGATAGCACATCTGTTTACAGCATGGTTTAGTGAATATTTTGAGGCCACTGTTGAGACCTACCACACAGAAAGAAAGATTTTTTTTCAAAATAATACTGCGCATTGACAATGCACCTGATCACCCAAGAATTCTGATGACGATGTCCAAGGAGACGAATGTTGTTTTCATGCCTCTAACACAGGATCCATTCTGCAGCCCATGGATCAAGCGTTAACTTCAACTCTCAAGTCTTCCTATTTAATACATTTCGTAAGGCTGTTGCTGCCATAGATAGTGATTTCTCTGATGGATCTGGGCAAAGTCAACTGAAAACCTTCTGGAAATGATTCTAGATGCCATTAGGAACATTTGTGATTCATGGGAGATCAAAATGTCAACCTTAAGAGGAATTTGGAAGAGGTCGATACCCACCCTCACGGATGACTTTGAGGGGTTGAAGACTTTAGTGGGGAGGAAGTAACTGCAGATGTGGTGAAAATAACACGAGAACTAGAATTAGAAATGGAGCCTGAAGATAGGACTGAATAGCTATAATCTCATGATAAACTTGAGTGGGTAAGGAGTTGCTTCTTGTGGATGAGCAAGGATTTAGAATATTATTTAATACATAAACTGTGTTCATTAAGCAGTGGCAGGGTTTGAAAGGATTGACTCTTAATTTTGAAAGAAGTTCTGTGGGTAAAATGGGTAACATGCTATCAAACAGCACTACATGTTACAGAGAAAACTTATGTGAAAGGAAGAGTCGATAGATGTGAACACTTCATTGTTGTCTTGTTTTATGAAACGGTTGCATCCACACTAACCTTCAGCAACCACTGCCCTGATGAGCCAGCAGCCATCAGCATAAAGGCATGACTTTCCACCAGCAGAGAGACGACGACTCGCTGAAGGCTTTGATGAGTGTTAGCATTTTTTAGCAATAAACTATTTTTTAATTAAGGTATGCACATTGCTTTTTTAGACAACGCTATTGCACACTTATAGACTATAGTGTAAATACAACTTTTAAATGTACTGGGAAACCAAAAATATTTGTGTGACTTGCTTTACTGCTATATTTGCTTTATTGCAGTGGTCTGCAACATCTTTGAGGTATGCCTGTAATTACATTAAATGTAAATAGTGTGAACACACCAATTTTTTTTTTTTTTTTTTTTGAGATACGTTCTTGCTATATTGCTCAGGCTGGTCTCAAACTCCTGGCCTCAAGCAGTCCTTCTGCCTCAGCCTCCCTTGTAGCTGGGATTATAGATGCAAGCCCTGCTCCTAGGAGGCTCATGAATTTCAGGGCAGAGATTGTCAGGCTTAATGTAAAACAGAGTCCAGCTATATACTCTCTAAGGAATATACTTCATATATAATAGTGCATGGTAGAAGAATGGAAAATATTCCATACAAGCACTAAATAAAAGAAAACTGGAAGTGTCTGTATTAATATCAAAGTAGACTTCAGAGCAAAGGAAATTTCCAGGAATTAAGAGAGATAGTACCTATGGTAAAAGGGTCAGTCACCAAAAAGACATAACAATCCTCAAAGTGTTTGCATCTACCATAGAGCTTCAAAATACATGACACAAAACCTGAGTGAACTGAAAGGAGAAACAGACAAATCCACAGTTGTGTTAATAGTTGGAGACTTCAGCGCTCCTCTCTGAGTAGACTTTGACGTGTAGGTAGAAAATCACCAAGGACGCAGAAGAGCTGAACATCGTCAACACCCAACTGGATGTAAATGACATTTACCCCACAGCAGCAGAGTGCACACTCCGTCCACGTGCACATGGAACATTCACCAAGATAGACAGTATCTTGAGTCATAAAACAAACTTTAATAATTTTAAAAGAATTGAAATTATTATATTCTTGGATTATAATCGAATTAAACTAGAAATCAGTAATAAAGACAACATGAACATTTCCAAACACTTGGAAATTAAACAATACATAAATAATCCATAAGTTCAAGAGGAAGCCTCAAGAGAAAATGTAAGATATTTTGAACGTAATAAAAATGGAAATACAACATATCAAAATTTGTGGGATGCAACTAAAGTATGCTTAGATGGACATTTGTAGAATTAAGTGCTTATATTAGAACAGGAAAAAAAGATTTTAAGTCAGTAATCTTCTGCCTTTAGAAACTAGAAAAAGAAGAACAAAATAAATCTAAAGCAAGAAGAAAGTAATAAAGAGCAGAAACCAATGTAATTAAAAACAAAAAACCAATAGATTAAAAATAAAAAAGTAGAGAAAAACCAGTGCAATAAAAAACTGATTCTTTGAAAAGATAAATAAAATTGATGAACCTCTAGCAAGACTGAAAAAGAAGAAGAGAGGACACAAATTACTACTATTAGGAATGAAAGAAGGGACTTCAGTACCAACCACACAGATATTAACAGGGTAATGAGGGAATGCTATGAACAATTCTATGTGCACAAATTTGACGATTTAGAGGAAATGGATGAATTAATACTAAACTCTGAAATTCAGCCAAGATGAAGTAGATAACTGAGTAGTCTATAACTGACAGAGAATTTGAACTCATAGTTTAAAAACTTTAAAAAACCCCAAATATCCAGATCTGTTCACTATGAATTCTACTAAACATTTAAAGAGGGAATAATACCAATTTTATACAGTCTAGTCCAGAAAATAGAAGAGATGGGAACAATTCTCAATTCATGTAATGAGGCCAGTGTTACATTGATAGCAAACCCGAAAAAGACAGTAATAAGAAAACTGCGAACCTGTATCCCTCAAACAAAATTGTGGATTCAGAGATGCAAAATACTCAATAAGATAATTAGCACATTGAATCCAACAACATGGAAAAAGAGTAACATACTATGACCAAGTGGAGGTTTGTCCCAGGAATGCAATTGTATTTTCTATTTGGAAATCGATAAATGTAACTCACTGCAATAACAGCCTAAAGGAGGAAAACAATGTGGTCGTAGCAGTTGATGCAGAACAAGCGTTTGACAGTAGTTAGCATCCGTTTATGATAAAAACTCTGAGGAAACTGCAGTAGAAGAAAACTTTTTCAACCCGATCACTCACAAAAACCCTTTAGCTAACATCATACTTATTGGTTAAAGAACTGAATGCTTTCCTCCTAAGATTAGGGACAAGTGAAGGATGTCCACTCATGGCATTCAATGTCCTCGTCAGCATTGTACTAGAAGTGCTAGCCAGTGCAATAAGTCAGGAAAATAAAAGACATGCGCATTCAAAGGAAGAAATACAATTGTCCTTATTTGCAAACAACATGATCATCTCTGTAGAAGATCCCAAGGAGTCTACAAAAAGAACCTCCTAGAATGAATGAGTTTATGAGCTTTCAGGATAACACAGGAGGTCAACGTGAAAAAACCAATCATATTTCTATATACTAGAATTGGAAAGCAAAATATAAAAAAATTATTTACAAAGCCTTCCCCTAAATGAAATAAATTTAGCAAATATGTACAGGATCTATATGCTGAAAACTATAAAACTTTCCTTTTGCTGGATGTCCTTGGGGTTACCCTCAGGTGAAATCAAAGAAGATCTGTATAACTGGAGAGACATAAATGTCATTATGTGTTGGAAGACTCAACATAGTAAAGATGCCAGTTCTCCCCAAAATTGATCTATAGATTTTGCGCAATTTCAATCAAAATCCCAGCAGGATTTTTTTTTTTTTTTTTGGTAGATATAGCTGATGCTAAAATTTGTATGACAAGGCTAAGGAATTGGAAGAGTCAAAACAGCTTTAAAAAAGAACAATAAACTTGGAGGAATCATACGACACATTTGGAAACTTACCATAAAACTATGTTAATCAATCTAGAGTGCTGTTGGTCAAGGGATTGGCACGTAGAGAGTCCAGAAATAAATTACGGCTTGGAAGTGCCTTATAAATTTAAATATGCATATGTCGTATGACCTGGCAGTCCTGCTCTTTGGAGAAATGAAAACTTATGTTCACACTGAAATCTGTACAGCAGTGTTAGTAGCAGCTTTATTTATAATCACCCAAGCTGAAAACAACCCAGTGTTTTTAAATGGGGGAGTGGATGAATGAACTGTGGTACGTGCTTACAATAGCGTTACTCAGTAATGAAAGGAACTGAGTATTGCTGTATATGCCACAACTTGGGTGAGTCTCATCAGCGTATGTTAAACAGAAGCAGCCAGTCTCAGAAGCGATGTGTCACGATTCCATTTATGTGACGTTCACAGAAAGCCAGGCTGCAGTGCTGGGAAGCGGCCAGTGTCGCCAGGAGGGCAGTGCGGGGACCGTTTTGTGGTGTTGGGGCGGGGCTGGTTACAGGCATCTAGACGTGTTAAAACCTACAGAACCGTATACCATAATAAAGTCAATTTTGCATAGTTTAATTAAAAACACATGCAAAACTTGAGAGATACTGTGATTTTTACTTGGGTCAGGGTCATTTCATGATCATGTGGTCATCAGAGTTTTTAGTGCCACAGCCCATTGTTTTCTGCTCAGAAAACTGCTTGATTATCATCTAAGAACACGTGGCTTTGGAAATCTTTGATTTTGCCTAGGTTTTGTCTGAAGGCGGATGTATTGTTCTTGTTGAATTATTCTGACGAAAGAGTGCTGATGAAGGGAGTGGCCATCATTGCTCTTGTGGTCTGTCGTAGGTGAAGCAGGTGGAGTCGGGAACAGTCCAGTTCCAGTTCTCGATGGGCTCAGAAGAACACCTGGACACACCCACCGAGCACGTCGATGGCCCCATGGTTGAGCGGCAGCCCGCCAGGAAGCCACCCACGTCTCCTTCAAGTAAGTGTTTCCAGAGAGCTGACTTTCCAGGCACACGGCATGGCTTCCATCTGTTCTCGAGGAAGAATACTTAGTCCGGTACAATAATCATCACAGATTGCTTTACTTGAAACCAGTTAGTTGGGTTTGTGCTTTGTACAGAGGTGTAGAATAGGACGGTGATAAAGTGTGGCCCAGCAATGTGTCACCTGTGCTTCAGCCAGGAGTCAGCTGAGTTACTTGACAGCTCCCTGACTGAGCACCTGTGGCTTGTTCTGTCGGTGACTCCTAAAAGGGCATGTCATGTGGTGCTCTGCAAGCGTGGGGTCCAAGAATTAAGGGTTGACTGCCAGCCCTGTTTTGCACTGTTAGTGTAGCCGTCTTTCTTCTCACCCCGAAGCACTGAGAGTTGTGAATCTGTGATCTCAGTATGTGACCTTAAGAAAGGGAGTTACAGTTGGCTGCAAGCAGCAAGGGCCGCCAGCAGAGGCAGAGAGCCTGCCCTGTGGGGGACAAGTCCACTTAGTGTAGGTGGTTGAAGAGCTACTGCGGTTGTCAGTTTAGTGCATGGTTGGCTGGGCGTCTTCTGTGGCCAGTACCCTGCCTCAGCGCCTCTTGTTTAGACCAGTGTCCAGATGGAGAATTCCATCTGTAGTGAAGTGGGGGGGGGGAGAGGGAAAAGGGGGTGTTCAGAAGTCTGCCCTGAATCAATATTGAGCCTTGGCTCTGGGCCCCTGGAGATCTCACCAGCTGAAAGTTAGTTCTCGGATGCCTAGATCACAGGTGATTAGTCTTTTTTTCTGCTGGTTCCATGTGGAAAGATAGGGAACGAACCAGTGTATAATTCTGTGTTGGGGAATGTCTTGTGCCTCCGTCCTCCTGCTGGCTTCGCTCTAGCGAGTGACGCCAGGTGTTCAGGGAGAACTTGGCGTTCTCTGTTCCGCTGCGGCTCCTGAGTCCTGGCACAAAGGGGCTGGTGAATCTGCGACTTGGGAGTGATTTTCTTTAAGAGTTAAGATTCTAGGTTATGGAAACTGGTCCTGTTGAATTTAATTTTACAATTAGTGGGAGCAGCACATTTATTTCTTTGGCCTAGAACTCGATACGCTGACCTCCATTTTCATGGTCTCTTAGGATTCTCTGAGATATCTAAAAATATTCAGGTACCAAAACTTAGTTGATTTCTTTGGGACAAACTACATCTTTAAGTATTTTCCTTCTTTTCATAGAGGCAGTGCATTTGATGGTTTTAATTGTTTTGTTCTTTCAGTTTTTGAATTTTGTGCTTACCAGATTGTCCTCAGGATTTCTGTTTATCACCGATGTGTACATCAATAATCCACCTTATGTAAGTGGCACTGCAGTGTACGGTGCCCCGTATACTTGAGTATTGCCAGGATGTCTGCTAGAATCCCCTGCAAGTGGGGGGTGATAGGCATGTATTTTCCTTCAGAGTCGGTTTGGAATACATTTCCAATTTTATTTGATAAAGTTGAATGCATTGAGGCCTAGGGCACATAATTTAAAACTGCTAAACAAAGAGTCAAGTTTATTTCCAGCCCATTCCCTGCTTTAAATCTAGTATCTTTCCTTCTTTGACATATATTCATAGTTAACATTTTAAAAATAAAACAAATATCAATCTTTAAGAAACATAAATATGAAAGAATCCTAGATTATAAATTAAGTGTATCTTATAACTAGATATAAACATGATTATAGTTATCCCTTGGTATCAATCGGGGGATTGGTTCCAGGACCCCCTGAGGATACCAAAATCCACAGATGCCCAAGTCCCTTATATGAAATATATTTGCATATAACCTGTACCCATCTTCCTGTATGCTTTAAATCATCTCTAGATTACTTACAATACCTAATAAAATGTAAATGCTCTGTAAATAGTTGTTACACTGTATTGTTTAGGAAATAACAACAAGAAAAAGGTCTATACATGTTCGGTACAGACACAACCATTTTTTTCCCAAATATTTTCTGTCTGTGGTTGGTTGAATCCATGGATCCGGAGGCCAAAGTCTGTACTCGAACTTTTCTTTAAGTTACTTCAAAGGGCAGGAGTAATATATCATCAGCATAGTTTGCCCATGTCTGTAAAAATACCTCAATAATTTCCTTAGAGAATGAACTTGTACAGCTAGCTTTAAGGGAAAAATGTAATTGCCTTTTCTGGAAAGGAATTTTCAAATGTTTGAATTATGATACAGTTCTGTGGCACTGGAAACAAAGCTGGTGGTTATGTTTGAAGACCTTCTAATCGAATTAGTTATAAACTCTGAGGGAATCACTCCGCTGTTGGGCTTCTTCGAGGCTGGGTCAATTGTGGATGTTGTCTGTGGGCTTCAGTTTTACTTCTCTGGTTGCCCGTCTGTTTTGATGTGGGGAATGGAGGAGACTTAAAAATCTAGTCTGCTGCTACCTCCAGTCTCCCAGAATTGCTCTTTAACTATTTTTTTTGTTGTTGTTGTTGTTTGGGGCTCATTGAGCTTCTTGGATCTCTGGATTTATAGTTTTCATCATATTTACAAGAATTTTGCTCATTATTTCTTCAAATATTTTCCTGTCTTCGTCTCTCATCCTCTCCTTTGGGGCCCCCAATTTCAGGTGTATCGGGCTGCTAAGAGTTGTCTCACTGCTCACTGTTCTGTTCACTTTTATTTATAATCCTTTTTTCTCCGTGTGCTTCATTTTAGCTAGTTTGTGTTGCCGTGTCTTCAGATTCACTCGTCTTTTCCTCTGCAGTGTCTGATCTGCCATTAACCACACTCGGTGTATTTTTCATCCTGGATATTGTACTTACCATCTCTAGTAGTTCTATTCGGGTTTATTTTATATCTTCCAGATCTTGACTTAATATGTTCGGTGTTCCCCCTAGCTTTTTGAACATATGAAATACAGTTTTAAATATTTAAATATCCTTGTTTGCTAATTATAATATCTCTGTGAGTTCTGAATCGGTTCTGATTGATTGATTTTTATCCTAATTTGGGTTGTATTTTTCTGCCTCTTTGCATGTCTGATAATTTTTTATTGGGTTTTCCAGATATTGGGAATTTTCTCATATTGGGAGCTGAATATTTTTGTATTTGATAAATATTCTTAAGCTTTGAAACTGCTCATTTTTGGTCTTGCTCT